>NW_027210606.1:8732500-9222500 GCF_029030835.1 Brachyistius frenatus | reverse complement strand
TGCTGTCAAACTGTTCAAAGTTTTGTTTGGACTAAATACAAGAACCAACAAAGATTCAACTGAAGCCCAACTTAGACACTGTATTGCATAAAAGAGGCAGTGGATCAAAGTAAATTTCATGCCAGCAAATTTTTCAGTATTTTTGAACACTTAATGTGGATCAGCGGAACAGAAAAACGATTTTTTTTTTTTTTTTTAAAAGCTGCCGTTTCAAGAGAGAAATGTTAGGCTTCTGTTATGTTCAGGGAAACCAGGCTGTAGAAACTTTGAATTCATCTAAAAGTCCCTTTATTGTTAAAGTTGTGTCCCTGTTGGTTATTTCAGTAAAAAAAAAAACTCCAACATTTCTGTCGCACTTTGATGGGAAACAAAATTGTTCTCAAACAGAGCCACAGTCATACCAAGTATCATTGATTCTAAAAAAAATGGTGTGGGTAACATTTAGTTAACATGACTTAATGCAGTGAAAGTGAATGGCATTCAATTTACTTTCAAAACATTAATTGGGTGGCAAAAGTCATCACAGCAGAGATGTAAAACCTCAGATTAGCCATGCAGGTAGTCTTGGGTTAGATACCATTGGGGGGTAAGTAGGGCAATATGGTGGATGTTTGTTTTGGGTGAAATGACTACAGGCTGTGGTCTCTGTGAGCCCAGTTTTGGTGGACAACATGTTGTAGGGATTAGCTTAACTGTCACTGTTGTGGTTCTTTTTTTTCCTGGGCTAAACAATAGAGCCATTACAATTTCCAAACCAAGAGAAGCCACTTCAGTTTCTCGTGGTTCTCTCAAAGAGTTCAGGGCTTAATGAGACTACAACCATAACTGCAGAGTAATTTCAGTAGCCAATCATCCTCCTTCATAGCTTATTTTGGTTTTGATTTGGTATTTTTTGTTTTTACACTGAGAGGTTTAGACATATTATGCAGCCCAGCAAAGTACACAAGGAACCTGAAGGTCTTTTCCATAAGTGCACTGAAATGGCCACACAAAGAAAAAAACACCACCTTAACAAGCATAATATGCACTGTCCATAGCATTGAGAAGTGCAATTAAAGCCAACCTCACTTTTTCCATAACAAGTGTGTACACTGACGGGAAGTTTTACTGGAACCACTGTCTTGATCTAATTCTTTACACATGCAAAGTCCTATTTTGCCATTAGACTTGGAACAAGAGCAAAGGCATTTGGCGTAAATTGTATCACAAATCAAATTAGGTTTGCAGATAAATGAAATAGTGTCACGAATTTGCACTGAACTCATCAAGGGGGATGGGACGTTGTGAACAGCTGCAGAAGCTCAGGATCACATCTGTTGGGCGAGACACAATAAAGTTCAGGCCACACTGTGTTTCTCCAATTGCTGACCATTGTTATCCAATTGCAAGCTATTCACTTTGATTTGAGTAAATTTTAGATCTAAAGTTTCCAGACAACAGCACAACACACCTATCCACACATACAGATCAGTAAAGATGAGTAGGGTATGGTATCTAATGGTGTGAATTATGTCCTTTGTAGATTGATATTAGAACAACATGTTTGGCTGGCACACCACCACCAGCACCGCATCAACATTTAGCTGGCACTACACTGACAGATCTGATTTAGTGTGGCTTACCACTGACAAACATGGAACAGTCAACATGTGAGTGAACATGAAAGAGGTTTAAATCTGAGTTAAAATCATTATAGCCACAATAAATAACAAACTCCTTTTGAGGTAGAAAAGGTCAATAAGACAAGGGCCACCATGCCCAAAGGAACTGGCATCGTTCCAAATGTGTATGTACACCACATGTTTAAATCAGCTATCAACAATATCAATATTTCAGCACGTAAGAAGTTGTTACTCATGTGCTGGAGTTTCTGAAAATGAACCAGATTAGACTTTCTGGATGTGTGCCATGCTGGCTTTCTCAGGCTGGAAACACATGGAGGAAATGATACAGCCACAGAAAAATGAGCACAAATATTAAACTGAATGCCCATCCATCATTATGACAAATTTATATATTTCAAATGTTTAACATGTTGATAGTAGCAAAGCCCTAAAAATGTCTTAATTGCAACAAGGTTGAGAAGTGTTGTCAGAATATTCGAAGGTCTTATTTTAGCATGAAGACTGGAAGCAGAGGAAAGAGGTCTCATCGAATCCACTCACCAGCACTTCTAAAGCTCATTAATGAACCAAATGTAGATGTAAAACAACAATTGATGGTTTAAGAGGGATTTGCAGAGTGTAACTATTTTGTGATGTCTGTCCAGTACTTCTGTGCAGTGTCTTTGCTGCAATGTTACTATGACTGTGTTCCCACTTTTTGTTCGTAAACACTTGCAGCACACAACTCCCTGTAAAACCATAAACTGTAAATTTGTGCCGGTATGGCTGAAAGCATATTCATACATAGTATCTTGTTTGTATGGAGGTGGTAGATGTTCAGGGAGACAGTCAGGCTAGCTGATCCCTCCTGCTTCCAGTTTTGATACTAAGGTAAATTAATCACTTCCTGGTTCTAACTTTGTACTTAACACACAGCCATGAGGTTAGTATTTATCCCTCTGCAAGAAAGCAGGTATACATATTTCACAAAATGACAAAACTATTGCTTTACATTAAAGTCCACTTCATTTGCTCTAAGGTTTTGTCAAGTTTCTTTTTCCACGTCAAGAATTTCGTGCTCGACTGGGTATTTTTTGTTTCCAAACTGCTTATTTAGAGAAACATTGCTGCAGACTGTTGATGTAATCACAGCTGAGGAAAGAATATGCTGAAAATATGGTCTGAAGAGAAGTTCAAGAAGGTGCAACAGGCATTTTTTTCCCTGACAAGAAAAATGTGTTCGTATGTAAATATGAAGACAAATGGGTCCAGCCACGTGCAGCAGTACTTGACACTACCTGCTCTGATTCCTATCTGATCCAAACAGGCTGGCCACAAAGGCTATTACATTGCCCTGCACATACTGTATGCAGGAAAGACTGGGGTAGAAGAAGAGTGGGGCTCAGCTCCTCCATCATGGCTCAAACTGCAAGACATCCCTTTGAAACCCAATGAAATAAAGCTGGCCCCCAAATCACATCTGATAATCTCACTTTATCTTGTCATGTTTTAAAGCACCTTATTTGCAACTTCTGAGGGACAGGGTTTCATTTGGGTGCATCTTATTGATATCGTATCTTTTTTCTGTTGCTCCCTTATTTTTCCCTAAGCACATAAAAGCACAGCCTTGGATCCTGCACAGGAAGTGGGTTAAGAACTGAGTACTCTGCAGCCTCTCCTGGTATGCTGGTGAGACGATAAAGGAAGAGACAGACAGAGAGCCATAAGGGAAGCCCCCGGCCCTGTCTCGTGTTGCTCTCGTGCTGGTAAAGCACTGAGCCTTTGAAGAGGAACCTTAAATGTGCGGGACCAACAATCTACAAGGGATTTACTGCAGGATATGCAGGGCTTTGAACCCTCTCCTCTAGTCTCGGGATCCCTTATTTACTTATGTACAGTCATTCCAAAGTGCTGATATAATTTGATGGAAGTGCCCTGTCATGACTAAAAATAACAGTGGCACTTAGACTACACTTAGACTTTATTAATCCCACAGTGGGTAAATTGAATCGTCAGGTCAGCATAGAAACACAAAAAGGTGCACACAATGAGAAAAAATTGACAAATACATATACATAAAATAAGATAGACAACAATTATTATTTTAGAAAAAAATAAGAGCAATGAATAAATACACACACAGTATGTTTCTTCTATTCAGTTTGAGTCTGAGGTTTAAAATCTAGGGACAGTGTAAAACCTGAGCAAGAATCAAAACGACAAACAGCAATCGCAATTGCCTAAAACTACATCTGTTTACAGTCAACTGACAAAAACTCTCCATTGGCTTCAGTATATGTGACAGGAGCAAGGGTGATGTTGGGGCAGTTGGATACATCATCAGCACATCAGACTTCAACTGGTCAACCATTTCTTTTTTTCTTTTTTCAGCGGACAGTATAAAACCTATTTTTTGCTTCTGTTTGTGTTTTTTGAGGGTTTTTTTTTCCTTTCCCTCGACTTAACTAGGTTTATATTGAGACCTTGACAGTAAAATATCTCCAACCTTAAAAATAAAACTTTCTAAAAATGGATTAAATTGATCATGTTTGATCAATTAAGGCAGACAGAGGCAATCATATAGAAAATGCTTCTTTGAATCAAAGGCACAGAGAAGTGATGTATTTCATTGTTTAATTTAGCGCAACTGTAAACTTTATGACTCAATGAAAGTCCGAATGTGGATCACTGATGCAAACACTAATAAGACACAAGTGAAATCAAAGCCAGACCTTCTGTCCGCTGCATGTAGCACCTTTTATGAACCATAACAGTAGTGAAGGCTGTCTTTTGTTTGTAGCTATTAACTTTACTATCTATAATTCTTAATAATTTTCATGTAGCATTTAACAGCTTGTAAAAGTAAAAGGATGAGATCAATTTGTATATGATATACTTCCAGTGACTTTGTCTGAGAAAAAAATACCAATAAAGCTTACAGGTACAGGACCTCTTCTTACACGTTCAAATTTTTTGCATTCTGTTTTGTGATTGCACATGACCTTCAGAGCTCAAGCTCGTAACCTGAAGCTGTGAATGGTGTTAATGAGTGGCAGGGGCCTTAAAGAGTCAAATAAACGATGTCACTGGATAAACAAACTTCATATGCCCTGAAAGCACAGACAGACGGTGTTGGGTAACATAGGGATGACTGCGCACAAGTCACTTGCACAAACCATGTCTTCAAATGTCGCTTGCCGTCTTTCATCACTTAAAACATATGTGTTTATTGCCATGCCCCTTTGAGCACTAGAATCCAGAGCCTCTGAAAACTAGACCTTCCTTAAGTTAAGTACACATGCTGAGAATATCTTATTCATCGGACACAAAGAAAGGCGTGCAGTCGCTGCACATGCCTGCCCTCTTCAAAGGCCAGCAAGGGAAAGGAAAAAAAGCTCTTGATTCTAATCTAGGAGGTGTGTTGCTCTAAAAGGTGTAATCCTGTGGAATGAGAGGTGCACAGGTCTCCTCTCTCATTAACAGGTCCAATTACAGTAAAGGTGGTCTCCACATGAGGACCCTAATGGTTCCAGTGCGAGGACTTCACTGCACCCAAGGGACCCACAGGCTGGAAAAGCCACAGGACAGAAGACCGGAGCACAAACCGAGCCGAGGGCTAACAAGCAGCCACACCTCACCCTGCCTTTTCTCTCTCTTTCTCAGCTCATTAGGATCACTAAACAGTCATTTTAGGTTGGGGCGGTGGCCAGGTCTGAGACAGAGAAAGGCTCTGCTTTTATAGACAGAGCCCTCAAAGATCGCTTGTTAAAAGTAATCTCTGTGTTGAATTAAATAAAGCAACTAGTTAAGGCTGACTGACCGGCTGCTGATGTTTTACAGGCACGTACTGCATGAATGCCGCCACACTGCTGGTCCCTTTGTGGGTTCAGAGGTTACAGCGGTGAGCACTGCCTGCCCATGCTATCCATTTCTGTTGGTTCCCGTCCAAGGAGCCAACAGTGCCACCCACGAGCGCTTGCTGTCAAGGTCTTCGAGGTTTTGGTTTTGTCGGTTTTACTGCAGTCAGGCTGATGTGAAGAGGGTGAGACAACAGGAAAACACTCAGCAGTTTGGTCCGTCTGAACACCAAGGAATAGCCAAAACCTGCCTTGGTTTTTGTGTGATTGATGGAGCCCTTATCGCCAAGTGTTGTCAGCCGCTACAGGAAATAAAAGTACATTAAGTTGTCAAATGCTTCCTCGAACCCGAGGTTTCGACCAACATTTCTGATCTGATGGGTACAACACCAAATTACACCCTTGTTTCCTGCTGCAGCCATTAGACTTCCCAGGGTGCCTGGACTCTCTCCCTCAGTAATTTGCACCATTGAAATGAAAGCCAATGAAGGCAATTTGTGAGGAGATTCCTTGTAATTTTCTGAATATTCTGTGAGAGTTTCAAGACCCCAAACAGCTACTTCACACCGTGTAAAAATGTTGGTTATTTATTTATTTATTCTAAATGGCCATGGTGGGAAATTACTGAGATTCTCACTCGCATAACTGGCAAGCTCACAATCACACACACACATCCTGAACCCACTGTAAATTCTCCAGAGGTGTGATAATCTGCCAACTATTCCTCACCAATTGCAGTGAACTCAGCAACATGACAACTTGACCATAAATCTATTTGTAGGATATCGGCAGCAGGGCTTCCCATAATGCGAATGCCAGAGGAGAAATATGAGCTGATGCATGCCCATTTTCCAAAAGTACACCCAAACCTTAATCAGCAATGACGGACTTCACAAAGGCTGACGAAGATGAAAATATTTTGGGTGTCTAATGGGACTCACTTTGGAAAGAAAATGCCTCACTTTTTTGAGCTATGCAACTTACATCAAGGCATTTATTATAATGAAATAATCTAAGGTACAAGTATTACTATTGTAGACACAATAAAAAAAAAAAAAAGTTCAGTGTCTTTGGCCATCGCAGCCACATAATGAGATGAAACATGTAATTTTTGATTCATTACACTCATAAACAGCCACTGTATGATGAGATGCAGAGGGTCAGTGCAGCTTGCCTGACATCGTCAAGCCACACATCTGGCCAAGGTTGAACTGCGGCTGTTACTTTACAACTCTGGAAAACTTACTGGCAGCCAGAACATACAGATATAAAACATATATATACATACATATATACACCCCAACCTGCAATAAAGGCTATTAGCCATCTTCACTTGGAGACAATGCACCATGACATCTAGCTTTTGTAACAATATAGTGGTCTCTGCACACATATTGTTTCCCCTCTGTCCACTCTTCCAAACCACTCCAAATTATTGCAATGGCAAAGATGTAAGCAGGCGTTCAAATTGAGGTCTGGCAGTGTAGCCTGAGGTTGGATCTCCACACTCCACAGAGGAGAGACTGTGGCTTTTCCATAATTCTTCAGCCTGAGCTGGATCTCTGCTCTCAGCACTTCACAAATATCCAACACTATCACTAGTGTGAACAGGCCAAATAAAAACATAATGGGTGAGACTAAAAAACTGAAAAAAAAAAAAAAAAAAAAAAACGCCTAAAGGACACAAGTAATTACCTATCTGTGTGAGCTGATACTCTATCTGCTGCAGGAGATGTGATGGAGATGTGGCAGTGCCATCTGCTGCTCAGAAACACACTGTGAGGCATCAAAAGCAGTTCAGAGCACAACTCAACTACACTCCTACAAGTTTAATTATAATTTCAGATTAGACAAAAACTAAACTAAAACATCCACCTCGGACATATCGTTTGACGGAATGTAAAATGTTCTGGCCAAGCAGGAGCTCTACTCCTGACTTGATAAAAAAAAAAAAAAAAAAAAAACTTATAATGTTCACAGCTTCTTCTTCTTTTGATTCCACCTTTGCTGTCAAACTGCAGTAATATGGCGCTATGTTGAAACAGCAGGAATTGATAACTCTTGAGTGGGTATTAACTGGTTGGTAAGAGTATCCCTGAGGCCCCACAGAATCTCATAATCCCAGCAAGCGTCTGGACCACTTTAATGGCACTAAGACCCAGACAGAAAATTACCCCAAGTGTTAACTTTTTCCTCACATTTCTGCTGGCATTAATGATTTACGGTGGAAGTGCGCTGCACCCGAATGTGGCGTCAGGTTTGAAAGGCAATTATAGTTTATGAGAGGTCCAATCTTCGCAATTTCCAATAACGATTTGCACGAAATCTTTCACGCCATATAGCCTAATACTATTCTCACATAGTAACCCCTTAATAAACTTCACTTAACTCTCATTTAATTGTAAAATTATTTTTTTTTTAAATAACTACTTCAACAGTAACGTTATCATTGGTATTATTCATACATTCTCCCATAATGGGTCATCCTAAAGAAAAATGTGACAGATATTTTTATTTTTTTACTTTCTAGGAAAATTAAATAACTGAAATTACCTGCCCAAGGATGTTATGTTTCTTGGTGGCAGCAGCGGAGCGATTGGTGGCCGGTGTCGGTGTCTCCTCCAACAGAGCAGGCTTGATGGAGTTCGCCTTTGGGCGCGCCTCGGATACCTGGGATGTCCCTATCCTCAGTGTAGCGACGAGAAACATCACAATACAACATCTATTCCAAGTGGACACGGGCATCCTCGAAAAAATACTGAAATGTCAAAAAAAAAAGGCACAACCTCTTAAATTTAACTTTGTGTCACATGCGTCACGCTTGCCAAACTACAATACAGAAAGTAGTGGATGCCACTGAAAATCAGAAATTCAAAAGAACGACTGCGATCGACACAGATATCTGAAAACCGCAGAGAGCCCAGTGAAAGAGGGAAAAGTGAAAAGGTGGATCTGTTAAAATGCTGATACTCTGAGGGTCAGAGAGGTTTCCACTGTGTCTCTGTCTGGCTGTGAGTGAGCACTTAGTCCTACTGCCGGCTGTTTTATGATCTCGGATACTTTCTTTTTATAGGATTCTAATGAGTTTGCTTCCTCCGCCCCTATTCACAACTGACAAAGAATGAAACTGATCTGTGTGCGGCACTGCTGCTCTCGCATTGTCTTCTCGACACCGGCACCAGGAGCCCCGTTGGGAAAAAGCTATAAAATTATACACTGTGTATTTTAACTGAGCGATTGACCCTTTTTACTGCGATTCGGTTGGGCATGTAGGAAATGGAAAGAAAAAAGTCAGAGCTAAAGGGTAGTTTTGTTAGTAAGGTGGAACATTTTGCATTATCACAAGAATTAATTTATGTCTCTGGGAAATTTTCACGTATTCTCCATTGACACGTTGCCCTGACAAATGTGAAACAAAAAAAGCAGTCAGGGTTAATTTAACCAGCATTCAGGAATAATTCAGATTTTTTTTTTTTTTTTAATCGTATAACCATTGTTTCCCTTAGTGGGAAAGACATCCCCCATGATGCATGGGATAACAATGGTGATAAGGTTAGTTTTGAATTATAGAGGCTCCTTTGTTTGATTCTTAGAGCCTTGGATCAGGATAAGTTATATTCATGGTGGTTATGTAATATAGACTATTTGTTAAGTACAATGAACTCTTTCAGTTTCAGGCAGGTAAACCCTTGATGTTCTCAAATGAATAATTCATTTAGTTGACAGACACAAGCCCTGCCTGGAGAGTATCATTTTAGTATTGTTTTACAGCTCCAAATGAAAATATATACCTTTTACTGCCTTCTCTCATGTACATATAATGTTGTGATTGGTGCTCTGTCAGCCTTTGCTGCAACTATTAAAAAGAAAAATATGTCATGATCATCTACATGCATTAATCATGACTTGCCTCCTCTCTGACAATGGAAAATATGATGAACCACAGTGCATGTAAATGAAGCATAAAATCCATCTTATCAATATGAAAATAAGAAGCTCATCAAAACCATCTTTCCCACAATGCCTCTATGACTCTTCACCTAATAATGTTTTAGCCTTCACACAAGTTGGAAGCATATATTCAGGTCTGGAAGCTTGGTTGGGCTCAGATGAAACCAGTACACCGGTAGAGGCTTCTGACCTCAAAAGCGATCCATCACAGACTCCAATTCAAAGTGTCAAGTTCTTTTGTTGGAGACAATGGGCAACCAACTGAACTGGGGAGTGGGAGGAAGTATTGGACTTGTCTGATGTAACTGTAGATGCTTAGAGGTGATACCATTTTCGCCCTCGTTGTCACCTGAGCACACAGTGATTTACCTTGAAAGACTGCCACCAGACAGTTGCCTTTATTAGAAGTACGTTTTGAAAAGAACTCCACTTTCAGGGGAAAAGTTACCAGCTCGAAACAACTTTTTAACATTTAATAAAAGTGCAGGTCTGCAGATGATAAACTTCCTCTGATTAAGTACCGCTAACGTTGTGAAGTTTTCATTACTGATTTCTGCGAGATAAGTGGAAGATTATGTTCAAATAACCCATTGCAAAACAAAAACATTGGCTCACAGCGAGAACTTTGATTTATTCCATTAAAACTGGGTGGTGCCCAGCTGGATTTTGTCTGCCTTCAATCTTCCTGATGAAACAGCTTAAAAACTCACTCAAGAGAGGGTACAAGTGGCAGAGAACCAGAGCAGAGAGGGACGGGTTTGGAGTGTCTATGGCATTTCAAACACATTCATCACTTTTAATACATGCACGCTGAAAAGAGGAGACACTTAAAATGACAGACCGCTGAAACTCCAGAGGAAAAAAAAAAACAGCATGTTGACGCACTGGTGCTGATAAGTGTGGAAATGTCAAGAGGAACCACAGCAGATGAGATGTGACAGGCCTGAGTAATACGATAAAGTATCCTGATGGAAGCGAGGCGATGTGAATGTTTTGGGCAGCGAGGCTTCTGGTGGATGAGACAAAAGGTTCAGCATGTGGTGTGCAAGTTTTTAGGGATGATGGTGTAAGTAGGCTCATTGTGCTTTGTCACTTTTTTCAGTGTGGATTAACAAAGAGCTTCCAGGATGTCACCAATTAGTGTCAAAAATGTGATCTTTAGAAGAAAAAGAAAGTTTGACTTCCTTGTTATGCAGATCTGGAGCACCTGCGCCAAGATCTGTGATTGTTTTCTTGGCTTGCTCTGTTGGAAAGAGTTTCCCGCTGTATAATCTTGTGTTCTGACATGCCATCATCGCCCCAGCCTCCGCATGGTGATCACATTTTGACTTCTATTTTGCCGTGTTAATACTCTGACTATACAACTGTTGCAGATTCTCAGATGTTGAAGAATTTAAACCATCTGTAAAATAATATTTGAGTACGTATCAATATCTGTTCACCTGACAACAGAGAAAGCAAAGCACTGCTGATTTGCAGTCTGGATTTTGAGGGAAGATGAAAGTTGAATCTTGAAAGGTACACCCCCTTGACAGCTGACTGGATAACTCTGGCATCACTTACAAGTGGATTAGAACTGGAAAAAAATCCTTTGGTGAAATTATAGCTGTTTGTGCTGACAGGTGGTCATCTGCCAGGTACCACAGGCTCACTTCAGTGCATGGCTACAAGATAGTAAAGCCTGAGGCCAATTTCGAAAACATATTTTATATCTCAGAATGTTTAGTTAGACCAGACTGCTTAAGACAGTCTGATGCAGTAGAGGTGGGCTTTGGAGTTATTTCCAACTAGCAACATTTATGATCAAAAACTCCATTCTGCCAATAGTTTTACACCATTGTGTGAAACGTGGCAAAATTATACCAACGAATGTGGCATGTGCCAGCAATGACCAGGAAGAAGACGACTGCTAGCAAAGTCAGTGTAATATCAGCTTGAGCCCATGTGAGACTAGAGCAGATCATTGTTCCGAGAATGTGTTGATGACGTTTCCATAATGCGACTGGTACGAAATACAAACAATCGATGGTAAAAAAGATGAGTCATTTACACAAATCGGTCTAAGAGGAGAGACAACAAGATTCAGGAACTTTTGTTGGTAAGGTCCCATACTGAAATTGTCAGACAAAGTCAAGGAACGATGAGAGACTCAATTGTTTATGCCCAAATTACGGCAAACAAAACATTGTGATATCCGCTGTGTTCTTTTTGTATTTTTGATTTAAGCTTGATTTAAGAAAACATCTTGTTTGGGTCATTAAAAAAATAAATTGTAAGTAGCCTACTAGCTCACAAAAAAATAACTACCGGGCACCTCAAAGACTTTTTTTTTTTTAAATCACAGTCAAAGTTGAAGTTAAACATCCTGAACAACACATATTGAGTACTGAAAAGAACATCAGTTGTTTCCAATTACAATTAAAAAAAAAAAATTGATGATTCCTTTTAACTGTGTTTTCTGCATTGAGTGCATTTTTTTAAATCAACAATTTGAAATAAATACAAATAATTTAAAATTTAAAAATATACCAACTACATGAGTTTACAGGTTAAGTTCAGGGTCTATACAGTAGCAATTCTGAATTAAGCTTGATTCAAATGTATGAGATTTATCTTCACCAAGCTCTCAGTTCTCTTTTCCCTGATGCCTGCTCGAGTTGTGGCAAATGCAATAAAACTTGTGTTAAATCACACAGTGTATAAACCAAATAATATGACATAAATGAGATCAGTAGTTGGTCAAAGCACCATTTTACAGACTGTGTGAAGTCCAACTTCAAATTAAAAGTCTTGGACTGCGATTAAAGTCATTGTGGGTTTATTATTTCATGAAACTGAAGACAGTGTAAACCAGTTTCACTGTGGCACACTGAGTCTGGATCTTGTTAATGGATCACACAGTCCAGGAAGGGCTTCATCCTCTTGGTCGGCTACCCGCAACCATGCATCAGCACAACACATCAGTCGGCCCACTCTGCGTCTGCCTTTGATTCCGAGATCATTCAGAAATTTGGGTGTTTATATTCTGGCCGAATATGGGGTTCCCCACGGTTGAGACCCAGCAACATGTCTGTCATGCTTTGTTAGTGAGGTGGAGCTCAGTGAAAGGCTGTTGCTGACTTTGATGTGACTCAACATGCATATGGTGTACACCCACACTAGATGATGAACAAAATATCAGAGAGACTGTCTCCCTTTCTTAGAAGTCCATGTCCAGCAGATGTGAGCTGGTGGCATGATGACGCGGATCGTACAGCAGGTGGCTAACCATCAGAGCAGCAGGCCAAAAGGAAGCTGGTTCCAGGAAATTAAGTGTTCAGACTTCACAAGAGAAACACATTTCTTGGGAGTTGTTTTGACAAGTGTTTTGCAAGTGACTGTTCTTATTTTTATTACGGGAATTTTTCAGGATGACACTCGTGATGGATTATCTTCTCTGTTCTCAGTTTTCTAAACAGGATTTTTGATTTGCATAGTCCATTGATAAATTTTTCATTTCTTTTTCTTTTTTTTTACAAAAAGTCCTTGAAAAGAACAATTAACTCTTTCCAAATACATTTAAAAAACACATCCTATCCTTATGTCTGTAATAAAGAGAGCCTTGTAACATACACGATTCAGCCAAGAAAGTTTGGACCAAAGAGTTGTAAAGTCTCCTTTGGTGAACATGACCAAAAATGTAGAGGACAACATGACAGCCAAAGAATTGAATGAGTTAGTGAAAGTGAAATTTAAAGGGTGATTTATTTGTAGTTTCTCTTGACATTTAGAAAATTAAAGGTTCACAAAATTTGGGAGAGGAAAGAAAAGGAGAATCCAAAATAATATAATATAACAAATACCTGGCAAACACTTACCTCTAGAAGCCCTAACTTCTTTATTTAGAAGTTAACTACATGTGTGAATTTAATGTACCCCAATTTAATGTCCTTAAGGCCAAAATATTTCATTAACAAGTTTGCTTAACACAGTACAACCAGGTCAGGCAGACAGAATAAGGAGAAGAGAGCGTTCTGTTAATAGGTGTGCTCTTTTTATTAAGGGACCTGGATGATGATAGGCCAACCTGAAGTCCAAGTCAAACAAATGAGTAGCATGGCCAGACTGCAAAGGTTGAAAGCAATTATGTTGTTAACACCTTGAAAGAAATCAGGGGAGGGGAGAGAAAGAAAAAAAAAAACTCAACAGGCACTTCGTCTCTAAATATAGTTTAGTTTGAAGACTCAAAAATAAACACTTGTGTTTGACAGAGATAAGTAATACTTCTCAGTTTGTCAACTCTTTCCATGCTCAATAGATTAACATTGATACAATGTACCCAAAAAAGACTGGTCAATTCTAATACTGGTAATGGATTGATTTTTATCAGCCAAACAAAACCCACATAACCAAATGTTCCAACTTCTCCGACTAGCGTGATTCAAATGTAAGAAATGGGAGGCAAACCACAGTCCTCATTCTATGTAAAAACGAGATATACAATGATAGTTATACTGAGTTTGGCTTTTTAAGAGCAGAGGTGAGAGACCACAATCACAATGTGTGGCAGCAAACAAAGCCATAAACAGCTGAACTAAAGCGCTGTCTGAAAATGCAGCGCCCAGAGCAGGCGAGTAAATCCGAAGTTTGAGGAATACACCCGCTAGAAAAAGTAAATAACTTTGTAACAGTTTCAAAACGAGGACAGAAGGCCTCTTATTTGGTGGCTCGTCAGGTTGTAAACAGCAAGAAGCCAGTTTTTACAGAACACATTGTGGTTACAATGTGTTTGGTGTAAAAGTTAGGAAAGGGGAACTTTGAAAAAGTTTGACACCCATGTTCCAGACAGTGTTTCCTTTCTGAGCTGCAGCAGAGTGGTAGTTACACAGGCAGGACATTTCATGATGAAGTGGCTGTAACTCTGGACTCTGAATTACAGCCACCAGTAACTGTTTCAGGGTACATATGGGAGTTTGAGTAGTTTTAAGAGAGACTTGGAAAAAATGGGAACCTAACCAATGAGTCTCAGTGACATTTGTAACTTTATATATCACTTATTGTTGAGTAAACAATAAAACAAAAAACATGATATGTACAGAAGAATATAATGAATAATACAAAATGCAAAAACAACAAAGGAAAATATGCACGCTAAGCCAATTAACATACACATACAAACACATGTTGGTACAGCTATCTTTGTGAGGACATTTACTGACATAATGCATTCCTTAGCCCTTAACTATCACAACTAAGTGCCTAATCCCAAATCTTACTTACCCTAACCTAAACCTAATTCTAGCCACAACCCCTAAAACAGCCCTTTAAAGGGGTGTGAGAAAGTGAGGATCGGCCAAGATGTCCTCACTTAGTCAAAATGTACACACACACACACACACACACACACACACACACACACACACACACACACACACACACACACACACACACAAGATATGAATAACGAAAACCGCATGACAACCTGCAAAGTTTAACTGAATTGTAGTTTTTGAAAAGATCAGTATTGGGGAATCAAACTATAAGTGCTCTAAAGTTTATTAATATTACACTATACAAACAATACATTAACCATAGTGTACAAATGTTTTTCTTACAGTTGTAATCTCACTGACATAGATACTATTTAAACTTCTTAATTACATCAACATAGGCACACATACTTTTCTTGTCACAGTATAACTTGTGATTCGTTCATCTCTGCCATGTGTGTATGTCATTTATGAATTTAAGTAATTTTTAAGGCTAAACCATGCATACAGAAGTGGAAGATAGCTCTAGATGTTACTTCATGTGAGTATTGTAGACACATATCGCAGCCAGTGAAACTAAAAGCCACTGAATAACTTGCTCAGATGTCAAATGATTCATTGTTCTAACCATGCCCAATCTACGTACAGTACACGTCCTGCGACTCTGATTTGGATCGTGAGCACCATCACTTTAATCAAAAGCCCAACACTGATTTGATAACTTCTTTCAACTGCGCATTCCAGGAGGATGAACTGGAGGCCGCAGTAAGCAGCGGGGACGGCTCTCTTTAAAAGAGGACATGTTGCTTGGCAGATAATTGTTCCTATCCCCTCATTTCCCAGGAAGATGGATTAGGCCATTTCCGAAGAGTCAGGCCTTCAGTTGGGAACATGAATGCGCCCTGTTAGTGCTTTTAACTGACTGAGATTATTTAATCGATAACAGTGACCCCTCTCTGGCAGAACGCTGACCACATGAAAGCATGCAGGGTTCTGGTAATCAAGGACCCAGAAGGCCATTCCTGCCTCTAAATCAAACGATGCCCTCTTTGCCTCGGGCTATGGGAAGTGGTGACACAGAGCCACACTGTCACTGCTGCTGCTGTTATTTGAAGTCCTCTTTAAAGATGCCTGTCCTCCTGAAGTTTCACTATAGATAACTGATATGAGAGAAAAGGCAGCTTTGGCATTCCACATGCATGTCTCATGGGCAAATAGTGATACAAAGATTTATACCAAAAGACAGTAGAGCACAGGTATTACACAGAACAATGGCATGCATACATACTAGGCTTTTGTTCTTTATTCTTTAACGTCAAGGTCACTACGATATTAAATGGGAGGAGAGAGGATTAAATATAGTTCTCTATACAGGGGTTGACATATTTGAAAAGAAAATTTCAGCCTGCGGTTCAGACGAGCATGCACCATGAATAACAGGCTCCAGGTACACATTGAGCAAAGCATTATGCACTGGGGCCAAAGTCTGGCAGCTTGTGGCCAACTCTCCAAATTAGATTTATGATCTGCTTGACCAATATAGGCTATAAATACCATGTTCTCATGATAAACTGTGACTTTCCAAATATTCCATTGAATCAATATGGTAAACCAGAAAATTAGATAATACTATGTGTGGGATTTTCTTAGAATGCTTAGACCTCAACAGTGCATAGACAGCACAGATAAATGAAAGCTTAATTATTGCTGCTGAGATCCCCATGAGGCGTGTTGATTAGTTTTGACAGTAATAGTGTTTTAATTGAAGCCAGCCCCGGCCACATGCATGTGAGCCTGTTGCTATACATGCTATGTCTGGCTCACGCATGCTATTGGCTGTATACCTCAAAGTGCTGCTTTAAAATGTCTGCAGTAATTACAGTTGCATTTACAGTTTTTGGCCTGCAACCCGCAGACCTGTCTGCATATGTCCAGTAACAGTGTTTTCAGGTTTTGTAGGCACTGCAGCAAACAGCTGTTTCAGCAAATTAACCAATTTTATTACAAGAGTTACAGAATGTATTGTATAGGTGGTGAATATGTACACAGACATGTTGCGACAAGTATTAAGAATAAGTGATAAGTGATATATATATATAGTTCTGGCTCCAAAATAGCAAGACAAAAACACCCAAAATCCAAACTAGCGGCACAACAGCAGTTTACAACCAAGCACCAGTTGCTGTTTCAAGCTGCCAGAGTACCAGGATTCACCAAGCTCCAAGTCAAATGTTTTGATGAATCTTTTATTTGTACTTCTTTTCTTTAAATCATCCAAAAGCAACATGCAAAACTCACAGGTTTTCAAAGCAACTCAGTGCCTGCCTTTAGCTTGGTACTCCACCTAACAAACAGATGCCTTCATATTTTACCACTGGTTATAATCTCCCAACTCATCTGCTCACCTGTTCCTCATTCCCCAATCACATTATCCCAACCATTTTCACCTGCTCACTGCCATGTTGTCAAGGCCGCTGTGCAGTCTTTGGATTTTCTGAAACTTCTGTTTAGACCGACCCGTGTGCCTGTAAAAGCCTTTCTATTTTAACCTTTAAAATCCCTGAGCTCTTCTTGCCTGCCAGGTCCTTTGCAGAGTTTTTTTTAAGCATCTATCACTTAATTGTCAGTTTTCAAGGACAAAACTTTACTGTTTACAAAATGTCCAGATGCACTGATAGTTCATTGAAACATCACAATAAACCCCATGTACACTATCTGCCAGACAGCAGACAAAGCTGGTTACTAGCTGGTGAACATAGAAGCATTTAGCACCAAAACTTTCCCTCAGGAGTTGGTAGAGAGAAAAACAGAGTTTAGGTGTGAATATTAGACTGACATTCATCATGAAGCCAAAAAGGACTGTCCCTCTATAATAGCCATCCCCATAGGATATTTGTGAACCATAAGTCGCTCTTAGACTGGAAGAAGTTCTAAAAACTGTTGGAGGAAATGTGCCATTTTTATGTGTCTGCACTGACAGACCTGAGGCCGCTCATAGTTTCAAAAGGATTTCATTTCAAAAGTTGTTTTTTTTTTTCGCTCCTACTTCAGAGTAAGTTAACATCACAAGAGGAACTGTAGTGACGTAAGAGTACCTCGAAGACATCAGCCATATTTATTATCATGACCAACACTTGCCATCTAAGGCCTCACCAATCATCAATTGGCATCTAAGCAATAGCGAAATCATCTCACAATACAAACATAGTTCAAGAAAATGACTCAATGAGACAACTAAAAACTTAGATGAGAGTAAAAGACAAAAGGTCTGCATGGGGAGAAGATCAGGGTGGATGGATGGGTCAACAAAACATTGGACTTGAACAAGGTGGACCGCTGTTCCCTTTTTAAAACCAACCAGATGCAAAAATATCTGTGCTACCTTTTATGCTCGTATGGGTCTTATTTAGAGTATCACTGCTGACTGTATGTCTTATTTTGAGTTCTACAAACTCTGAGCTCCCTTCTGGCTTTAATCTGACTTCAGATTTGCCCATCCTAAAAAGGTACTTCTTTGTTGTTCCTGCAGCAGCTGTGGTGACATCATTTCTCTGTGATCACTCGCTATCAGTGTTACTGCGTAGTACAGGATTGAATGACTGCCACACAATGCTCCATTGTCCCCAAACCTGTGATGTCAGTGAACAGGGAAGTCAGGGAGGTGGACCTCTTTGTAGATTTCAAGCATTGGCCTCCATCAGTGTAATTGCCTCTCAGATCTTTTTATCCCTACACATTTGTGACCACTCAGTCCGTCTAGCCATCCATGCCTAGATTGGTTTTAACAGTGTCCTATTTTATTCAATATCATTCTTTTGAAGGGGCTGTACAAATTCTACTATTTAACAGGTACTGCGCCAGATTTCACACGTTTGAGTTCCTTTGGGAAAAATCATACCTATTGAAAATTGCTTAAGTTTTGTAGACCATCACAATGTTGATTGTTTATGAAGGAGAGATTATTTTTAAGGAACACCCTGTTCACTCACATATTTACACACATTTTTCAAATTTATTTAGGTCAGGCTAAGTAGAAGTTTGTATCGATACGTTATACTTAAATGGGTTATTTAAGTTAGATGTGATATCATCTCTGATCATCACAGGAGGAAAATATGCCTTTTGATTAGAGATGGAATGTAGACGGTGAAGTGCAGGGATAAATGAATAGCTGCACTGCTTCAGTTTTGTGTCTAATAATTTATTTTATGGTAATAATTATTTCAATGTTAATATATGCAATTTGGGTAGACTTGGGTGGAGTTTTTCACAAGCACATTTCAGACCGGATCTTTCTAAATGAAACCACAAAAAAGTATATTTGGTCACAGCACAGCTCTATTTTAGTAGCATAATGAGAGCTTTGTTCAAGGGTGCTAATGAAGGAATGTTACGGTTCACAAAAAAGCGGAGGAAAAAAAACGGTTGGTTTGCGATGAATAAAGCAGGCCGACGTAAAAATATGATACAGGCAGGAGCAGGATTGTAAAAATAGGCAACATCCAAAAAACATAGGCAGGCAGAAAAAAAAAGTACTACAACTTTATAATCTAGGTGAACAGACTGGGCGGTGGGTACAGCAACGGGCAAGAAACTAAACAATGGCAAGAAATAATGCACACATGGACACTAAGGGTAGAGAACTCCAAAATATAACAAGAAGAGATCACACCGAGTCCAAACAGGGTGTGACATGGAAGGCTAAGCCAACCCAGGTGTTCCTTTCTCAGCTTCTTTGGGACATTAACCCGATATGTAATTTCATTGGCAAAAACATGCATAGACAGAAATGGTCCATTTAAAGAGTGAGCTCCTGACAAAGGTTATGTTACAGTTCCCTAATGAAGTGTTGATAGCATAAAGTTCATCCCAGAGGATCGTCGAGGTGTCAGAAGAGAAAAAACTAAAGACCCTTCCCAAATCAATACTCCCTATACCACATCCACCACAATACCACAAACATCTGTGACTCTTACTTTTAATTGCAGATTCTTTCCGGTTCAGTCATAGGTCACTTAGATGTGTTGGTCAGAGTTGGAATATTTCTGGTTTGGACAAGTGTTGATGTTAACTCAGAGTCCAAACTCTCTGGCCTTAGCACCACAAAGACATCATTCATCTCTGGACATGCAGGAATCTTGGTCAGATGGACAGAATGTTTGCCAGCACTCAATCAACACCAACAAACCACTCATTCAAAGAGGCAAACACACATTATTCTGGCAGCAGCATCGTGCTTAATGACACGCACACACTAGTTTTAGGTGGATAGGTCCTAAATCACTAAAATCCTGACGTCCTTTGGACCTCGAATATCTTGTTATTCACTCTAAGGGCAGCTGGAAGATGTAATCGTTTGACAGACTTGTTAGCAAACATTGTTTAAGGATAATTCCAGTTTATTTCAACTTGGGACTTTATAACTATGTAGTGTTGGTCTTCCTCTTACTCAGCAATTACTGAGATCCGAGAAGTGACATCACTATAGTGAAATCCAATGGGGCTAGAAAACAGCCAGACTATCATGAAGTTAGTAAACAAGCCAACAGTTTATCGAAAGGCCTGCATACACTGCGATTTTGGGCTGCCCCAGATGTTCGTAAAAGTAACTTGGTGAAATCAAAACTGAGGTCACAATTTAGAGATTTAGAGACCAATTTCTAAAAGTGTGTTAGATTTAAGAGTACAGGCCTGTTTAGGTAAAATAAGGGGAAGGTAAACCCTACCTCACTGCCACTACTCTACTGCGGTACAAACAAGGGTTGTGATGATGGAAAGTATATCTCTATATTCACGTTATTGGAGATCAATGTCTGGAACATAAAACATCAAAACTGACTGATCTGGAATCAAGTCGTTTAAACACAAATAAGTGAACAGTCTGACTTCTTTTGGCATGTTTCATTAACTGATCAGAAACCATCTGATAATTCAACTGCTTTTACTACAAATATTACTCACTCAATACAATGAAAAAATAAATATACTGTTGTTATTACAGTGTGTCATTGCCTATAAAAGGAAAGATCTGTCAGTTATTTTATAGCAGTTAAAATCTATTAGGACAAAAAAGTGCAGTTGGTCTTGAGTATTATTTCTGTATAATCATCTGACTGCTGCTGTCTTTTGCAATATATTACACACTTCTTTGTAGCGATATCCTGGCCTTCTGAAATCCACTTAGTGAGTACAATGTTATTATTAGCAATAGAAATGATAGTCAAAGCTATCAAAGCAGGAATGATGATGGGAGTCCAGTTCTTTTTCACTCCAAATGTCAAAAATACATTTTATGAGAGCAAAGGGGAAAGTCTGCTCAGCTTAACAAAACAGTGCAGGTGATACAGCCGGAGACAAATCTGTGGTGTCTGGGTTTCCGTGAGTGTGGTCGTATGTGTGCAGTGGCATAGCTATGAATTATGAGCCCCCTGAAGGACCACTATCTTTCTGGACACCTACTTCTCTTAATAAAATAATCCTACTTGGAATTTTTCTCCAGCTGTGGCCCTCTCAAATTGTCACAACCTTTCATCCATCCAACATCAGCAATATCCCAGAGGCACAGGGCTTAACCCCCTGTACAACCTCTGCACGCCTTCTAAGCTGCAGCGGTGTGTCCAACATCCATAAATCTCAGAACAACTGGAGAAAAAAAAATGCAGTGTTTTTTATTACTATTATCCATCCTGGTCCTTAGTGTTTTTCGTGGTTTGCTGTGATGGGACCAGATGTATGTAGGTGTTAACTTTGACCTGGGAAAACTTGTTTTGTCTTTGTCCCACCAAAAAAAATGTAAAATGATTTGGTAGACCCAAAGTGAAGTTTTCATGTGGCATGTTTTCAATTCCTCGACAGCAAAGTTAAACCAAAGCTATAAGGGCAGCGAGAAACCTGAGAGCTCTTGAAATATCTTTTAAGAAAAGCTTCCTTTCAAGTGTCCTTAGCAAATCACAAAGCCCAACAAGACATTTCTGGGACAGGAAAATAACAGACAGCGGTCTTGTTTCTGAGCCACCCATTCAATTAGCTAAACGCTTATCTTGGCCTTTTTTGATCTCATCGCTCAGAAATGGCACTTTATGAATATGTGGCAAGGGGCACCATCTCCGCTTGGCTCCTTTTTGCTGGTTTGACACCTTACAGTACATCTTAAGATAGTCGATCCGTTTCCTCCGCTCATCACTAACAACTAGTGGGCTGAGTAACAGGAGGTGGATGAGCTGTATTCATGGTGGATAGCTTCAAATGTGTGCAGCATCAACCACAAATTTTACAGACATACTCAGCTGCTGGTATGAACAAGAATTACAGGCTTTCTTAATGATGGAAGCTGCTTTCATTCTGACATTATTTGTTTGTTATTGAGAGATCAAAGTTGTCATTGTATTATTTTCCCATTTTGGTCTTCTACTGGGAAAGGTATTTGGGAAGGTCCAACCACAGCTTTTTTTTTTTTTTTTTTTTTTTACCAAATATTGGTGTATATATACAGTATATATATTCAACTCTTGACTTTCTGCTGTAAAGTATCTCTCCTCAGTCAGTCAGAGCAGCGGGAACGCGAACACCACCAGTTTCTTTAGTTATGTCCTGCGTGTTGTTTTGCAGTCCCTTGCTGGCTCTGTGCCTCAGCCTCCGTTGTTTGTCTCTCTGCCATTTAATTTAGCTGTCAGTTTGTGTACTCCGGTTAGGACAAAACAACAACAATTAAAAAAATCTTATCACCATCACAAAATACTGCTTATTTAAGGGCAGGAGGTTTGTAATTAAATATTCAGAAAGAAACACAAGAACATTTTTACCAAGAAAAAATCCATAAAAATCAATTTCATGCTACCTTTGGTCTACTTTGTGTCATACCCTGGCTCAAGGTTGGACAAAGTAAGAGAGACCACACATAAGGTTACCTAAAAATAAGCACATTTCTAGAACTTAAAAGGGAAATTAACCTGTGCAAAAATTGGTTGTCTGCGTTGGCCCTGTGATGGACTGGTGACCTGTCCACGGTGTACCCCGCCTTCACCCAATGTCAGCTGGGATAGCCACCAGCTCCCCCGTGACCCTGTTTAAGATAAAGCGAGTAAAGATAATGACTGGATGGAAAAAAAAAAAACAAGGTGGAAGCCAGAGGGGGACTGGCTGCCTGTAAACGCCTTTTAAAAGCCACTTCTTCACAGGCAGTATCGGCTTGGCTCTTCTTTACCCACTTCGTTATAGTTTTTCATTGTCCGTGGATAGTTTTTTGTTTGTTGTATTGCCTGTGTTAGGGTTTTAAGCCTGCTAAGCAGATACTAAAAGGTGACATGAAAACACTACAGATCACTGTTGGTCAGAGGGAATCCTCACAATCACTTCACACAGACCATTGTTAAATAGCCAAGCTACAGATCAGCTACATTTAATTTGTGTTATTAATCGAGTAAGGGCAGCCTGAAAAACCCTGTCGTGGTCAATAGATGAGGTGCAGACGTTCTTCTCTTTAATGGCTGATGAAAGGATCTGAGGAGAGCTGGACAGAGCTACACAAAACAAAAAAGGATATCAAGAAGTTGCCGATTCTTCAGCCGCACATGGCTATAACAGTACTTTACTGCACTGCAGGGAAAAAGAGAAAGTATTGAAAAGTGACTACCAGTTTATTAAGGATCACGATGGCCGGAGAGGGTCCAACCGAAGGTACTGGAAGTGTTTCAAGCATTGATGTCATATACGGCCATCGACACCAGTCCAGTCGAAGGATCGATGGAACCATGATGGAGGATGGTAAGCTTCTTCTCTTTAAAGCAAAGTACATTCTCTGTACTCTGCTTGAAATATTTTTTTATTTTTGTTGCAATTGGAAGGTTCACCTCTACAAAAAAGTAAAGCTATTCTACTCCTAAACTTGTAAAACCAACATGTGGCAGACATCTGCTAGTGCTGCTGTTGTGCTAATGTTTACGTTCCATTCAGCTATCTAGAGCTGTTGTTGCTATTTCGTATCATGTTGCAGTCGTTCGTGTGATTAACAAAGGATTTGTATAATCTTTCTTTTCAAGACTCAACTTCACACAGTGCTGAGCCCTCCATTATCCCTAACGATGAGGCCTTGTTGGCGCCAGCCATAGCGTTGACTCCGACTCAAGCAGCAGCACCGACACTGGCGGCTCCCAGGCCGGCAGCCATCGAGCAACCACAGCATTATTGTCTTAACTATGTAATATTTCCTAAAGTCTCTTGTTTACTTCAGCAGTCTTGTCATACTGCATTCAGCCTCTTTTGAGACAAAATATGTGTCCTTACTGTAGCAAACAGACACGTATTGAGAATCAAGAACAGCATTCCCTCGTGAAGATGACGTCAAGGCTGTTTGGAGGTACTAGTATTAGGAGGTACTATACACAATGGAAAACCAAATCCATAGAAGTACTGGATAACAAAAGTGAGAATAGTAGAGTATAATCAAGCTGGCACCGTCAATGGAGAAACTGCAGTGGTGGCATGAGACCAGGTGAGCTTAGTCTCCATGATGGCCTGACTCCTCCCACCAGACTCCTGCAGGGATAGACCTGCTAAGAGCGACACCACAGTTGAAATAGACTGGAACATTCCTTTAAGATTCTGTGTGTAAACTGTGTGCAACAAGATTCCTGTTTTCACTTGTGAAAGTCAAAGCCAAAGTATTTGTTGCCTCCAGCGAGCCACTGGTTTCAAATAAAGTGTCACGAACCAAAAGGCCAAAAGACAAAAATTAAACCTAAGATAAAAGATTAAAAGAGCTTGTAATGCCAGCTTTGCTAACAAGATCCACGTGCAAGCAGGGAACCTATGACAACAATGTTATACAAACTGTGTGATTCAATGTGTTTATCTCTGTCTTTGTATGTGTGTGAATGCAGAATGTTCTGTAATAGATGCCAGCTGTTTAGCCAACCTCACGTAGACGAGCAATAAAGTGTAAAAGATGTGATAGTTGACCTGGACCTATGTGACAAACACGGACAGACGGTGCTGCAGTGATGCAAGTCTGGTTAAAAATTTGTTCGACAGCTTCTGCATGAAATGACACCACAACATGATGAAGGGCAGCCATGTGGGGCAAGCATAATTACACAGCAGATGTTAGACTTTGTGGAGGTCTGCTACTTGAAAACACAATTGATTTACACCGACTGTCTCAAAAAAACAGTAAAAAAAAAAAAAAAAAAAAAAGGACTCCAAGTCAAACCAAATTAAATTGCACTGGTTGGGCCGAAAGTGAACACGACACAGCCCAGTCACAGAAAGTTAATTCTGATTCTCGTGGACGCACTTTAGACTTCTGATATTTGGTCAGATTTCACATCGCCCTAATTGTGGTGAAGAACCACATTTGTCATGGTGGTTCAACAACACTCGACTGCTAAAGGGGTCTTGGGAATTTCTGAGAGGCATGTTGACCCATTGCCTCCCTGGGGATTTGTTGGGGCCAGATGTGATGCACGCTGGGCATGTTTTACTCCTCAGTTACCGTGCATATGCCGTACACGTTGGTTGTAGTTCTGCCTTGAGAAAATGAACAAAGTGTCTGTGGTCAGGCATAAGGAGAAGGTCCATTCCTCAGGCAAGGAATATAATGTCCAACCCTCTCTTGAACCCTCTCTTGCATGTAAATGACACTCAAAACAATTCAGATAATTTTCTTTACAAGCATAATAGCTCTAGGCCCTGTCGGACCCTTCACCTATTACATTAAACCCTCCACCACACATGTGCTTAGACTCTGAGCATAAGAAAGAAATTAGAAACAGAAAGTATCAAACTAATTTCAATAAATTCTTACGATTGAACTGAAGTGTGAAAATGTATTTCTACAATCTAAATTATAACCAGCCCATGTTATTGAGACAGATTTTCAATTTTGCCAGACCAGAAGATCAGAGGGCTGATACAGTATAAAAACCAGCACAGTAGTTATAAGAGATGAATGCTGACTACTACAATTTCTTGTTGTCAGGATGTCCGTTATTAGGGCCCGAGCACCGATGGTGCGAAAGCCCTATTGTTCTTCAAGGAATTATTATTAGGGCCCGAGCACCGAAGGTGTGAAAGCCCTATTGTTATCCAAGGAATTATTATTCTTTTCGTTCCTTATTTTTCTCTATACTATATTTTTCTCTCATACTATACTATAGCATGTTGTCCAAAATATGATTAAAAAAAAAAGCCATACTATAGTATGCCGTCAGAAATATTCAAAAAAAAAGTCATACTATAGCATGTCGTCCAAAAAGTGACCCAAAAGTAATTTTTGCACATAGTATCTTGTACATAGTGTATAGTATATAGTGTATAGTATATAGTATAGCCAGGGGGATGCAGCTAAGTTTGACATTTTGCCGTAACACAGGAAGTTGATGTTTAAGGTCAAACGATGTTCCAAACCTCATGAAACTTTGTACATGCACCAGGCACCAATTTTCATGAGTTTTTGAAGATGATAAAGCCGCCAACTTTTTTAAAGAAGAATAAGGAACGAGGTCGGTAAAAATTTTTTTAATTGCAATTGGGAATATGCGGATCCTCGCGTCCTGAACGTGCTGGATCCCCGACGTGCAGCGTGCAAGGGCCCACATATCACTGTTTGCAGTTTTAATTCTGATTATTATTATAATTATTATTATTAAAAAGTCTGCAGTTGATCTGAAATGCTGCAGTTCAGAGTACTGACAAGATTTAGCAGGAGAGATCACAATGCTTAAATATTAGCTTTTCTTCATTGGCCTCCCATGAATGCAAGGATTTCATTTGAAAATTCCAGATTTACAAAGCTCTTCTTGGCCTAACTCCATCTCATCAAACATATCTGAGAGTATATATGATACTTGTGGTTCCTAGAGTTTACAAAAGCAGCATGGGAGGCAGAGCCTTCATCTTTTTAGGCCCCCCTCCTGTGGAACCAGCTCCCAGTTTGGGTTCGGGAGGCAGACACTCTGTCTACTTTGAACATCAGGCTTAAAACCTTTAGATTTGTCAAAGCTTGTAATTAGGGCTGACTCAGGTCACCTTGAGCCATCCCTTGGTTATGCTGTTACAGGCTTAGACTGACCTCGTATGATGTAGCCTACTTTGCTCCTCTACTCTTTCCCTTTCACTCTCTATGTATTTATATGCCGCATTACATCTCATTAACTTTAGGAACTTATCTCTCCCATAGTTTTGTTTGTTTGTAGTCTCTATGCAGTTCTTCTCACTCACATAGTTTGTTCCTTTTTTTTTAAGGTATCCCTGGAGGTGTATGTCTCTGG
The DNA here is from genome assembly GCF_029030835.1 of Brachyistius frenatus. Lineage (NCBI taxonomy): Eukaryota > Metazoa > Chordata > Actinopteri > Embiotocidae > Brachyistius > Brachyistius frenatus. The sequence continues at coordinate 9,195,573 of NW_027210606.1, read as the reverse complement.
TCTGCGGTTTACTAGCATCAACAGCTCATTGTTTTGGCACTCTATGCTGTTCTTTTCACTCTTCCTCCCCCTGGTCTGGTTCTGTCTGAGATTTGCTTCCTGTTAAAAGTTTTATATTTTTCCTCCCAGCTGTCACTCAGGTGGGAATTGTTAAATTGTTGCGCTCCTTTCTATAATGTTGTAAGGTTCTGTTGTCGGGACTTTACTATGTTACGTGCCTTGAAATAAAGTGCCGTGTAGTTTGGTGCTATATAAATAAAATTGAATGACGTGTCAGTTTCACAAAAAATACTGTATCTATAAATTGGACTTGGTGGGCATCTGAAATGTCTTCCCAAGAAACATTTGTTTTGTGTTTAGCCCAAAAAAATGTCCACACTGCCACCCGCATGACTACAACTCCAGTCATTGCTCACCTAGGCTTACTTATGACATAAACAAAGGATAAGCGCAACACAATCAAACAAAACCAAATTAACCAAAGTGGGTGCCTGAAAGGCAGCAGCCTTCCACATGGAAGAAGGAGACAGATTGGGAGAAAACTATCTTATATAGACTCCTCCAAAGGTGGAAACAATCCCTCAGTGAGGTAGGAGGAGCCCATGAGAGGCAAGCAGAGGGCAGACCATACAACCAATACTTTGATATTGCCCAGGGCTGACCCTATATAACCAATTAAGCAAAGATCAACTCAAATCAAGTAATCTGAAAAATGCCATTTAAATAACAGTCCTGCCACCAAAATATGAATGTGATTTAATCCTTAATTGGATTGTGGCACTCGGCTTCTATCCACATATCAATTGTGCTCGTCCCTCTCCTGGTTTTGTTATTGTAATTGACTGGACTAAATGAATGTTAATTAGACATGAATTTACACTTATTTTATAATAAATGGGGTGTTTATGTTTGATGTAACTTTAAACTAGAAAGCAAAGTTACATTGCAAAAAGTTTCCTCTTCAATTCTAAAAGCTGAAATTATTTTGTTTGGGGTCTGTTTTTACTAATGTCAGTGGATGTTAATCCATAAGTAAATTAACAAATGCACATCAATGTCTCAGAGTATTTGCTGGTCAAATGCAGGCAATAGAAAATGCACATCCAAAAAACTTAGAGTTAGAGTTGCTTAACAAAACAAAAAAAAGGATTCTTCATTTTTATGGCAACAAAAGCACACTGCTGAGTTCCCAGAGTGTTTTGTATATTATTGCAGTGCAATGTTTCGATTAATAAGATCCTCCTCAGGCATAAACAGTAATTCAGCATTCTTTGAAGAATTGTTGGACATTGGTTCAGTATTCACACATCATCTAAATAATACAGGTCACTTCAACACTGCAGTCTTTTAGCACTGATGGAACATGTGCTTGTAGCAGTGGGAGGCATCAACAATATCCTTTGTAGGAGTGAGACTTTCTATATTTGTAGTCTTGACACACTATCACATTTGTTCACATGTGGTTAATGAGTGCCCCATTGTTTAAAGTTGCTGTAAAGCAAATTCCAAGATTTGCTTCTCAATACATTATATACGTGTGAAATGAGTTGCTGAAAGCATGTGCAAAGTTTGAAAACTTTGTCGCACTGAAATGTGGAGTTAGACCGTTAAACAGTTTCTCATCCGTCTTCAGCTCAGTTTTTTTTAAGTGGGGCTAAAAGGTAGCTTCAGTACATCACCGAGCTATCGCACAGACGGTTTATATAACCTTCTGCATGGCTCCTCTTCTCACACGGTGAAATGCTATAAAAGCCTGGAGCTCATTTGCACAAGAGGTCATCCCACTCGACTTCAGTTCTACTCCTGCCATAGTCAGATTGTTATTGTACATCAGCTGGCTGCTACAGGATGTCTCCCTCCACAAGTGCATCTTTCCTAAAAGCAAGAACCTCCAAAGCAGCGCTTCGCTATTTAAATTTCCTACTGATGAAGGAAGGAAAAAGAGGCAGATAACTTTTCCAGAGGTAACTCTGCTACATTTAGTCCACGGGGCAAACCCCTAATGTGATTTTATTCAGTTCTATTGAGCTCGTAGCCGAGCAGAGTTCAGAAGAAAATGCTCTGATAACCGCAGATTTTTTTATGCCTGTCCATCTAGCTACGATAAGGAACTATAACATATGTAACTCTATATTTTACATGTCGGGGTGATGGTAAACATGGACCAGAGGATACCTTGTCCTCGTGATTAATGAGGGTTGTTGTTTTTGTACTCCGGTGTAACGTTACAATCACCGACCCTCTCGGTTACATGCACCGGTACCGGTCCGGATAAACGAGCCCGACTACATGTGCAGGAGGCTGCAGAGAACAGGTGGAGGTGGAGGAGGAGGTGGAGAGACATCAGTGAAAGAGAAAGACTGTCTGCTTGACCTGAGCAGGTCCAAAGTTTGAATTGACTGATATAATGAACGTGATGTAATGAATTGACATGTGATGTAATGAATGATGTAATGCAGCGTTGTTCATGTTGCAGTCGTTACAGAACTAAATCAACTCCTCCACTCTTATTATCTCCACTATTGTAATGCAGGTGCGTTAGAAGTATTTGGAGAGCTCACTGTCTGCTGTCTCTGGTGTCCAGTTTGACTCCTGTGTTACAGATCAGGGGGACAAGCTGTATTTGATTGCATCTGTATGTTTCAATCATTGGACAAATAAATTCTGATTCTATTCTGTTTTCCCAAAGCAGGCTGCTCCGTCCACCAGACAGACAGAGTGCCAGTGCGACATCATGCATAAAGTCACCGAGAGGTTGGATGTCAGACGGACCGCTTAGTGGGGAAAAGAACTGCAGCCACAGGACTGTCATACAGAACACTGAACACCTTCCAGCGAGTGGGCGGAGCTTCAGCGCCTTCAGGCGATACGCCCCCCAGTCTCAAAGCAGAGAAGACTGATGATTATCTCACGGTTTCAAATCCTAATTTAACATATGTGTCTGTTTTTTTTCATTCAAATTTGGATTGGTAGTTAACAACCCATACTTCTGTGGTGTGATGAACTTAAAACTCATTTTCATTTCTACTTTACAGCATCTTTAAAGACACACATTTGTCTTTAAATAAATGTTTCGTGGTTTGATCACTTGTAGCATTTTGTCATTGTTCAGAAAGATATTCTGATATGTTATTTAAACATTAGACATGCCTAAAAAGGATCTTATTGATCAAGACGTTTTACTGTAGCAACTAACAAGACAATGCAAACAAATCTAATATGACAAAGTAGTTTGCTGCACACCAAAAACTTGTCTCTGGACCAACATTAAAGAGTTGAGAGTGGGTGAACTGCAAGCCCTCACTTTGTGTGTTGCTTGTTGCTTAACATCATAAATCATCATGTTTTCACATTAATTTGGAGATTTATAAATTTTTGTAGGGTAACAATTGTCTGGATCCTTGTATTTAAAAGTTTCTTATCCACTGGATAAAATCAACAGAAGTTGTTGTCGAGTTTAAACAGTAGGCTATTATTGTAAATTTTGAAGAGCTGACTGGTAGCGGGCTTGGCCTGTGTTTCAGCTGGAAGGGAGAGGTGGCGGGAGTGGCTCTGGGAACGTTGCCGGGGAGGGAGGTAACTGACACATGTCTCTGGTGTTAACTGATAACGCTCTCTTCCTATATATTGGCAGCAGCGCACTGTGGCTGGTGTCCACACTCACACACACGGATAGACTGGCAACTGGTCGACTTTTTGGCATGTGGGCTAACGCCGGGGGAAATTGAAAGCACACAGCCCTTATGCTTGTAGTGTTTAGTGTGCGATTCACTGTTACTACTTTCTTTAAACTTACTGTGTGCACCTACTCTGCACACTTACTCTACTGGTGTGGTTTGGGACGAGGGAACCCACAGCAATATGCTTACACTGACTTGTTGGATAATTGAAATCTTTTCATCAACAGTGTTAAGTTACTCTGCTTTGCTGAATGTCTTTACTTTAGGGACCATAACTTATAATACATTTTGAAAAAAGATCCCTGTGCTTTCTGTAACTGTTCAAAATAAATCAAAGGTTTATGTCACATGCTCAAATGTTAAATGCATAGTAAAATGTGGAGCTATTGCCCTGGTAGAAGGGTATTGTCCTATAATTTGAGTAAGTAAGAGGGAGAAAATAAGGATTAGAAAAATGTTTGAATATGCTGAAAGTGCATGTTTTATTTATGTAATCATACTGTTGAATCAGATTAGCTGCATTTGTACATAAAATAATTAAACCTCTTTAGATTTTTTTTGGGGGGGGGTTTTGTAAGTAGTCACAAAATCTTTGTTCTTTTGACCATAAGTAGTTACGTTTGATTTGATCAGTTTTTCTGTATTCTATCACATTTTGGACATCTCAAATTTAGCAAAGTGTCGCTGCACTGGAAATGTGACTGATTTTCTGTGCCTTCACGCTTCAACACTTCATTTTATTTGACAAAGATGTCAATGTGAGCTTTTCTCTAAGCTTTTGACCACATGTTAGTGGAGTGGACGTTGCTCTGTTTTCATCACATAAAATATTTACAAACATGTAACCATTTAACATTATTAAAACCCTGGCCAGTGCACTTTTTTTTTCTTTTTTTTTTTAACAATTCCATACATATCAACCCCCTCAAAACCTAGATACAATATCATGAGGTGTCACCTCCAATTCTGAGAAAATATTCCAGACCGAGCACTGCTTTGATCAAAAACTGGCCCAATGGCAAATGTAGTGAAAATAACAATCTTTTTTTTTGGAATAAGATGTTAGGGTAATAAACAAACTGAGTTCCTTGGAAACAATCACCAAATTCTCAACAGCTTATATCTGTTTACACCCTGCATGATGTTACTGTGCATGTTTATTGACAGTACATGTACACCAGCAGATGAGGTGAGCATCTACTGGAGGTTCTTAACTCGTCTGATGCAGGGTAACATTATAATGTCGAGCCTCAGGCTATGGCACCACTGAAGACTGAGCCTCAGGCAAAAAATAACACCAGCCACACAGAGCTGGATAAATGCTCGGCTTAAAAACAAAACTGCAGGTCAACATTAACGTAATCTTGCAGTAAAATTCATTTGAGAGGTGGTTTATCACAACAGGGTTTTTTTGTTGTTGTTGTTGTTGTTGTGGTTTTTATAGAAACCATGCAGAATATAGAAAATTGTATCTCTTTTATTTAATATGTAGAGGAGTTTAATGTCTCAACATATGGTGAAAAGTGGGAAAGTGAAGTTTGTTTGTTAGATGGAAGTACAAATGACTATTGATTAAACTCCCTTTTACAGTGATTGAATTCTATATTTAGACCTGTTTTGAACAAAATATTTGTATTATTTCACAAATGGCTCAAATGATGAACAACTAACGGAGGATATTACCCAACTCTGTTGTGCCCATTATTTCATAGAACTGTTTTAGAGCCTTTCAGCTTTTTTGTTTGTTTGGGGGTTGTTTTCAAGCGAAACGCTGCATTGATTTTTGGATGCAAAAGCCAGCTGTTGTGTCAGACGGAGAGTAAATGTTGGATTAAGATTCATCAGGGGGCTGGAAATGCTACTCCAAATAAATTATAATGTTGCTCCATATCTTAAGGTGTGTAATAGGCAACTGTTCCCACACCTGCCATGACAAAAACTTTGTAATGACATGATTTGTCAGTGATGTGTGCCAGCTTGCTCATCTGGCCCGAAGTGGCCAGAACAATCAATTAATACAGCTTTCTACCCCAAAACCACCATATTGGTGCTAATGTGATATCGAACCAAGTTCATGGTATAATTTGAGAATTCTTAATCACCAAGAGGAGACTGTTACATTTTACTATTCTGACCATAGTTTCAGCAAAACAGTGTTTTGTAATTAAAATACAATCAAACTGAAGAGATTTTGTTGGTGGTGTTTCACAGATGGGATCATCAAAGAACATGATATCCCAATATACTGGAGTTTTAATGCTTTTAATGTTATTAAATCTCAATATTTTAAACAAAACTCTGCTCTGATCTCAGCATTGAAATGACAACATAATTTTGAAAACTGATCTGTGGGAACAATGATCAATTCTGGCCCTGGGAATGTCAAAAATATTTATGTTGAACAGCTTTGTTTTTCATGTGCAGAAGACAGTGAACAAACCATCTTGAGGTGGATCATTACACGTTGGCATCTGAACATGCCACATCATAAAGTAATGACCTCCCTCAGGATACACATTTGATACTGTTGGTGGGTGCATATTTCCTTCTCTGTGCTCTGAGGATGTTTTCCAATAAGAAATTATGTGTTGCACAATTCACTGTGAGGCTGAAGCTGATTCTTAAATCATACATTCACTTTAGTTATTGGTTGAAATAAGCTCTTTTAAAGGACCTGGCAAAGACTTACTCTGTCAACAGTCACTGCATCTTAAAGCCTTGCTTTTGGCCAGTTCCAATAAACTTTATTAAATACTCTAAAAGGCCAAAAGGCATTCGTGAATACACAATTATCTCAAACTAATGTATTTGGAATTTGGGTTTAAAGTCTCTTGAAATATGACATCCCCACAGATTATCATTTACTTTTGTCTTAAATCCCAGTAACAATTCTCAAATCCTTATCATGCTGTTTACATTAGATCAGTGTTTGTCCCAGTTTGTGTCTTTGCAGTAACTGAATAAGAAATATGGGGGAAATAATTTTAATTTAACAGCAATTGTTAATCAGCCTGTCATTAGAGATGGAGATTTTTCATCTTTGAAATGAGGGGTGTTGTATGCTCTGCACGAGAGTCATTACTCAACTGTCAAATTACATAACTGTGGTAGACTTATGATATGCTAGTTTTACCTGGTAGAGTTTGCACTGCACCTCATTTTCATTTATGTTTTTCGAAGGAGTTCCAGACAGGATCTTCTGCTGGTTGTAGTGTTTTTTGGCAACGAGCTTTTAGGTGCATTACTGAAACCTTGTAGGCCAAGAAAAATACGACAGGTTTTTGTAATGACTATTCAAAAATCATTACCCATCACCTGCTGAACATGCAATAAAGTGTCATACACATGAAAATGTTCCTCCAAAAATACGTACCTTACATTACATATTGTAACATTTTTACCTTCTTGCTACACTTATGACTATTGTTTGACTAAATACACTTTGTTATACTTGGGTGTAATAGTATCTACAGCCTTTAAACTTTTTTCATTGCTAATTTGAATAAAGTAGATGCTCATAATGTGTAATTAGTGTTTTACTTTTTATAGTTACTAATTCATAGCATACATCTGTTCTTGTTTTCAGTATTTTTGTTTTCTTCTTTTTGTGTTGTGATACTTCGCTGTGTGGGATCCAAAAATCATATTTTGTGTTATTGCTGGCTGTGGAGCTGCTCTGTCTTAACTACAGTTACAGATCAGTAATTCTAAACACTTGGAACAAAACAATACTGTTCCAATACCTCATTAAAACATAAATATTAAAATGATATAAAAGTCTTAGTTAAGTTCCCCAGGTTATTTTTGGTGCCACATGTTGGAGCGCTCTGGATGATCAATAAATTAAAAGTCTCTTGAAACCTCCTTTTCTTTAAAAAAAAAAAAAAAAAAGCATGGCTTAACACCATGGGAAGGGTTGGATCTCACATCATTAAAGGTTTTATGGTTATAAATAGAGAATTTTTGGAATTTGTGCTGCCATATTTTAGGATAACCGCACTGAGGTTCCACCGCAGAAGAACATTTAATTCCCAGAGACAGAGGTTCACGATCTTCCAGGAAGTTACAGTGGAGTTTGACCGGAATCCTAATTACAAAATGTTATCACAGTATGCACGCAGCTCTTGGAATTCCAACATGTTTGTTTCCTGCTGAGGGGAAGCTACAAAAGACATTTTTTGCTTGTGGCATGCGGGGGGTTAGCTGTGTGGCCCCTGGGACCAAAATGAGCCACCCAGCCTGTTTGTACTCCTGATTGCTGCTTTATTCCCGAGTCCATAATGAACAACTCCCTGTAGTCACATCTCAGGTTCTACTCATTTATTTGTGCTCAGACACGTCAGGAGAAAAGCTAAACGAATGCGGAGGAGGAGATATAAAGAGATCTGGTTCGATTACAGAACACCTTGTTTCATTAGCACATCCGGACTTAAGTCCTTCACTGCTAAGTGGCTGCACACTGGTGGCTGTGCTGCAAAGCTCATTGTGGATGAAAAACATGAAGGCTGCATTTAATCAGCCCATTTATCCTTTCACCGCTCTCCAACATACTGTAGGCCTCTGTGTCGGTGCTGGAGTACGCACTGGCTTCTCCTGTTCCACGCATTGTTTCCAGAGGGAGGGATAAGGCCCAAACTAATTACTGCAATTTATGATCAAAGCTAGAACAATGTCCAAGACAAATACAATCGTGGCATCGGGTAGCAGCACATCTGATGATAAGGGGGAACTTGAGATTGCCTGAGTGAGCTGTGCCAAGGAGAGGCTGAAACCGCATCACCACACTTCTTTGCGAGCAAAAGCGGCTGGAAGTCAATCACAGGTACTCATTATGTCTTTATGTACAAGTCGATCTCATGAACTCGAAGTGAACTGCAGCACATAATCCATGATTCACAGAATATATAAGGAGTTAACAGCGTGTGCTGCTGATATATATCGAGTATGAGAATATTAAGTATGCAGAGAAACTATGGTATGTTTCTGAGTCAACAGATGAACTTGGAACAGCATGCAGTGAAGGCACCCAGCTGAGTCCCTGAGATCCCAACATTCTTAGTCAAAGAGTCATTTTAGATTCCCTGCAGTTGTAATGGTAGGTGGTCCTTGTTGTGTTTTTCAGCATTCATTGCATAGAAACTATTGCACATATTTTGCCTTTAGTTAAGCCAAAATACATTTTAGTGCAGTGACATCCAAGCTGCGGTTCAAGCAAGGCTCTACCTGGTGGTACTCAAAGAGTCTTGCCGAACAATTGCATTGCAAAAGTCCAAAGGAAATTGTTGTGTAATTGAATTTGAATACAAGCAATATCACATACTCGTCACATTACAGTGATGTAAAAATTTGTTGTTATAATATTTTAGAAATAAAGTTTGTTTGTGTTTCGCCAGGTAGTATTACATCACATCACATCAGACATGGCACAACACCAATGTTAGCTCGACACTTGTAAATTATGACGTATCTGTCATGGAAATTTGGTTTGGTACATAGCTCTACTTGGTCTGAAAAGTTTGGGAACCCCTGTTGTAGCAAATTCTAAAAACTTGTGGAAAAGCAGGAGATTGGCAACAACAAAAAACTACATAAATAAAGGAGTAATTGGAGTGGAAAATAGTGATTTGAAATCCTGCTATGCTAACATTCAATAATAAATAATGGATCCATTTTAGCTCCTTCTGTTTTGGGATCCTGTTTTTTTTTTATATATATATTTCAAAGATTCACTCACTACACAACCCAGTTGGACTGTCTGTAACAAATCAAAAGATCTACTGTCTGTACAAAATTGAAGAACATGTTGAGAATCAGCGGGCCATTTGGCTGACCGAGTTGTGTTTGGGCCACGTTAACTCTGATCTCAGTACAAAACTGATTTGGTTGAAAAATAAGACGAGAATATCTGCATTTTCCATGCCGATGGATGTCAAATGAATAAAGGCAAGTGTAATTTCAGTTTCATGTAAAAGAGTGGAAAACAAGCAGTGCAAAATGAATAGCAGTACTACATATATTTCCAAAACAGAGAAGGTTTTGACTTGACAGGAGGCATCTGTCTTTTGAGGCAATGTGGCATAAAAACACTGGATACATCACAAAGTTATAAACAACACGCAGTGAGAATGTAAATGCAGAAATAAACACAGTCTACAGTTTATGCAACTGAGGAAAACAAAAGCAGGTGGGGGGGCTGAGCTGAAAGCAGGAGGAAAATATCAGCATGCAGAGTGAGTGACAGTGTGAAGGCCCGTAACCGGCTGCAATATCAGCACCGTGAGCTGCGATGGGTGTGGTAGGCGCCGCTGTCAGCTGACTCAGCAGTGTGATGCTGTCCTGCTTGTCAGAACTAATATATTTAGTGCTGATTCACAAAATATAGGCTAATACATGTCACCAAAAATAAATGACTCATTATGTTGTACACAATCACACATATTCATCTATATCAAGGACACCTCAGTATTACTTTACAAAGCGGTCTGACTTCTTCATTTCCCTTAGCTCTGACCTATGTTGTGTCTGTTTCCCCTGTTTACTCAGAACAATTTGTTTGTTGTTTTCTTTGATAAGAATAGAGGAACTTCTGGTTCAGCTATATAAAATTCACACAGTTTATTAAAAGGTAAATTAAATGTATGTCTTGCTGAATGATGAAGCCCAGTCTTATTGAACATCATGAGCTGATTTTCATGTCCAGATGTCGCAAGGCATTATAGGCAACCCAGCTATACTGAAATAAATTTACTGAAAGTAGCACTGTGAATTGCAATTATCTGCTCAACAGCTCCTACTTTTGTCTCACTTGTTCTCAGGACAGCCAACTGCACTCCAAATGTATCAGTCTTGTCACAAAACAAGGACGTTATTTTAAGACATCTACCTCCCACATTAATCAAATAAAGCGATTATCTCAACACTGTAATTAAACCTTCCTTCTTCTGTAGACGCTGTTTATCAGTGTGAAATTTAAAAAGAGTGTTTGGTACTGTGCATTTGGGAGCTTCGCACACGGCAGGGAAAGAAAACGCAAGGCAGACAGACAGAACACAAATAAAGAAAACATCTTCACTTATTTGACAAAACACAACCAAATACAATAAATGAGCTGCAAGTATAGAAAACAATGAACCGATTTAGCTCATGTGGCTTAAAACAACCTAAAATTGTAATGACACAACGACACATACCTCAAACTCATCCCACACCAAAGGTTAACTGAGCAGATTTTGGATTCAATTCAGTCCCTCTTCCAACAATCGACGGGGCTGGTCTGAAGCGATTATCTGCTCAAATGATCCTGTAGTTTGAGGGGATATAATCTTAATGTTTCCGACTGGATCAAAGGTTCCTAGATTACAAAAAAAAAAAAAAAAATGTTGCGTGAAAAGAACAGTTAGGGGAATATTGAGCAGAAGTCTGTAATAACCATTGAGTCGCCCTCAATGGTTATTGACCAGAAAGCGTCCCCATCCTCACAAGGCCAGAGCATGGTAATAATATGGAACAACAATTCAATGTCAGTAACAAGTCAGAGAATGTATAAAAGTTACAGAATTTCCAATGCTAACAGGTTTCACTCTCCCCTCCACCTGTATTCAAATGACATTAGTATCAGCTTGTAGCAGTATCTTGCAGTAGTCTAGCGCAGTTTGAGATTAACAATATAACTTTTTTTCCAACTCACCTCCAGCTCCCACTGCTAAATGTACAAGCCCAGCTGATTCTGTCTTTTCAGTCACGACTTCATCCACAGCGCTTTTCTTTTCTTCTGTTCTTTTGGTGTAAAACATTGCACACACTTGCGAAACAGGAAAAACAAACGCAAACCGCTGATCTCGACGGTCCGCCTCCATGTTTGTTTTGCACTGACGTACAGTTTAATCTCTTGAGTTTTTCCGATATTTCGAGGCTCTATAACCGGCACCCTGAAACAGTTTAGTGAATTCGCTAAGTTTGTGGTCCCGCTTTACTAAATTGTAACTTTATCGAAAAACTACTGATTGAAAAACCTGCATTGTAGACTGCAAAATCTTTTTGGATATTTCTTTGTCTTTTGAGGAGCTTTTTTTAAAAGATGTTTTCTTGAAAACTGTTCAAACTGATCAAATAGTCTACAATGAAGATATCTTTTAGTTTTTCTGACAAGGCATGTTGGATACAGTTGAGCTGGGTGTTTTATAAATAATTTATAAATATTAGGTCACCTTAGGTTATCTTTAATTTCTGAAAACGGTGCAATTTAACACAGCCTAGAAACAACAAAGCTCATCTGGCATTTTTATACATTATAGATTGCCGTGCAGCCTCTGACACTGTAAACCATACTGGTTTATCTTGCCAATAAATAAAGTTATAATGTTGCAATGTTGTTTTTACTGTTACAGGCACATATTGTGGAAATCTTTTTTGGGTCTTAGATTTACTTATCTCTTTGTTCTAATAAAAAAAAAAAAAAAACATAACTCGTGTCTTCTCTAGCCCTCAGTAATATCTGACACTGTACATGTACCAGTTTAGTCTCACTGCTGGTGACAGGTATAGATCAACTGTTTCCTCTTTCTCTGTTGCATCCTGTAGGTGAGACCCTCGCTGAGGAGCAGGGTTATGAAAACAACCCACCTTTGGTGCCTAAGAGAGTATTTGGTGAATGAAACCTGGAATTCCTCTTTTCCAGTGGTCCAAGGTTGTGAAACAGATGCTTTCCTTTGATGTGTTCATAAATCATCATTTGATGCATGATCTCCTTCCCGCTGTATGATCTTGTGCATGTTGAGCGTCTGGTTCGTGAGGTATTGTTCCCAAGGCTGTCCAGTCTCATTCTGACATGGTGCACTGACAAAAGAATCATAAAGCTGAAGGATTTATCAAGCTCTCGTAAGCGTGTAGTAATGAGTGTCCCCTGAAACCCATATCAAGGGCATGTGTGAGGTAGAATAACATATGATGGAAGCATGACTAATGACTTGTGGACATTTTCTGGCCACCAAAGAACATATTTGACATGCATTTATTTGTCAAACCTGGCTGTCTGTTACAACACAAGCAAAGAAATACACAAAATACAGTATATTCATCCTGTGCAAAGGTGTGTAAATAATGTAATCAAGAAACAGAAACTGTGGACTCTGAACTGCTGAAAAAAGTAAAAGGGAGATTACAGAATCATCAGGTACATTTTCTGGATGGGAATCAACCAAATCAAACAATCTAACCGAACATACTCATACATTGGCTGAATGTATTCCAGAAACTGCCCCTTAGGATGATAACGATACAGTCAGAACTTCCTAGAAATCCAGTTTATAAAACATTATGGGAGACGGCTCGTTCCAATGCCATTATCCCGGACCAGATGATCAGACAAAATCATTACTGCAGATGAGCAACGCCTTCACCCTGCACACACTCACAGTCATCACTTGAGGGACACGACTTTCCTTGAATTTTAACCATGTCCTTTATCACTGTATTGCCTTTCTCAAAGTAAAGCCTGTTTTTATCACGACGGGCTTTGAATGGAACTCAAACCAGATGGAAGGAAATTGGAGATAAATGCAGCTGGAGTCCATGTAAAAACAGAACCTTTTGGTGGTATGGGATGAAACAGCCATGATGTCATTGTATGTATGATGCATGCATGCAAATATAACATTATATGTATAGAATATAATTTTTTGCGATTGAGACGACTTTTTATTTGTTTCCAAACTATGCAATTGGCTTAAAACTATATATGAGGCACCATTTTTTACTTGAGTACCATCTCATTTCTTTGAGCTCTAAAGTAAGGACGAGGACATGATATGGCAGCCAGGTATGGTTGCCATAAACAGGATTAAAGTCCTAATGTCTGGAAAGATCGACTGAGATTAAAACCGAAAATTTTAACTTTGGAAAACTTTTTTTTTTCGATTGCAGTAACATATTTACAAGCTGACCCGCCTGTGTAGCACACACTAGCAATTTATTGCATACATGTAATATATAATTTATTTTGATCATTTACATACAATTTTAACAAGTTTGCTGTTTTATTATCTGTTTATTTAAACATGTACAACAAGTTGAAAACTGCCAAAATATGATTAGAAACAATATCACAATTATCACACTGTATTATTAAACATATATTAACTGTTTCATATGGCAGTTATAAATGGCTCAGAGGAGGCTGTGGTTCAGATGGTAGAGCAGGTTGCCCGCTAATGACGAGACTGGCAGTTTGATTCCTGAGTTGTCCTGACCACATGCCGAAGTGTCTTTGGGCCAGACCCTGAGCTACAAGTTGCTGTGCCGATGGCAGGCTAGCACCTTGCATTGCAGCTCTGCCACCTCTGGTGTGTGTGTGTGTGTGTGTGTGTGTGTGAGAGAGAGGAGTGAGTGGGAGGCAGGCAAACTGTAAAGTGCTTTGAGACAGCGACAGTGATAAAGTATATGAGTGCAAACCATTTACCATTTAACATGAAGAGCTCCAGTATTGTGTGGTACAAATTTAAAAAAAAAAAAAAAAAATCTTAAACAAGCTATCATGTGCCTTCCAAAAAGAAAGTCTGTCAGATCATGAGAAACTTTGGTGATAGCAGCAGCAAGAAAAAAAAAAATCCCTTATATGAATATAGCATATTTTTTGTATATAAATAATCTTATATTACCAATAAAATGTGCATAACTAAGTAACACACAATACTTGCAAACTGTAAAGTCTGGTACTAGAATCGGCACCTAAAAAAGTACAGCAAAAAATATTTTTGTAATGCCTGTGATGAATGTTGTTTATGACTGTTTATAGCCTGAATAGAAATATGTGGAGGCATAAGTCGCGTAAATAGTCGTCAGAGCACCTTAAGCCTTTTTTCTCTGGCAGTGTGCCACACAGTAACACACCCTCAGATGAATGAACAGTTTCAAAGCAAGATCTGATTATGGGGCAAACAAGCTGTAAATGGACCCGGGACTAAAATACACTGTGCAGGGTACATCTGAGATAACATCAAGAGGTTATGGATACAGATAGTAGCAGACACCTACATTACCCAGAGAGCACACATCTCCTCCAGACAGTTAAAAGGACAATAGAAATCATAAGGCAACCCCTCCATAATCATTTGATCATTTTTCTGTGTGAAAACAGGTCTCTTGTTCTGAAGTCGCACCGAGGTCCCAGCTCCATCACCATTTGAGATTGAACAAGCTCTGGTGAAAGGTAGGAAGAAAAAAAAAACTGCTGCCGGCAGGTCTCTTCATTACATCTTGGAGCTGGATTAGATGAAGTATCCAGGGCATTTCTGACAGAGCTACTCTTCTCAGTCTCGATTTAACCCTGCACGTTCCACTTTCTCTGCATCTGGAAGCCAGCTGCAGCTCTTTGTATACAGTGTGAGAGACTGTTCGAGTCTGATTGGGGTCACAAAAGGGTCTCTCTCACTCAGTATTCAGCTGATTGACCAACTGAGAGGGCACACAAATTTCAGCAGGCAGTGGTTACGAAACTGGGGAAATTTAGTGTTGAAGAGTGCGTTGATCAGCTAGCTGACAAAGAAACGAGTTTCCAAGACAAAGAGATTTACAGGAATTGAGTCATGCTCTAACATACTGTTACAGAAAAATCACAGAGCTCTCTCATCAGCCAGTTACATGAAATTCAGTGCCGGCATTTGAAATGAGGTGAAATTCTTTTAAAAACATGTATTTTAAACTCTTTGGTGTACTTCAAAAGAAAAGAAAAAAAAAAGAAGAAAAAAAAACACGCACACACATGCACTGTGTGCACCAAATTCAAAGATTAAAGAAAGGAAAAGTAAACAAATTGTTCTTTTTGCTAAAAATGGTTTATTGGACAAGGAAGATTACAAATCTGATCCCTCAGTGAGCCTCAACCATCTGATTATACAGGCCAACTCTTAAAAATGAATTACCACATGGAAAATATTACCAACCCGTGAGATGGGGGGGGGGAATAAAATGGTGAAAATGTAGCAAAATACCAAGACTGGCGAGAGAGAGACGAACTTAAAGCACCAAAACCACATGCACAACACAGTTAAAAAGAGAAATGTGTTAGGGCAGAATAAATACACTAAACAAAACAATAATTCCTAGTACTTGAGTGAGGTTAGGGTTGATATCTCAATAATAGCAATTAATGTTGATCTGTTTTGCAGACATTTCTTGACCTACTGGACCATTTCAGGCTCACAATACAACAGGTGTGTGTGTCCTAATTCAAACAAGACATTGTGCGAGTTAACTTTCTGAGGACCAAGGCACTCGACTTTTAACTTCCAAATACGTGCGTACATCAAATTCTGAGCAGCTGCCACAGCCACTCGCACACATACAGTACGAGGCCACTCGTTCAGGGTTCAGAAGTGCGAGACGTGGGCTCTGGCAGGTGCACGGAGATTTGAAATTTGGACATCACAAATACTCAACATTCACTCCTGCATACTGAAGTACTGGTCAACAGCACTTTCCATACAGGTCCTTACGAGTCTTTTTTGATCTTTATGTGTTAACACGATACCTTTAGAGGAAAAACACAAAACATCAGCTTTGAAATCATTTTTTTCTGTTCGTTCTCTTGAAATGCCAACTCTTCAGTCTAGCGACCTCTCCTGCTTTATTTCAGTTAGAGTAAGTTTAGTTAAATAAAGCACGTACAGCTAAAACACAAATGTGACCAGGTTCATGACTGACACTGACAGAAGCCAGAGCGAGAGAGAGAGAGTGAGTGAGTGGTCCCCACATTCATCACTTTAAACATCAGTGGAGACCACCGTGTTCCCATGGTTTTTCATCCGAGACTCGACCTTTAGGCCTTCTCCAGTGACTTATAGTATTCTTTCAACACTGCCCAGGCCTTCGGCGCCATGAAGCCGTCGGGAGGGTTCTGTCCCTCACGAGCCATCTTGCGCATGCGTGTGCCCGAGATGAAATCAAAATCTTGACGGCTGCAATGAAAAAAGAAAAATACAGAGTGCGGAGAGAGAGAGAGAGAGAGAGTTTTGAGTAACAGACATATTTCAATCAATGAAAAGATGCTTATCAACAAGGCAACGGAGCCAGCTGCTGTTTTAGAATCGGTAGGATCAAGGAGCGGGCCAGTTAACATTTCTGCAAATCGAAGCGAGGCTCTCATAACACTATTTTATGACACGTTCCACCCACCCTGTGAACTGGGACGTAATCATTTTTGAGTATGAGAATATATTACTAAACTGCATTTCATGTGCTGACCATTTCTCACGGCTACAAATTGCTCTAAAATCCCTCTGTGGCAGGAGAGATAATGTCACAATTCAGCAAGCAGCAGCAGCACGCCATAGCAATGGCGGTTGGAAAGTCCGGCCTGTACAGCTGACTGTCGACCCGTAGACGTTTGATATGTACGTTTGAGGGAGTTTCTGAGTTTTTACTACGCATTGCCGTCTGCCTCGGAATCGTTGTTGTTGCAACCAGTAGGACCCAACTAAAATCTGAATTTCTTTAACTCTGTCATTAATTCAGTAATGTTGCCTGTGAATACATACATTAAAAAAAAAAAAAACCCGTATTTTAAGCTATAGTCCAACAGCACTCGCCGAATGAGTTCACACAATGCTGATTTTGCCCGTCAGTGCCAGATGAATCTCTTTCACTTACACTGTGCAGAGATTTTAAATCCAGTGTCTGGTGAGACATTCCCGCATGTGCCAGATGAATTCATACTGAGCATGCTCAAGCCAAGCCCGCCAACTTCCGGTTTAGCCAGATGCTCATTCAATCGTGCAGCGCTTTTAGAGTTCCCAAATAACTGAATGGAACTAAATCTGATAGTGATACGAGTCATTTGGGTTTTGACACAAAACATTTTATCCACCGTTTTCCATTCGCAACAGTAGCTACAGAGCAGACATTGAGTGTTGCTGTAATTACTCCCATTGGTGGAAGGGGGAGACAAAAGTTCCACACTGCAGGTTTAAGTTTTCATAAGGACAAGAAAAGATGGTCGTCTGCTCCTTGCTTTAGTTTTGTTTTCAATACTTGAAGCAGAATTATGTAAACCGATCTGCTGGACGTCGCTGGAGGGAAATACAGTGAACCCTCGTTTTCCGCGGGGGTTACGTTCCAAATAGAAACCGTGATAGGCGAAATCCGTGAAGTAGTAACCTTTATTTTACAATTGAAATAGATAGAACTGGACATTAAATATATCTACGTTACATATAGTCGTAATGTGATTTCAATGCACGATGCAAATCCGTGAAGCAGCGAGACCGTGAAAGGTGAACCGCGTTATAGCGAGGGTTCACTGTACAACTAAAAGACAAATTGATGGCTGGAGAGTTTTCCCTCCACGCAGACAGATTGTACTTTTTTTTTTGTCCAGAAACTTTTCTCTTTTTTTTTTTTTTTAAATATCTTTCAGACATTCTGACATCTTCTCCCTTCTCTTTTTATGACAGATGGCTTCTCACTGCACAGAGTTCAACTGGATAGAAAAAAAAAAATATGAACAACTATGTGAAGCAAGCAGCCAAAGAGTCGTCATCCAAGCTGAGCGGAGCCCTGGCACAATTCCACCACATCCTCACTATCCTCATCTATACACTACAGTGAGGGATAATCAAGACCGTTTTAAACTCCCTGTTCGCAGATTGAGTTCACATTCAGAGAGTCAAGGAGCAGGCTTTCTAATTGCTATAACATGAGAGAGCACATCCTGTGGCTCTGAAACATTAAGAATCTGTGAAGAAAAAGAAGAGCTTGTGAAGACCCTTGGCAGAAGGTAAATGAGCTCCAGGCCAATTCTTCGGAGAACTTTTTTATACATTGTCAAATCAGAAACAGCTTGCTGTGATCTGAGCCATTAGACTTCAGAAACAGACTGAGGGGCATTGGGATTAAGCTGAGCATCCATATTCCTCCTGAAATCTGGCCAGGCCAGCGTGCTTGGGAGAAAGGAATGCCATAAATCTAACTGAGTGACAGGCTACAGACTGGAAATCCAGTAGTCCTGAATTTGCTCTCTAGCATTAGCCTTAGAAAGATGGATCCAATTTTAATTACACTACAAAAAACACCATGGAATATGGTATCAATACACTTCTTGATTAAATAACATTACATATAAATAAGTAGGTAAAATGCATTTTGCTAGAGGGCGTGACTTACTAACATTGTGAAATGTGTATACAATTTTCTTGAAGACTTTTGAGGTGATTTTTTTTTTTTTTTTAATGTTTTAAATAACTACAAAGCCTATTACAATACAGGCAACTTGAGCCTGTTGATGTTTTATTGTATAATTTGCCTAAAGTTAAGGGTGCTCTGATCAATCAGCCACAAATCATGATTGGCCGATATCAGCTCTAAAAAGTTTGATCGGCGGTCTCCAAAAAGGTGAATCAGAGGAGCCGATCACATGATGTAAAACTCTCTGCGCTCAGCTAAATGTAAAAAGTAATTCATCTGAAAAAGTTGTTATTTTACTTACTATAAAAAAAAATTTAAAAAAAAGGATAGAGAGATATTTCCCAGATGCACTCAAGCCCCACTTACGTGGGCTTCTTTCCGACCTCCCGGCCGCTGGACCGGAGCAGCAGAACGGTGACGCGAGTTAAAGAGGGAACGGCTGTGAGCTACAGAGAAAGTACCACGAGCTGCTCCTTCACGATCTGGATGTTGAATTTCGGGATAAAGATCGGGAACATAGTGGCAGCGACATCGGCGGCAGCTGAACCTCGAGCTTTCGGAGACAGATGCCGCATGAAGCGGACAGGTGTGTTTTTTTTTTTTTTAAAAACAAACAATTTTTTTAGAAGGGCAATAAAAGCCACTTTCCCAGGCACACAGAAGTAACACGAGCCAGCACGCGCAGGTGTAGATAGCAGTAGACTTTTCAGCACAGCTGGGGATTTTATTCATGAGAAGAGGAACAGACGGTCTGCCAGAAATGCAGAGATGCTTGTGTTTATAAAGAAAAAAATGCATTGATGCTGAAGAAGTACGGTTTGAGAGGTATGAACGATAGTAATGGTGTTTAAATGATACTGATCTCTATCCACCCTCTGTCTCTCTGAATAACCTGTTCCCAATAATCAAACCGAGGCTGCTGGGATTTAAGTTTTGTCTCTAAGAGAGACAAAGGAATATGTTACACACGTTACCTGGCAATTAAAAAAAAAACAGCAGCCAATTACTACTGATACTTTATCATCTCTTAATTTTATTGGCCATTGGCCTTGAAAATCCTGATCGGAGCATCCTTACCTAAAGTTGTGACGGAGGTCTTTTATTTATTTTTTTTACATATATTTATACATTTTTACCTTTTGCATTTCATATTTTTGTATTTTGTCTGGATGTTTTTATTATTTTTGCGGAAGTCTTGATGAGTATGCCACACTGCTTTTGTCGACAACAAATTAGAGCGTTGAATGCTCGATTTGAAGACTGATGGTAATAATTTTGGTAATAATATAGATTGAAAATCACTGACATCATTACACAATTGAACCCTATTTGAATGATCAGCCCTCCCTTTTAGACCCACGATTGCTGAACATTTAATCCATCTATAAAGCGGGTGAGATTCAAATGACAACAGAGCTTTTCCTAATGTCCCTTCAAAGCCAAAGACTGCTAAGAAAATACAAAATGTAAATATTTTAACACATACTACTTCTAGCAGCACTCTTACTTTTTCCACAGAAGAACTAAATGTCCCTAAACAACAGTCCACTTTGGACTTAACGTCATAAATATGCATCATGGAAAACAAAGCAAATCTTTTGATTAGTCTGGCCATATTTAGTTTTAACATTCCTGGCTGAGTACAGCTCCAGTTGTATAACCTGACGAAGGAGGCTGCGTCAAACCTGGAGGAAAGGCAAAGAAATTGCATGATTTTTGTTAGTCACCATGTGCAGTGTCCAGACTTAAATTGATGGCAGGTCTCTGTAATTTTGAGGAACATCAAAGCTCATGCTAATCCACAAAACCTTTTAACTCTATAAGATAGAAAAACAACTGCTGTTATTCTTGGCTGGATGTTCACTGCAGATAGAAGAGATGAAATAAAGGAAACGGATGAAAGGGTTTTTTGTAAACAAGACAAGTCTAATGAGGAATTAATTCAGAGAATAGAATTTCTGTTTAGGCCACTCGCTCTAATTGGGCTAAATGGGAGGAATCACTCTGGACTAAATCTACTAATTAACGGAATAATTTAATGTTAGGGAGCACTGCCTGTAAACCAGACCTGTATTTCATGACCATAATAAATAAACCTATAGGGAACTAAATGAGACATGCTTTTAAAAATGGTATTTAACAATACTTACTTTTCAGGGTCATAAAAGTCCATTGCCTTTTTGACCTTGTTGTAAGCAGCGACCTTAAAGGGCACAATCTCAAGGGTGATGAGGCCTGGGGCCATGGTGAGGACCTTGGCTCCATGAGTGGGTTCATACAGGTCCTTTCCCGTGTCAGGGTGGGGCATGCCTGCAGGGTCACGGCCTACAATGTAGAAATTGGCACCGGCCACCATTCGTGCTCTGCAGTGCCACTGAACCTGTGGCCAAGGAGTAAAAAAGAAAAACTGAAGCTACAGAGGACACAGTTCCACATGTCGAGGATTCATAAACAAAGGCAAGAAACCTTTACATTTGTTTTGTTTTGTTTTTGTTTTTTTTTTTTTTTTTTTTTGGGGGGGGGGGTCGGGGGAGGGGGGAATTGAACTATTTTTGTCATGGAAAATCTCGGCAAAACTCAAACTATTATCTAATTATAGTGTTGTGTAAAAGTGCATTAGATTATCTGAAATCCTAAAACATAAAGCTAGTTGCACCGTGACCATTTTCACTTTTTAACAGACGTAAACTATCTCCACATAAGTTCAGCCAGCCTCCAACAAGTGCTCCTCTTAGGAACTTGCATTTATCATAAGCACTGAAGCTCTTTTTCGGTTTCTCATTATCAATAATTGTTAAATCTACACGTTATCCGTGAGAATTACAAACACTACCTCCAGCAGGTTTCGTGTCCATGTAGTTTGTATATTTCAGATATAATCTATGATTTTTAGACTTAAAAAACTGGTAGTTTCAACTCAAGGCACACTTTTAGTGTGTTGCTTAAAAACAATGTGTAATTGTGAACGCTGGAGATGGAGTCCTGTGATTTGATTGGCATGGAGAATAAGAGTATACATGTTTTTAATGGGTACACCAGAGCAAAGAGATAATACTAATGCTGTGACAGCACCTGGCTCTCTAAACCTCCCATTCAGAATTACAGACCGGATAAATTCAATACTTGGCCCCGATCATTTGTGCCATAGCATTATCATAAGTGAATGATTAAAAGATTCCCAGCTACGCTCAATCACACGGAGAGGTTTGTGTTGCATTGACGCGTAGTGCCTCAAGACAATTCTAAATTTAATTTCCGGCCATTTTTTCCCTCTCGAAGTATGCGATGGTCGTCTTTCCTGTGCGTCTGTTATCAGTCTTCAGTGCTGCAGGCACATTTTTTGTTCTGTCACTTTTGATGAAAACATGACGCCTTTATTTAACAAAAACCTCAAACGTGCAACTGGAGAAATACAAAATACAACATTCTTGATCATCCATACCTCAGTCGGCCCTGCGTACATCATGGGCGAGGGAAAAATAGCAACAATGGTAGAGTCTGGCTTCAGGATGCCCTCTTCCAGCACCGCAGCGTGCTGCTTCATTCTCCAAGGCAGCGGCACGTCGTCGTCTTTGGTCCAACCTCCCAGTGGGTGGAGCAGCAGAACAGGCCGACGGTAGCCTCGCTCGATGAGACGCTTGTGGGTGTCCTGCATCAGGAGAGCGTGGCCGTTGTGGACTGGGTTACGGAGCTGGAAGGCAAATACGGCATCTATATAGAGAGGAAGAAAGGTTTGTTGAACTGCGACTGAAGACGTCTGTACAAGACAAACAAAAGGCCAAATTGTACTTAGAGATAATCAAGCTGCTAAGTGCCTAACCTCTGGAACCACATACAATCTGTGTCTGGTTGGTGAAGGGTTAAATCACACCATAGCCTTTTCTCTTATGAACTACTGTGACCCTTTATTTCTTTACCAGAATCTAAACAAAGAATGAAAGTGAAAAATAGAATGAATAAAAAGTTTAAAAAAAAAAAAAAAAAGTGGTGGACTACCCAAAGTCCTCTTCTTTAAAAAAAAAAAAAAATATATATATATATATTATTTTTTTTACAGCCGTGTGTTTATCATCTTTCCTTGATTCAGGATTTCATCACCGTTTTTAACTCGAAACAAAAATTTAAGTAAACTAATACCATCTGGACTTGTCCTCATACCTGCATTCATTTCTTTAAACTTCTGTTTGAGGTCAGTGGGTGTCAGTCGGTACTGGTCGAGTCCGTCATTCCAATAGATCCTGTCCAGAACCTGCAGGTCTCCACCAACCAGCCAGTCCCCACTTTCCATCACCATCTGAAATTGGAGCCACAATGATCATGACAGTGAACACAACTCAAACATTATCCAGACTTAAGACACTGTGGTCCTTAAAACCTTCACTGTGCTGGAAGCAGGCCAGCGGAAATTCTAATAAAACTTCCACGTTATTACCCCATGACAACAGGGACACCGCAGCATAAATCAAAGTCTTGATGTGTCGTTAAAAGAGCCAACAAAACTCTGGTATGCTTGCCCTTCTGCATTTGGTCAGGACTGCAACCTTAATTTCAACAACAGCGCTATGACAAAATCAGATTGTATTCCACAATGAGACCTGGTGATGAGCTCATGACCACACTGGAGAGAAATTTTCCCCTCATGAGAGTCATCCAACAATGTCACTAAAGTGCTCAGGAGTCAGGCAAAGGCTGCTATTGTTTCAGGCAACATCTTTCGCCTGCCTCCTGTGGCACTTATGAGACCGTCGCTGGAGTTACTGAAAACACTGGTCTGTGTGATGTTAGCGTGATACAAAGTGACAAATTTCTACAGACTAGGCTGGAGAAGAAGCAGAGCTGCAGCAGTGAGACTCAAGACAACTCAGAAAAGGCCACAAATAAAACGAGAAAAATTTGGGACTTGATAAATTACATGTCAACATCAACAAAGCAAGTGATGGGGATGAAGTTTCCTTTTGTGCCTGTGAATGCTCTTTGATTTTTGTTAAATCTGGCAAACTACACATACAAATCTGGAAGTTGTCATCAGCAGAGGCGTCTACGAGATGTGATCAAGAACCCCCTGGAGGCTTCGTTCATTTAAGAAGCATTCCGGGTCATGTTGTGATTTGTTTTTCACAATGCAATGCATCCAACTTATCCACTGCTGGCCTGATTAAACTCATGAAAGATGCTCAATAGTCTTATTCTTTGGACAGATTAACAGCGAAGGCAATTCCCAATCGGTTTTCCTCAAGGAAGTGAACAGAAAGTGTAGTGTCTACATGGATAAATCAGAGGAGGAGGCCTGCCGGGTCACATGTGTTAGGTTTAACCATTTAAAGTGCCCCATGACTTCACGTGAAAAGGGGCCTCGCCAAATAAACAGCCACTACACCATGGCTTCCGGTGAAGGGGGCTCCTGTCTGACTGACAGGCAGGTAAACAGGAAAAAGTGGATTAACTACATGTTATGTGGAGCAGGTTGTTTCTGTCTGAAGGAGACGGGATACAAACGTTGCAGCTATCAGTACCGACCGAGGTGTGCTGACAGACTGGCTCCGGAGCAGTAAGCTAAACATACACTGATGTATACATACGCACACTCTTTAATGAGTGGGACCTTAATCAGAGCAGGCTGAACACACACGTCAGGTTAGAGTGGATAAAGAATGGCAGTTGGGTAAATACAGAGCCCACGGCATGTTTAAAGGTAGCACTGAGGCATCACATGTTGACACTGAAGATTCATGGTACCAATTTATGAAACTTGCAACTTCCAATGCGTCTTAAACCACACTATTGAGCCAGACTTACATCATAAACAGGGTGAGACAAACAAAAAAAGATATTCACTAAAATTTAAAATGACTGCCAATTGTGCCGAAACATCGAGACAGCTGTTGTCTGGAGCTCAACTTCTCTGCCCAGAATGTTTTGCATCCAAGTGCTTTAAAAACAGCCAGTGAGGTTTACAGTAAGTCTGCCCCCAGAGAGTGAAATCACGAGACACCATGTGGGGGAGTATTAGTTTGGTTTTGAACCTTTGTTACAAGTGGTGATGAACTGCACACATACTGAAAACACTGACAATATGAAATTGGCCTTACATGCGTCTTTTAAAAGAAACTTTGCAGTATAAGTTCACACAGATGGGATTACAAAAAGGCAAAGCGACAACTATCTTTATCAGTAACGCCAGACAGTTCCGTTCTTTTCCAGCAACGAGCCAATGCCACTTTCCCGCAGGTTGCGTAGGATCATTTCAGGACATTATCTCACCACAGAGTCTACCTGAGCCCCATGGCAGTGGATAAGAGACAGATGGAAACGATTCCTGGGTATATTTGGAGAGAACTTGAGAGAGCGGAAAGGTGGAAGCTGGCAGCAGAGCGGTACAATCTCAAACACATTTTGGTGGAGGCTGAGCAAGAGACTCTGCATCCAAATATAACACCTGCAAAAGGAGGGCGGACCAAAAAGATCAAGTGATTACATTCGGCATCCAGACAGACTGTGAGAAAAGCATCTCTCCTACTCCACCAATTCATTCTTTCCATAAGCAAAGTGAAAAGGCCAGCTGGGATCTGTGTCCTATCAGTGCCGAATCCAGGGAGGCTGCTTGCTTTCACATGGACAGTGTTTATCACATCTTACTCTGAGACAGACGGTCTGGAGCTCTGCAGATGCTATTCAGTACTTTGGCCAAGGTTAAGCTTCTAAAACATTTCTGACATATTAGCCCATGTTGTAAACTCAGTTATCACAGAAGGACAGAATAAAATAAATTCCCAGTAATAGCAATTTCTATTTGAATAAGCCGAGATCCAGCTTTGGATTTGAGCCTTTTCTCAGGAAACATGCTGCATTTGCACTAAATGTTGCGTGTACATTGTGGACACATAGGTACAACTTACTTAGGGCTGCATGATGTAGAAAATGTCTACTTAATGGAAATCAAGATATGACAAAGTTTAAATGGAACATAGATGTAAATCACCGTCTCTGACTAATAACAGTCCCATTAAGTGCGATGTGAATGTGGCCCAGCAGCAGTTGAAAAAAATGACATTAACAAACCTCAACGTAATCTGAGCCATCGGATCTCAATGTGTCTTTGGTGCATTCACACCTGTACTTAGAGCTGTCCAGTTGTGGTCAGATCAACCAAGACATTTCAATGTCAAGTGTGAACATGGCCTCACTATAGTCAGCTCGCTGCTGATATTGTATTCAATCCAGAGTACACATTTTAAGAAAGGGATAGCCTGCGTGACATCTGTTTGTGTTAGCTGACGGGTTATTACTTCTGGCTGCGAAACGTGAAAAGTGAAAGTCCAGAGAACAGAGTGTGGATTTGAATTTATTCAGTCTGTGCCCGCTGGGTAGGTGTAGCTAATGTGAGCAAGCCAGCTGTCTGTGGATATCCGGCTCATGTCTTGTCAACACAAACAATGAATTATTGGTCAAACTTGCAATTTTTGCATTAACATTACTGTTTGAAATAGCGTTTATTTTTCTCATTTTACATTGAATCAAACACCAGTGTTTCTAACTGGTTGACTGTGAAAGAGATTGAGGTTTAAAGATACATTTTGAGAATCATTTTTAACATCAAGAATTTAATCAAATCAGTTCTGGCTACGCATATATCAGACAATATATTAATCCGTCTCCTGTGGAGACTGTAGCTAGAGTTACTGAAAACACTGGTCTGGGTGATGTTAGCGTGATAGAAGATGACAATTTCCCAGAGACGAGGTAGTAAAAGAAGCACAGCTCTGGCGCTGAAACTGAGAAAACCATAAAAAAAAATAAAAAAAAAGACCACAAATGAAACCGAAAAGTTCAAGCTGATTTAAAAAAATAAAAAAAGATTCTATCCACGTTACTCTTTTATTGACTCATAATGTTATCATGTGGATAATTTTTTGATGTGTATACTTTACAAACACTCAGTTTGATCTGGCAAACTATGCCTAAAAATCAGAATGTAGCCAGCAGCTCAGGTGATGTGATCAATTATGAATTGGCTCCGCTTTAAGCCGTTTTCCACGCTACAATCAATCACTACAATCAATCCAACCTGTCCACTGCCAGCCTGACAACAGTCATGAAAGATGCTCAACAGTTGTATTCTGAGGTCAGATCAGCACAAAAAGTCACAATATATCCTCCAAACAGAATTAAATGGAAAATATAATGTCTACATGGATATGTCAAAGGAGGAGGCCCACATGTACGCATGCGCTAAGTTTAATCAACAGAAGTGCCCCCACGATTTCACATGCGAAAAGAGACCCAGAAAAATAAACAGCCGCTTTAGATGAATTTATCTTTAGAGGATAAATACCATGAATACCCTGAATGCATCCGTCATCTCAGGCACTGACCTTGATGTACGGGTGGTCCTTGCAGGTGGTGCCCCACTGCCGAGCGCAGCGCTCTTCTTTTCGGTGTTCGTAAAACTCGGGGTTACGGAGGATGGCCACTCGTCTGCCCTCGTAAACCAGGGCTATAGCTGTCACACCATCCAAACGCTCTTTATCTGCAGTTGACACTGGCAGCACCACAGGCACCGAGAGGTTGATTACGCCACCTATGGGCCAAGAAGGTGCGTTGTGAAAAGATTGAAAATACTACAATGGTGCAACTAGCATTAATCTAATGAATATCGTCATTGTGCCAACATTGGCCGAGAAGAAGATGACTGTGATCGTGTTAACTTCACATGACCTATTTCCTTTTTTCTTTTTTTTTTAATTATTTTAAATCAGCTTTCAAATTAAAAGATGCACTCAAAGATCTGTTAAATTTGAAGAATATACGTGTGGTGCATTCTGGTGAGAAACCAGAAAGTATTCAGACCCCTCGACTGTGTGCACACTCTGTTACAGATTTAATTTCGAAATGAAAAAGAAAACGTAACTTTGACCATCTATCTAAACTCGACCGATACTGAACAAGTGAAAACATCTTTAGGAATGGAAAAATAAATCTATCATGCTTTTTGTATGGAGTTTGCATGCTCTCCCTGTATCTGCGTACATGGTCACTAATGACAATTTATAACTATATAAAAAGGTCTACATAACATACTTTCTGAATCCACTGCAAAGATCAGTTTTGCAATACAGAGATCTAATATCAGACAACATACAAAAGGCAGGTTAAAGATGAGGTATGTGCAACAAAACAGCTCAACCATTCTTGTAAAGTATCATGTCGTAAAACCTTGAGGCTAAATGTGGAGTATACGGCTAAACCACAGGCTACAGTGACTCTTCAAGGCTGCAATTTAAGAAGTTCAAAAAGAAAAGTCCTTTTACGCTAACCCTGGTGCATGACCTTTTCTCATTTCATGATTTGATTGGCGTCACGACAGCGTTCTTTTGTTAAATTCTTTCTGCCTTCCAGGTTGATGAAAACGTTGAGACCAGCACGCTTTTCACGTCACATCAGATCAAATACTGAGGAGAAAGGAGGGGACGCCGCCTACTCCGGGACCCCCGTCTGGTCCCTCTGTCACAGTGGACCACTTACAGCTGGTTCCAATAAAATGTGCACACACAACTTCTAAATCCCCAAAGAGGGAGACATAATCTTGAATTTGGACTTCTGTTTATTTTTGCGGACTATTTGATTATTAAAACGTGCAGTTTTATGCTTCTGACCAGTTTCAGCATTATAGTGTGTGTGCAGTCAATCCTTTTACTGTCAAATTACTGGGAGAAAGTGAAAATGAACACATGGCAGTGTGTGGTGTTAATCAATCCAAAAGTTTCTTTGCCTTCGTTCCTCCCCCCTCGGGGCCAACAGACAAAAATCAGACAGGAATATAAATACAAATATATAGATTTAAAAAGTCATGACTCACTTTCCTAATTTGTGAGATTCAGATTGTTTAATCTTTTAGTGGTTGTATATACCTGTCAAAATGTAAAAATTGAATATAAATTATGTTAATCTACGCTGTACTTCATTTTTGTGCGTGTTTATCTCACTGAATATTTGGCACCACAACACAGAACTGAGGATATTGCACAAGTAGTCACATGTGCAATACATGCAAATAAAAAAAACATTTTGAATATCAAACAATACATGAGAAAGTATTGTAATTACACCTAGTATAATACTCATTCTCAAAACCCTGCCGAAGGGTTGAAATCCTGAGTGCTCGGTGCAAATTGAACATATAAGTATTCTTAAAAATCTGCATATAGATCAATCTTACATCAGATTTTATGTCATTAAGCCACAGTGGTTAAGTTGTGGATCACCGCTATAATGGAACACAAGAAATGCTTTTTCAAGTCTCTCAGCACATCCAACAGTACACAGTAAGTATTGCAGCTTGCAGAAACACGTGCATGGAGGATTTGTTCAACTAGTTTAAGGCTCCATTTAGTCAAAGGGCTCAATTGTTTTAATTTAAATAATGAAAAAGTGGGATGATAAAAGTGGCAGCTCAACAGATTTAATTAACACAAAACTAAAATGTTAAAACCATAAGAGAATTTTGAATTAACCCTTTGGCCAAAACACAATCTAATAAAAAATGGTTGATCAGCTGAACATCGAAGGAATCACATTGCATAAAATGTGAACCAGAACTTACTCATACTGTAGTGATGGAAGCACCAGAACATGATGTACCAATGCAACAAGTAGACTTGAATATTGATAAATACACAATTGCAAAAAAAAAAATAGTAGATGACTCTCTGTTGCGACATTATATTTTGTGAGCACTCAGCTGTAATGAATGCCTTTTCTTTTACAGAGAAATGTTTGGACTTTCTATCCTGTGAAAACAGTGACTTTAAACAACATCTTACCATCCAGCAGACAGTCAAAGTGAAGACACTGCAGAAACTCTCTCTCTCTCATGAAGCCATTCAGAGGAGTGGCCCAGCCTTCAGCCAGCACCTGCACCCACTGCATGTCCACCTGACGTTGACACAAACAGTGGGTGACATTTTGTCCAACAATGTTTCATATACGGCATCCAAATAAACAGGATATAAAATGTTTTTATCAGTGGACGACTAATAAGTACTACCAGTTATAAGTTATATGCATCGTATACGAAGATTATTAATAGTTATTTAGTTTCATTTATTAAAATGAGAAAAGACAATCCCAATCACCTTCCCAATCTGTACAGCAGGAAGAGTCTCAGCGTCAGCCTTAGCCAGGTCCAGTTTATTCTCCTGAACGTACAGCTCCTTCACTTCATACGAAGCATCGACAGGAACTATATCCTGCAGCATTAAACATCACAATGTCACATTAGTTACAAAAAAAAAAAAAAAAGTGATAAAAATGTAGATGCAGTGGCATCAATATCCATAAAAATATGATACTTCCCTGCCACCTAGTGGCCATAAGAAAAATGACAGGAGTTTTATGTATCAAGTGAGAACTTCAAGACTCTACGTTTACCTTTAAAGGTGGCGTTAAGGCTAAAAAACTGAAAAAAAAAAAAAAAAAAAAACAAAGGTAGGCGCAGGATATTTCTTCCCCTCACCCTCTCCTGAAGCAGGTCAATCAGCTGTTGTATACACTCATTCACATTGCAGGAGTCGGTCTTCAGCACCAGTTCTGGAGCCTCCGGCTTCTCATACTCAGAGTCAATGCCAGTGAAACCTGATAAAGCAGAGAATTTAAAGCAGAGTTAGCTCTGTTATGTTGACAATATTCAACTCATCAGCAACCTTTTCAGTAGAGTCTATCTTTCCATTTCTCTCTTTGGTTTTCATTATTGAATAGATGTGAAATGAACACTAGGAAATACACAGAAAGTCTCCAGTTACAATGTTTGTAAAGAAATGTGACAGATTTTCAACCAGTTCTGGTGTAAATACAAAAATAAGAATGCGGATACAGAAAATGTTTTAGGCAAAGCCATTTACTGTATCTGTATTAGACCCCTACTACACAAGAGCTACCAAAGAGCAAACAGACAGAGGCCAATCTGCTCTTCAGAGATGACACGATAAATTCAAGATACTGTGTCAAGATCTCCCCACTGCAAAACAAAAATAACTACGTGCTGCACCAGTGTGATAAGAGACACTTGCTCTGACAGTGATGTGGAAAACTGAATTGCCGCAGTCATTTGAAATGATAATCCTGAGTAATTACAGAAACCAAAGTCACTATTTTCTGCTTAGTAACAAAACATCAAATGACCAAACCTCTTTAGCTCTTAAAGTATAGAAAACTGTGCACCATTGACACATTCATTTATCTGTTTATCTAGTGCGAAAGTTGTTATCACATACTGAACATGGACTCCCAGTCTTGTATCGATTCTGCACTGCACATAAAGAGAACTAAATCATACTCCACCTCTTATCTCCCCAGCTCTGGCTCTCTTGTAGAGCCCCTTCACGTCCCTCTGCTCACATACGTCCAGAGGGGCATCCACAAAAACCTCAAAGAAAGGCAGCCCTGCGGCCTCATGGATCTTCCTGGCATTGAGGCGATCCTGATAGGCATAAACAATATGCAAAACAAAGTATAAACATGATTTTAGACAAACATTTCGTGAAAAATAGCACATGGTTAAGGCTACATCAGGTGTGTTTTTTTCCTGCTGTAAGAGGACATCACAATGTAAAAGTAAGTTGGGTTATATTTAGAAAACGCAGCTCAGAATTGGCCTCCAATAATGGTTGGTAAAGGCATTATTTTTTTTACGTGATTAAAAATCCACATTTGTAAAATCACTTTTTGAAATAACTCAACAACAAAATTACTGAGACAGAAATAATTTTAAGTACATGTGATAACATAAAATCTTACCTTCAAAAGCTGTATTTTTTCATATTAAAACACAACTTATTGTTGGGGCTGACGTCATTAAATTCAGCAGGTTAATGATGACCAAAAGTGACATGATTAAAAATGTGATCATAGTCAATATCAACTGTGGCATTCACAAAAAAACGGTCGGGATTTTTACAATGCTGTAAAGCACGAGTCTGATAATGCTAATTTCCTTTCAGCCTAGACTAAACCTGCTCACAAAGGGTCAGACTTTGTTTACTTATGGGTCAATAAAACCTAAAAAAAAAAACAGAGTGAGAGACAAATTTAGGTGAAGTATCAGTTAGGCTTCGCCACATTCATCGCATGTCGTCATTTCTCTCATTCAAATGCTGGTGTTGGAGAGTGACACTCACCCGGCTGTAGGGAGAGATGAAACTGGCAATGCAGACCAGCCCCGCATCAGCAAAAAGCCGGGCCACCTCAGCAATGCGTCTGATGTTCTCCTCACGGTCCTCTGGGCTGAAACCCAGGTTTTTGTTCAGCCCCTGACGGATGTTGTCCCCGTCCAGGGAGTAGCAAGGGATACCGTGACAAACGAGGTACTCCTCCAAAGCCATGCTCACTGTGGTCTTCCCTGCACCGGATAAACCTTTACATGAGGGAAGAACACGGGGGTTATGAAAAAATTGGGAAACCACGGGTTTATTGAGGCCACCCTAAAATGTAACATCTCGTGTCCTACCAGTTAGCCAAACGGTGCATCCTCTGAATCCTCCTCTTGTGCCCACAACCTGCCCACGCTTGTTTCGGCTTACATGATGAGCTTGATAGGTGACATTAGTTGCACGTTGCATTCCCTGAAATAACACAGATTTTGTGTCAGTTCAACCTGCTTGCAGCCCAATAATACAAGTTTATGCAAATAAAATGAGGTCTTAACAAGTTTAAGTTCATCACATAAAAAAAGTGTCATCAAGGTGGCCTTAAAATATGATTTCAGACATTTGTAGCTGTTCTACATTATGACAAGACCTCGAAACATATATGTAGAGCTGCAGGTATAATTATTTACATTATCTGTTAATGTTGCCATTATAATGTAAATGAGCCCTTTTAACACAGGTCAAGTCGATGAATTCAAAGTTCTTGTTTTCTCCAACCAGTAAATCACAACCCCAAAACATTTAGTTTACCAATACACATGACAGACGGGCTTCAAATCCTAACATTTGAGAATGCTGGTCTTTTTGCAAGAAAAACTATTGATATCAATTTAATTCAATTCAGTTTTATCTATAGTGATGGAGCATAGTCCCATTACACTTTAAAACACTATAAACAACAACTAAATGTGGGAAATAATAATAATAATAACAATTAAAAAAAAAAAAGTGAACTAGAACGAAGAACAACGTCTTTAAATACCAATGACAAAACAAAAAAAGTGTACAACACAGGAAATGAGTTAAAAATATCAATACAAATAAAAGGTCAGTGTTAAAGTGTTGGAACAACATGCAGTAGTGGCCAATGCCTGGGAAAGCAATGGACAGCATAACAAGGGGAAGGTTACAAAAAAAAAACAAGTAACACAATGCTGTCGCTATTTATTTAGGCTCTGTGTGTGTGTGTGTGTGTGTGTGTGTGTGTGTGTGTGTGTGTGTGTGTGTGTGTGTGTGTGTGTGTGTGTGTGTCTGAATTGTGAATTGTAGAAGACCATTGAAAATACTGCAGCGCAGAGAGTTTAACCAACAATCAATCAAAAAAAAAAAAAAAAAAGCTGTGCACTTATCAACAGGTGTACCTCTGAGCACGGCAGCTTTTCCAAGCAGTATTTTTTTTTTTTTTTTTGCTGAAAGGATCTGGTGAAACAATCTTGCGTTTCACGTCATCACAGCAGGGAGGACATCGACCAAATTAGTTCAAGCTTCCGCGCTAGCGGTGCGCTCTCGTTCAGCCTCGCTCCCGCTAGCATCCACCGCTTTAAATGGATAGCCGGTGCAGCTAAATGTGAACTGTGCTAATTACCCAGCTGTGCTGCAGGCCCCCCCCGGGGCGGTTCGCTCATGAGCAGCCGGTTTAGAGGAGGTGGTCGGACGTGACGGCGCGTCGTGTTGGATTAGCGTAACTCGGCAGCAGATTGAAAACTCACCCAGCTCTCGGCGGCGTTGCTTAGCTTCTGTTTCTTGTGGGAGTTACCATGTGTCTCCATGGGCGGCGGCAGTCAGCGGCTTCGTTCAACCGGCTACCTCGTAAAAAAAAAAACAACAACAACCAAAAAAACAACACAAATAAAACGACCGACCGACGGGCCTCTTTGTTTACCAGCACAGGTATCTCTTGTTTTGTTTTTTTTGTTTGCCAAAGTAGGGTCCAGTGGATGGAGGAGCCCGGAGTAAGAGGAGCCTGGTTGGCACAACAACCAGGAAGCGCTTTCCCGAGCAGCCACGTCACCGGCGAGGAAGTGACGTTTGGCTACGTCTGAGGTCGCTTCCGGGAAAAACTGATCTGACGTCAGTTTTGTTTCAACGTCCTAACCCAGCACAGTAACAGACTCGGGGACTCAACTGATCTGCAACCTGAAGGGTTCACAGTTGCAAGTAAAACTCCTGTAAATATATAATCATTTCGAATATTTATCTTTTGAGAATTAAAATATGTATTATTACTAATATGGCTATCTGTGGAATTACGTAAAACAATATGATTGACTCGTAAATAAATACGCAAATTTGGAAACTAAATTAAAATAGATTTTAATATTGCATCTCATGTTTGTAATCTATAAAGTTATTTAAACAAAAACAAAAAACAGAATTATTTCCATAATAAATGCTGCACTCGCTCACAATAATTAAAATACC
The DNA here is from genome assembly GCF_029030835.1 of Brachyistius frenatus. NCBI lineage: Eukaryota > Metazoa > Chordata > Actinopteri > Embiotocidae > Brachyistius > Brachyistius frenatus. The sequence continues at coordinate 9,161,093 of NW_027210606.1, read as the reverse complement.
ACTTAAGAGCGAAATATCTATTTTTAAATCAGCGGAGTTACAGGGTGATGCATATGCTGATTACAGGACAGAGGCACTGAATTAAAGGGGATGCGAGGCAGGAGGCTGGATACGTAGATCTGTGAATATGAGGGGCATCAGGGAGGAGCGCTCCCTCAAACGCGAGCGGCAGTGTCAGTCTAACGTAGCAGACCAGCCTGAGAGGAGCAGCGACCAGACAGGGCGCAGCATCGGGGAATCAAGGAGCTGCGACTCCAGGAAGAGGTGCTGGGAGGCCCGAGCAAGGCAGGTAGGATGCTACAAACTGTGCACCATGTGAATGCAGAAAAATCGTCTCGTCGTCGTTATGTGTGGGGTTGGTTATGTTTAATATATGAATAGTGGTATTATTGTGATTTTTTTTATATATATTACGTTATACCCTGCGAACAGAATTTTATACTCCTGATGACGTTCAACTTTTTCGTCAGTCTTGCATACAGATACGGAAAAATAGCCTAATGTGGATACGACCTAACATCTTTGAATGTTTATTTGTAATATCGGTTCATGTATTCATGTAAACGTTTTATTCTATGGATCGCTTACATGAGCTGGAAGAGTACGTGTTGTGATGATGAAGCATCAGGTGACATACAGTAATGAAAAACTTGTCACAAATCATATCAAAAACACTATCCTATTTCTGAATGCTCCTTCATAAGTCTTTTGCTTTAATTCCGTTTTAATAATTCAGCTGTCATTTCCCAACTGCAATAACTTTGACTGTCTCAGTCAAGTCTAGAGGGCTTAATTACAGGACAGGACTGTTGCCCCACCCAGGAGCCCCATATGGAACCTGTTTAACACTGTGTGTGGGGCCACTGTTACACCCCAAAAGTAAACTTCAAAACTGGCTGTGCTGAACACACCATGTGTGACAGACTGCCACCCTGTAATATGTGGGAGGCATACAGTAGACACCCAAACCTGAGCCTGACATTACTGCCAGTATCCACCACACATGTGGTTATGGAATCCAGAATAGTTGGGGTGGGTCCACACAGTGGCACTATTTTTGCTTGCACCGTATGAAATGGGATGTCTTTTCAGAAATATAAGAACAAATGTTTGTTCTGTTAGCAAATACTGTGTTTTTCTGTTTTGATCAACAGCCTCGGATGATAAACTTGTGTAAAACAGTAATGGAACCCAACATTTGCTCTCCGTCATTCACATGATTGTCCTAACATGTTTAAATGAATATGCAAAAAGTCTATGACTAATTACAATTCTGATACTATAAAATCAAGACCTGCTACTACAAGTAATACTATTTTGATTTCCACTACATTACAGAGAAAATACTAACTGGGGTTGAAAGTAACATAAGTTCATTCCTGTTGTTCTGGGTTGTGTACCCTTGTGGTTGAAACGCACTTGTTGTAAGTCGCTTTGGATAAAAGCGTCAGCTAAATGAAATGTAATAAGGACAAGAGCATGTTCAACCACTGTCCCGAACAGTTTTACTGGTGCTTTACTTATTTCCAGTCCCTGCTAATTCATGCTGCTCTAACATATTTCAGAGGCCAACATTGATTTACTCTGTGTACTCACTCAGATTATGTTTAGACAATGACATGTATTTGGTTGTACTTCCACATGGATCCATGAGCTCAAATAGAGTATTGAACTTATTTCCAGTGAAAATAAGTCACAGTTAGCTCCACCTGAACCAGTTAGAACAGTGAAGCACTACATACACATGGAAGTATCACTATTAAAATGCCAATAATATAATATACAGGAATAAAAAGAAAAATCCTGCATAACAAATACGTCTACTTTTGTAACAGAACATTTTTCTCATATTTATCTGCTCTTACCTAAGAAATATGTTGAACATAGTATTATTTACTTGCAATGAAGTATTTTACACAAGTATAGAATACTTGGTCTGCTGCTACTACTACACACAATAATAAGTATAATAGTAATAATAACAATAGTAATATTAAACACCTATCTAGTCATTCTTTTGTCACAGATTCATTATTGTTATTAAAAAAACTCAACATGTTGCAATAAAGAAACTTGTCAGATACTTCAGTAACTCTTTAGTGAGACTTTAAACATCCGTTTTGAGCATCTGTTATAAAAACCAAAATAGCATCTGTTATGAAAATAAAAACAGAACACATGGGAGCACAAAACTAACACTGAAACATACTGAACATGGAGATTCTTAATCTTGTTTCAGAGCAAGTAAAGTCAGCTCTTCACTAGGTCTTAGAGGGCAGGGCCACCTCTTGTGTGACTTATTTTTAACCCTCCCTTTGATGAAGACACTATGCGGAGAGGAAAATGAGTGGACAGCAAGAGAAGCATGTTATTACGAAGGCCCCAAAATGGAGTCAAAACCCTGGTTCCCCTGGAGTAAAATACAGCCTTCAAGGCAACCAGTTGACTTCTCTTGAAATAGCTCGGGTGAGTAGAGGCAGCCAAGTTATCCATTACGGCCTGTGACCATGTGGAATAGGGTTTTTTCTCTGCCAGTTTTCCATCACCACCCATCCCTTTAGAGTGATTGGTGCTTTGGCCGGTGGGAAAATGCTGTGTACTGTACACTAGGGAGGAGGGGACTGGAAAAAGAGTATGATGGAGACACTGTGCCCCATGCACAGTATACAGTACAATGTCACAATAAACACTAGAAAATAAATATCTCACTTCGTCTTTATACTGAACACCACACTAATCTTTAAAAAGACTCGGACATAGATATCAAATTAGTGTTTGAATTAGCAATCAATATTTACGAGAACTATGCCCTCAGACCAATTCAAACACTAGATACCTGTCTAAGTGGTTTTAAAAATATATTGATAAAAATGTGTTTCTGTTTCCAAACCAGTGGCCTTATGCTGGTTTGACAGATAACTGGTGAATCACCATGCAGTCTGAGACTGCTATAGTCTAGAAATCGTTCAAACTCCTGATGCAAACTCTATGGAAGACCAGCAATAGGGACTTCCTCTTAAATGTCTTTGACATAAACGATCTTGCGGCGTATAATAACCACAGAGATGCAACACAATCTCATGTATCACAATAACATAAGGGACATAGCATTGTAATTAGCTTATATTGTTTGTTTGCTCTTGTTGATGTTGTTTGCCCCTCTTGCTCAGTATTAACAGACCTTATGAACCTTTAAAGCATGCCAGAGTTTTTGTTCTGTAGCCATCAGTTGCATAACAAAGACTGAAACGGTTATGGGTTAGTCAGAGGCTATTCTACTCTAATCCTTTCCCCGCTGCAATAATATTTTCCCAAAATTTGATTCTGTGGAAACTGATACATTCAGCAGCTCTCTTGTATCCAGCTGTGCTCTATTTCTATCCCATCTTTTATCCTGCTGCTAGATTTCTCTCCAAGTAAACATAGCTTTCTGTGTGTATCCCAGATGACATTTATTATGATGCATTTCAGGGCTGATAGCAGTATTCTCTAATCCATTCATGGAGCTATTAAAGGGACGAGAGGCCTTTTAAAATGTGAACGAATGAATATGGTCATTGCAATGGTGCACTCTCAAGTCAATACATGAAAATAGCTCAAAAACAAACCTTTCACTTGCTAATTTCTAAAAAGTTGCATTTTCCTTGGGACCTCTTGGTCCGGACAATTTACAGGTACATGTATTTAAACAGTGCATTAACTCATACAACGACATCTACAATAGCTGGGTGTTAAAAACTCAAAAATAGCTTTTCACTGTGAGATGGGGATTTCAGCCATCCCTTGCATTGCTTATCCCTAAAATAAAAATGATGACATGTGCTTTCCAAAGCAGAAGACTTTCATCCTTTTGTTTTCTCTCATGCAGCTAAAAAGCCTCAGTTCAGAGGAGCAGTGCCTGTGGATGGACAGTGCAGGCACCCATGGCATCACAGGAGCTTGTGGATGCGAGAGACTCTGCCACTGATAATCTGAGCCCAGGAATGGAGGGTGGACCTGTGCCCAGCGCCGGTAAAACTTGTCCTGTTCACACTCCAGGTGGAGAGGATACCAAGAGGGCCTTTCGGAAAGGCATAGGAAGGCATAATGACTATGTGAAGATCTCTGTGCCAGAGTCCAAGGTCAACCGTCTGCCCATGGAGTGGTGGAAGACAGCGATCGCTTTCTTCTATGCTGGTTTTAACCTGGTCCTGACAACGGTCGTCATCACGGTCGTCCACGAGAGGGTTCCACCCAAAGAAAGCAGCCCACCTCTTCCTGATAAGTTTTTTGACTATATTGACAGGGTCAAGTGGGCATTTACAGTAACGGAGATCAACGGCATGGTGCTGCTGACCATTTGGATGATCCAGTTGTTCTTCTTTAGATACAAGTAAGAAACATTGGTACTATTAATTGCACATGTGTTTTTCAGCATTATGGGATGTTCTATATTTTATTGATATCAGTTCATCTTTGTGGAGATTGTTGATAACTGGAGAAATACAGAATTTTAAAAAACCATGAGAAAAAAAACATTGCTGCAGAGAGAGTTGATTGGGCAACAGTATTTCCTTTTCATACTATATGTACTCTGTATGGGTTGTGACCTGTCACTGAGCTGTTAGTACCTTCCGATTACTCAGGAAGTTCATCATATTAGTTTACTGCGGCGGCTGTCAGTGAGGAGATTGCATTTCTGTCTTTTCTACTTTGGAGAGCTCTCCGTCTTACTCTTCAGAATGAGTAGATGAGTAGATTAGAAAGCAGTCTTCGCTCATTAGCGATTACAACAAAGCCAGATCCTGACTGTTTCAATATAGCTGAAAAATGTATAGTTTAATTAATTATCATGAAGTCTTCCATATCTGGTCACTTGTCTGGGAGCTAGGATGGAACAAAAATTGGTGATTTGCAACAATGCAAGCAAAATGACAAAAACCTATTTAACATTTTTAATGCATACTAGTTGGTCTTTTCTCATTGTCATTATATGCTCTGGTTGATTAAATTCAATTTGACTTGCGAACAAGATCCCTCCAATTTGACAACATGTTGAGTAATCACAATGAGCAAGACTGCCTCCGGCATTTTGTTGATTTGAGTAGATGTTTGCCATTTTGTCAATGAAGTACACTTTTTGCACTTCATATACGTTATATGAGAAGTATTGCATAATCAAAAGTTCCATTTATGACTCCATGGCGGCTGTTACTTTGTCCATTTTCAGGTCAATAGCATGCAGACGGTTCTTTTTCCTCATTGGCACCCTGTACTTGTACCGCTGTGTGACCATGTACATCACCACCTTGCCTGTACCTGGCATGCACATGACATGCGCTCCTAAGGTGAGTAGCATGCAAACATACGGAAAGGGTGTGAGCAGTTGTTTCTCGCCTATGTACTCTCAGGCACTTCTCAGGCTTGTTTTGCACAGCTACACAAGAGAAAAAACAATTAAAAAAATTTAAAAAAGCCACTTGAGGTTTGACTGCCTCAGGAGACCAATGATGTTGTAGTGCATCAGTGTCTGATCAAAACATGCGCTCCTGGCACTTGTTTGCTGGGTGGTATAGTGCAAAAGGATCAGAGGTTAGATGGTTTAGTCGTAGCTTTTTTTTCCCCCAAAATTTAAAAGTGGACAGAATATAAAAGCCGTCAGCTACTGTAAGAAGTCTACTCTGTAATTTAGGCAGCAAGTTCAAGAACCAAGATCTTATCACAATTGCATTTTCATTACGTGTCGTTGAAGATACTGCTGAACATTTTTGTTGTCCTGTAATTTCCTGCTGTCGTCACAGGGACATTACCAAGTAACCAGTGGAGACTAAAATGTCAAACTGTTTAACATCACTGGAAATTTTATGTAATTTACTTTTGAACTGTTGTAAGAAAAAGCAAACAATTTGAAGAGATTATGTTAGTCTTTGGACATTGACATTTTTCCCTTTATTCTGACCTTGATTAGAGGAAAGAAGTGATTGCAAACAAACTGGAAGACAAAATAATTGGTAATAATCAGTAATGTAGCGTGAATGTTCTTGCTGATCCGGCGTTTATTTCACTCATAACATCTTCCCTCTCCTATATCAGCTTCACGGAGATTCCCAGGCAAAGATTCAGCGAATTCTGCAGCTGATTTCAGGTGGAGGCCTTTCCATCACAAACTCCCATCTCTTGTGTGGAGACTTCCTCTACAGTGGACACACGGTGATGCTCACTCTCACCTATCTCTTCATCAAGGAGTGTGAGTACTCAAGGTTGTGCTTGTTTGTTTTCTTGTGTGGAATAATTTATGGGATTTTACCCTTAATAATACATGAACTACATTGTGTGTTTGCATTCTCAATTCATACGGGCCACAGATTGTATTATACAGCTACACATGAACCTTCTACAAACTAACACAAATATTGTATTAATATAATCATATTGATATATAATACTATATACTGCTTTTATTTTAGTAATCAAATATTCAGTGTTTGACAGCAGAGAGCTTCTAAAGCTGTATATTTCTGAATATACCTGTATGCTGGATATTTGTTGTAGCTTGATAAAGCATTTAAAAAACCTTTCAAAAAAATGCCAAAAAAGATGTTGTTTAATTGAGATTTACAAGCAGCTGTTTTAGTTTCCATTGTCATTAATATTTTGTGTTGCAATAAATTCTTCTGGTCTAGTTATATTTCACTGAAATACCACAGCATGCCTTTTTTCTTCTTTTTTTTTTACAGTTAATACTCGTAAGAACAGAGAACAAATGGATGTTGTTATAAATATTGACGGCACTCTTGTCTTTCCCTCCCTCAAGACTCACCACGGTCGTTTTGGTGGTACCATCTCATGTGCTGGCTGCTGAGTGCTGTGGGTGTGGTGTGCATCTTGGTGGCACATGATCACTACAGTGTGGACGTGGTCGTGGCCTATTTTGTCACCTCCCGTCTGTTCTGGTGGTACCACACCATGGCCAATTTACAGGTCTGAACACTGTGTGTGTGTGTGTGTGTGTGTGTGTGTGTGTGTGTGTGTGTGTGTGTGTGTGTGTGTGTGTGTGTGTGTGTGTGTGTGTGTGTGTGTGTGTGTGTGTGTGTGTGTGTGTGTGTGTGTGTGTGTGTTAACCTTGTGTATAACCTTGTTATATGAATCATCATGTGTCTCTGCTGTCTCCCTGGTGACACATGGTCCATTTTGTTCTGGGAGTTTACTTTAACTGTTCAAGCTCCATGCAAACACACGAATTAATAATGTTTTATGTTTAAAAGGATTTATTTCACGTATGTAATAATATGTAATATATAGACCATTTTCTTAAGACTGTTTCAAAATGCCTGTATGTAATTTATTGTCACTGTGCCTTCAAAATGGTGAATTGCTCCCTCTACTGGGCAAATTGTAAAAAGACAGTTTTTATGGCACTGCATCAATGCTCAATTATCTTAAAGGTAACATGAAACAATAATATAATGGTTAATATGCTTTACACTTTTACCACAATATTTCCAATCAAGAAGACCAATAAAGTAAAACACAAAAAATACAACAATGGCCATTGATTTTAGTATTATGTTCTATTTCAGTTTGTTCAAACTAATTTAACTGTTTGGAAGTCATACTGTTTATTGTTTGTCACTGGATAGTGGTTCACGGCTACTATGAGGCTTTGGCATTCAGACAATTTATTGGCAAATAGACTGTCTCTGTCTGTTAAACAAGCACTTTTATTGTCCATGATATCACTCTAAAAGAACATTTTTACTGTCTTTACAGACTCTGAAATGCTCGCCCAATAACTACCTCACCAACACCTGGTGGAACCCACTTTTCAACTTCCTGGAGAGAAATGTCCAAATCTCGGTGCCGTGTTCGTACAGTTGGCCCATCACCTGGCCGCCTGCCTGCCTTAAGAACCCCTGCAAGAAGTATTCCATGGTACAGAGCACACGAGAGGAGTGACACGTCCCAGATACCACAGCAGTGTTGCTTGATAATCCAATGAAGGGGCATCTATTCATTCAGTCTTGTCTACTGGACAAGAACATTAATAACAAATGAAAGAAATCTTTCAGCGAAATATGCCTGGAAGGATTATCATAATGTCTTTTTATTTGCAAAGGTGATTTATTCATTGATTAAAGTTCTTTAAGTCTATGTTTTTGTAAATGATACTTGTAATTGCTTCTGGTCAGTTCACACATGAATCAAGTTTTTTTGCAAAATACTCGTAGGTTTGTTGCAGTATTGTCAAGACTTTGACTTTGGATCTGCTGCTTTAACTCTTCCATTATCAAAGTGCTTTAGCACATCACAAGGTGCCTTAGTGTGTTACATGTCCGTAGGTGTACCAAAGCTGCCATTATGAATATTTTATTGTATTTCTTTTCTATCAGTTTTATTAATGTTATGATTCATTTTATATTAATTTTAGTAGCCTTCAGTGTGTATATCCCAGCTGTAGTCTCACATTGTACTATTGTATTAAAATGTAATCGCTTCAGAGGATTGCTTTTGTTTAATTGAATTAATAACTAAAGTGAATTGTTATACTTTAAAGCACAACTATACACAAAAAGTAATTTCTGTGTTACATGAAAATATAGTCAAAACCACATGCCTATCCCCATAAAGAACAGTAATGCACGGTGCTGTGTATTTATATTATAAAAAATATGCTGAATATGGATTAAATATTTAACGTGGTTTATTTTCCAAAGTTCTCACATTTTATATTTTAATATATAATTTGAATGTTTATACTAGTTTATACATTAGTAGGAAAAAGTAGTCTAGATGCTTCCCTTTTCAAAGGGGTGGGCTTTCTCATCCCTGCTATCATTCAGAGTAGATTTGGACTGCAATCAGACACAGCAACCCAACATATATAGCAACATGTACAGCCTTTTGATTTGATTTGATTTGATTTGATTTGATTTGATTTGATTTGATTTGATTTGATTTGATTTGATTTGATTTGATTTGATTTGACTTGACTTGATTTGATTTATTTTGCACAAATTAAAAAACACACAAGATCTTACAGAATAAAAAAATTCAGTTCAGTGTAGGGAGAGGCAAAAAAAAAACAGTGGGCTAATTTGGAGCCTCCACCCGATAATATTAAACATTTACAATTATAGAAAATACAAAGTTTATATGCAGAAATAACAACAAAATATAGGCTACAACAATCAAAGCAAAAACAATAAAGTTAATATAAAAGCAAAAAGATATGAGTATGCTGATGGCTGAGAGTGTATATGCGTATATTGCAGTTATGAAACAGCAGTTGAGTTATTTTTTTAAGCACCTTTTCAAGCATTTAATAGAGGAACAGCTTTTTGTTCGATGGGGGAGGCCATTCCATAATTTGGTACCCCTGTATCAAATTGAAAATTGACCTCTGCAGGTGAGAAATTTAGGTGGTAGAAGATCTGAGACTTGAGTGGTAGAGTAAGAGTGAACCTGTGCATTTACTTGAAACTAAGTCTTAAACTGTTCAGTAATATTTCCTTCTTTTGAGTATATTTTTTAAAAATAAAGACACATTTTTGAAAAACATTAATATCGTAAATGGTAAGAATTTTGAGTTTCTGAAATAGAAGTAGAGATGGACTATGTGCATCTGATCGGGTTGCAGTCAGTAGATATTGTTACATTATATTACAAACTAACAAATGGATTAAAGCACTTGCTTAAAAGACAAGCAAGAGTCATGGAGGGTTTTACACCATCTGGCAAACCAAAAGTTGTTGTTACTAATTGTTTTTTACAAATCTAGAAACCATAAGTAAATTGTGTGTTAACCATCGAATGGGTTGATTAGAGCTCATAAAGCATAATAAATGGTGCCCTACCAAAAAGTACAAATTCTCTGTTTTTTGCCGGGTCGTGGAAAGCCGTGGTGTCTCCTTTAAGACAAAATAAAGGCTGATTTAAGCAGACCAATCACAGCAGGCTACAGCACAGTCAGCCAATAGGAGGCCACTGACGGTAAAAACATTGACTCCTGCCGTTTTACAACACAGGAAGTCGTGTTGGAGAATTAAATACCTGAAATGCTCACTGAGTTTATTTTCTTTGAACTCTGACGCCATGGTTTCGCTGTCATGGCTGGGACTTCAGAGCAGCTCGGTTTTTTCACACGTCAACATTGCAGCTTTGATAGTTGTCTTGCTGGTGTGTTATATAGTTGCTTTTTATCAGAAACAACGGGACTGTTACAAAAACATCCCTCCGGGTCCGACGCCGTGGCCGGTCGTCGGCAACTTCGGCCACTTTCTCATCCCCTCTTTCGTCCAGAGGAGATTTGGACGGGGGCCAGTCAGAGCGGACGTAAACGTCATGGATGTTTTAGCAGAAATGGCCAACATTTACGGAAACGTGTACAGCCTGTTTGTAGGGAGCCAGCTGATTGTTGTGCTGAATGGATACGAAGCAGTGAAGGATGCCCTGTCGAACCATCCCGAGGTGTTCTCCGACAGACCGGACATCCCCGCTGTGACCATCATGACTAAACGCAAAGGCAAGCAAGTGTTTGCGTTCAAGGACTGTTCCACACCTCAGTGGAGTACAGTCCAAAAGCATGTAACAGACAGACGTGTGTAAACAGGCTCAGCTTTATCAGGCACATAGCTGGAAGGATTGCAATCTGTCAAGCCCTGTGATAAATAATGTTTGTGTGCGTGTGTGTGTGTGTGTGTGTGTGTGTGTGTGTGTGTGTGTGTGTGTGTGTGTGTGTGTGTGTGTGTGTGTGTGTGTGTGTGTGTGAAACAAAAACACGTTCAAATTTGGTTGAATCTAGTGAGGTGTAGTTATGTGAATATGGTCTTAGGATCCTTTATCCTTCCAACATGCTCGGGTGAAAGTGAGTTGTGGGCTGTTAACTCTCCAGTTCCTCTCACTGTGTTTGGACCCTGTTTATGTAAACGAAAGCGCAAACGTGTCTTGACTTCCCTGTTTTAAGCATATCGGGGGAACAAAGACGACATGAATGTCTGGACAAAGTTTGAGGCTTGTGGGCCTACTCTTATTGCTCTAATAGCTTTACAACAGTGGACATGGAGGTATGGTTGTGAAAGTGATGGTGGCAAATTGAAGGAGAATGACCGTGCCGGACGGGTGTTCTTGTACTCCTTTAGTGATGATTTATTGAAGTGTGGTCCACAACCTTTCCTCAAGGTAAACATCCAGTCAGTGCGCTTGCAGTGCGTAAGTCAGCACAATCACAAACTTTGGACTACACGTGAATGTCTACAGAGAGGTCTGCACTGACCCTTATGAAACTTGGACACGATGAAATTGACATCACGTGGACACACCGTCATAGAAAGCATGAACTGACCAATGGCCCGCATCACCAAATATAGGGTTTGGGAAGGACTTTGAGTCTGAAACAATACATGCACCCTTCTGATAAGTCTGTATTTATTAGTATGTTATGGTTTGATCAGGTTGAAAATAGACTTAACTGACACTGGACCTGGATGCTCTCTTTACTGGGGTTAATGAAATGAGCAATAAGCCATTTATTCTCTTTGTTTATTTCAACTTCAGGCATAGTCTTTGCACCTTACGGGCCGGTGTGGAGAAAGCAGCGCAAGTTCTGCCACACCATACTCCGAAGCTTTGGCCTGGGGAAGCTGAGTCTGGAGCCTTGCATCCAGCAGGGACTGGCTACCATCAAAACAGAGCTGCTGCGCCTGAGTGATGAGGGCGCTGCTGCCGGCGTGGACCTCACTCCACTGATCAGCAACGCTGTGTCAAACGTCATCTGCTCACTGATCCTGGGTCAGCGCTTCCATCACGAGGACCGCGAGTTCCGCACTATTGTGGACCTGATGGTGCGCGGGCTGGAGATCTGCGTGAACAGCCCCGCAGTCCTCATCAACATCTTCCCGCTGCTCTACTATTTGCCGTTGGGGGTCTTTAAGGAGTTACGACAGGTGGAAAGAGACATCACGGTGTTTCTGAAGAGGATTATTACAAAGCACCGTCAAACATTAGATCCTGACAATCCCAGAGATCTTGCAGACATGTACTTGATGGAGATGTTGGCCCAGCAAGCTGCCGGGGAGAAAGACAGCAGCTTCACAGAGGATTACCTCTTTTATATAATCGGAGATCTCTTCATTGCGGGAACTGACACCAGCACCAATTCAGTTTTGTGGATTCTGCTCTACATGGTGTTACACCCTGATATCCAAGGTAAAAGAAGCAACGGTCTGTTTGATGTATCCGTTACTGACTGCTTACACACCCTTTTGTCAAATTGAATCACTTTGTGTAGTTTGCTGAAGCAAAACTGGCCTCCAGTGGAGTGGAGTTATGTTACCATCAAATGTGATATTTGAAATCAGATAATGTCTGATAAAACCCCAGAAAATCATCTCTAGCCCAAATCTGAATTCCTGTTGCAGATTTCTAATGGAACTTTGCACATGTTGTTGATGAATAAACAACATAAAAGTTATAATTTGCACACACAGTAAAAGATTTTACAACAGTACAATTGTCAATAATAAGAGTTTTACATCATTTTAGAGCTTCAAAGTATATTTTCAAGATATTGATGGATAAAAATATAGTTACATAGAAGTGATTGATTTTTTTTTTTTTTTTTTTTTTTATGTTGGCAGACCTTGTTTCCTCATTAATGCAAAGGTCTTGTGGGGAAAAAAGGAACTGGAAATGTGCATCAGAAACCTGTTGCTCGAATACTTCCTGGTTTCAACATAAGAACACGTATGGTTCGATGATGCATCTTACCACACATTTAACCAGTTGGAGAAGTGTGAATTCACTATTGCATTTTCATACTTATTTAAGTGCCCTGGAGTCACACTTCATTTCTGCTGAGGTGACTTCATGCATTTTTTATATATGTGTGTGTATATATATAGAGTTTATCCTACTGTTTTGATTGAAGACAAGGTCCAGGCAGAGATTGATGAGGTGGTGGGCAGACATCGGATCCCGTCTCTGACTGATAAAGGAAGTTTACCTTTTACTGAAGCCACCATCATGGAGGTGCAGAGACTGACGACTGTGGTTCCCCTGGGTATTCCTCACATGGCCTCAGAGACAACAGGTAAACAACACCAATATAACCCCACCGCCACCACCCAACCACTCAGATCTCTGTTTTCTCAAAGATAAAAACTACTTGAATGTTATTTATTTGACAATCCTGATGAGGGTAGTTTTAGATTACTTAAAATAAAATTACTAATATTACAATTCACATATTGACAATAATGTATCTAATTTGCTAAGGGGGTTGCATTTAGGTGTGTGTGTGTTTTTTTTTCTCCTTTTTCAGTGTTCAGAGGCTACACTATTCCTAAAGGAACCGTTATTTTGCCCAACCTGTGGTCCGTCCACAGAGATCCGTCTCTGTGGGATGATGCGGACCGTTTCAATCCAGCACGCTTCCTGGACAGTGAGGGGAAATTGCTCAGGAAAGAGTGCTTCATACCATTTGGGATTGGTATGCCATCCTTTACTCATCAGACTCAAGCATTTGTCTCTATATTCATGTATTTGTATGCACCAACGTCGTATGATTTCACACCTATACGTCTCAGGTCGCAGGGTCTGCATGGGTGAGCAGTTGGCAAAGATGGAGCTGTTCCTGACCGTCACCAGCCTACTGCAGGCCTTTAAATTCACACTCCCAGAGGGAAAGCCTCCTCCTGCTCAGCACGGACGCTTCGGCCTGACGCTAGCACCCTGCCCGTACACTGTGTGCGTGAGTGCTCGAAACATGTAACAGTGGAGAAGATGTTACGTAAACGGGGTGGTTTGATGCTGAGGACTTCACCAAAGTCCAAAAATGTTTAAAGGTCAAGTTCTCCCGGAGAGACATTTGAAATATCCGGAAATAATTAAATGTATTTTTTTATTATACGACTGACATCCCAGATTATTTTTGTTGTTGATGATTTATAGATTATTTGCCTGATTATCCATGAGTTGTTGAGTTCGTAACATTTCAAAAGTATTGACAAATGCTGACCATAAAATGAACACAAAGACAAGGAATGTTTTATAGTTTTTAATTTGTTTTTTTAAGTAGATTTAGACTGTTATCAGTTATCAATGCTGTTTATTTTGAATGAATCGGGAAATTCAATAATAAGGTCTGTAATAAATGTTGGATATTGATATTATATATTGTAATATTGTATTAGTTTATGTTTTTATGATTTAAATAAGTGTATTCTGCTTAAGAATTTAAAAACATGTTTCCTTTCAGACTGGATGCATGGATTACTGTAAATCAATAAAAACTTCTTTTTTTTAAATAATAACTACCTGAAGTTATGTTGGGTCATGAATGTATATTTTTGGCTCTTTTTTTTTTTTTTTTTTTTTTTTTTTTTTTACTCTTTTAATTATTTTTAAGTTAATTTCATTTATTTTAGGATCTATAAACTTCTATCAAACTGGAAACATTGCAGGTCCCGGACTGAGGGCGGAGAAAATGTCACCGTGTCTCGGCCGGTGTCTTTAAAGGTAGTCAGCGTCTCCGTGATCACGTGACCGCTCACCACGTGCTACGTGTCCGTATCATTTCCCACCGTGTCCTTCAACAGGTTCAGGTCCACACACACACACACACACACACACACGAACCATGGCTTTCTTCACTCACCAGATCCACAGGGGTTTCGCGTCTTCGGCTGTCAGGAGTGTGGTTATCAAACATGTGACGATCATCGGAGGCGGACAAATGGGCGCAGGAATTGCACAAGTAAGCGACGCCGTGCCTTCGTGGAGCTTTTAGCCAAGTAGCTGGTTAGCGTTACTGACAGCCTCACAAAGTGATTATACGGTCCATCGGCTGTCATGCTTTTTGTGTTCATATAAAAAAAAAAAAAAAAAAAAAATTCTATCACTTTTTGTGAATCCTGCGCAGGTGCAGCTAAAAGCAGGTCAAGTAGGCTACATTTACAATTTCAAGTACAATTTCGAGGTATTTGTACCTTTTTAACTTGAGTGTTTACATTTGGTTCTACTCTACAGTCTCACTCCACTACGTTTCAGAGGGAAATATTGTACCTTCTAGTCCACTACATTTTTATGATGGCTTTTATTACGTTAAAAGTTAACATTAGACACAATAGATGATTATAAGAAGCTTTTGAAATGCAACGCATTGTTAAATATTAAACCAGTTGTTGTCAACCTGTTTTTCCTGACATGTTACAAATAGCTGCGTGTAGTCGGATCACATTTCTACGACGAAGTGTCGCATCAAGGAAATAAAAGTAAGAGGAAGAATTTTTTTATTTTTTATTATTATTTTGTATTTGACGAACGAAGTCTAAATGTTGAGGGTTAACCTTCTCAACTTTTTGCCTTTATTCTCTAGAAATTTTGACTTTGTCAACATCACATCACGTTTTTTTCTGCTCATACTTAAGTACTTTTTAAGTAGGGATTTTCATGCAGGGCTTTTACTTGTCATTGAGTATTTTTTACATTGCTTTACTGGTTCTTTTACTTAATTAAAGGATCTGATTACTTATTCCGCCACTGGGTAACACGAGCAGCAATTCCACATAACGAGCTCCTACTTTAAAATCACTGACAGTGACATCTGTGTTTCAGGTAATCTTGAAATTATTTCCTTTCTGAAGGTTGCTGCGTCAACTGGCCACTCGGTGACTCTGGTGGACACGAATGACAGCATCTTGAAAAAGGCCATCAAAACATTGGAAGGGAGTCTCAAAAGAGTGGTGAAGAAGAAGTTTGCTGATAAACCGGAGGTGAGCCGCAGGAGATTGACTGACAAAAATAAACGACCACATTATTAATAGGTTGAAATGTGCCAAGTTAAGTAGAGAAGAACATAATGTTGTGTTTGGTTTGTTCAAGGCAGGTGAAGAGTTCATCCAGAAAGTCCTGCAGAACGTGTCAACCTCGACTGATGCTGGCTCTGCAGTTCAGGGCTCAGATCTGGTGCTGGAGGCCATTGTGGAAAATCTGAAAATCAAACAGGATATTTTTAGTCATCTTGACAAGCTGGCACCAGCGTAAGCAAGGCTTGTTTTCTGTTGTGTGATGTGTCGGAAGTAGTTTGATTAGCAGTGGATGCTTTCCAAATTCATTTTGAAGTTCACGTCCGAGAGGGAACGAATATTTGTTGGTCTTCTTAAAGAGCAATGAAAAGGCACATTTCTGCTTTAATATTAACTTCTGTCTGTATTATGGGTGACTCATTGTCTGTTTTTTCTGCACTTTGGGTTTTAGACACACCATCTTTGCCAGCAACACATCCTCCCTGCCCATCTCTGACATCGCCAGCTCCACCAACCGGCTGGACAGATTCGGTGGCCTTCACTTCTTCAACCCGGTCCCGATGATGAAGCTGGTCGAGGTAGGCCCTCCAAAAATCAGTGTGCTTGTTTTATTCATTCATTTAACAAAGAAGAAATTGTGATTTTATTTTTTTACACACAGTAGTAGGACGTAATTTAACAGATGTAATGTATATGGGGCATCTAGCTGAAGCATATGTGCAAAAAAACAAAAGGAGAGATAAAATAGACTGTGATCATTTGTCTGCGTGTACAAGTTGTATATGACTGTGTATTCAGGACGGGGTGGTAGGTGCGAAAATGGGTGATTGTAGTTTATCTTTTTGTATAAACCCATTCAGAGTTCACATGTCCATTATTTCATAACAATAGCTCATATACCACACCTACGGTTTATCTGGGGCTGAAGAGGTTTAGAGGGATTTTAAAGGGGTTATTAAGAAAGCACATCTGCATGTCAAAACCTTGAGACAGCTGAGAAAAAAAAACAGTCTGGTCGGATTGAAAAAAAGAGTCAGCTATATATAGGCGTGACCTACAAGGCTGTCATAGTGTTATACTTATCATAATGAGGGGCACATTGTGGGAGTTAAAACTCAAGACTTTATTCAGCTTCCTCGAGTTTACAGATAACACAAATGTTTAATACTCTTTTCTTTTAAAAGAGTAAATCGAGTGACCACAACGCTCTGCATCTCTAACGATAAGATACAGTTATTAATAGTAATACAAACAGCCGGTTGCGCATGGGCATGGAGGCGGCAAGGGCAGGGTGCTTCAGTACAATGTTGAAATTGTAGTGTCTAGTGATAGCCTGCATGTGAGGTGTTTAGGGAACATTTTTTAATTACAAAAATAAATAAAAAGAATACTCTCCCCCTCTAAACTGCATAAAGATTTGTCCCGTAATGTAATTTCATTTTTGTTAAGATGGATTTAATGCAACTGATATCAATAAAAGCATGCTTCACGAACCGTCATCGAAGTCAAGGTATCATTACCTGTATTGTACATTTGAAAATTGCATTGCCCTGGATGGCATCTGTTAGGGAAGAAAAATACAATATTATATGTATTTTTTGTTCATTTATCTTTGCTCAAACAAAGGGAAACTACTAGCCAGGTTCAGTTTAGTGGTAACAACATCCACCCGATATACACAGGGACTTTTAATCATTTAATTAGAAAACAGCATCAGTTGGAGAAACCTGTATATTGGGAATTATAATGTTAATTTTTTTTTTTAAAGTTGCTAAAGTATTAATCTTCTACAGGTCATTGGCACCCCAGCTACGAGCCAAGAGACTTTTGATTCCCTCCTGAACTTCAGCAAGAAGATTGGAAAAACACCAGTGTCCTGCAAGGTAAGCTTATATACTGACGTCACGGATGTAGTCTCATACAAAACACACTGATGAGCATTATGGCCACTCACAGATGAAGAGAATAACCTTGGTAATCTTGTAACAATGCCAATGAGACACGAGGGAGAAATGGGCAGGTGGAACGACTGAGCGACTTTGACTTTGACAGCTGAGTCGGAGCGTGTACCTCTAACATCGCACTCAGCAGTATCCAACATCTGTTTATTCAGGATACACCCGGATTCATCGTCAACCGTCTACTTGTTCCTTACCTGATGGAGGCCATCCGGCTGCACGAGAGAGGTTTGCCTCTCTGTCATTTCAACATCCTTTAATATTCTAGTTTTTGATTGATTACTGTTCACGGTTGCGACTTTGTTTCCTTCCTCAGGTCATGGATCCAAAGAAGACATTGATGTTGCAATGAAACTTGGTGGTGGTTACCCCATGGGGCCCTTTGAGCTAGCTGACTACGTAGGACTAGACACGATGAAGTTCATTATCGATGGTGAGTGAAACAGCTTGGGCAGAGGGAAGAGGAAGCAAAGCTACTGGGAAAGGTATATAAAACCGATATATATTAATCTAAACCCTGTTCCTGTTTATCTTTAGGCTGGAAAGCAATGGATCCCGACAGCGTGCTCTTTAAACCAAGTGAATTGCTGGACAAGTTGGTTGCGGAGGGCAAATATGGCAAAAAGACAGGAGAAGGATTCTACAAGTACAAGTGATTTACTGTGGATGCCATCACTGAAACTAGAAGTGCCTGTGCTGCTACATTTAAAATCAACTCGTGTTCTCTCCGTCTAATTTTCTTACTAACCTCCACTGAATGTCATCTATGTATGAAAGAAGAAATTAAATCTGATTAAATATTTATTTATTTTTATTTATTTTTTTTCCAACACCTTGGTGTCTGTTCTCATTGGCAGATTGAAAGGCGTCGACTGCTTTGTGGATGCGAGTGTCTCCGAGATTGATGAGCTTCAGTTTAAAGATAGTTTGATGATGATTGAAGAACAATCCTACTGTTAGGATTGAAGATCAAATATTTATCCCAGTTCTTTGAAAATTGAGTTAACTGAAGGTTTAGGCTGTGTTGTGATGCAGCAGGATAGATGAGTGGATCAAAGGGCCTGCGAGTGCAGGTGCATTATATTAACGTAAAATACAATTTTGATGCGTGCTTTAAAACCACAGTGGGTCAAACTATGGACAACTTTTCAATATACGAACAAAGCTATTGTTATTTAATTTGTTGCAAGTGGATGAAAAATAACTTATTCTCAGCATCCTCATGCAGTCAGTCACGCCAAAGCAAGCAATGCACCTGCTAGTCCACTAGAGGACAGTGTGTCCATGTCACAGTTTTGCCTTGCTGAGGTTTAAAAAAAAAAAAAAAAAAACGTGATTAGGTTAAGGAATAAAAAAAACACGGTTAGGGTTAGGCACAAAAATGAATTGGTTATTTAGGAAAAGATGTCTTTAAAGAAATCCAAGTGGTTTTTGTATCTAACCTTAACCATGTGTTTTTTGTTTCGAAACTTAACTGCGTGGTCTTTTACGCCAAAGGCAAAGCAAATCTGTGACATTGACACGCTGTCCTCTAGTGGACTAGAGGGTGTATCACATCATTTAGATTCACCCGTGTCACAGCCATCTGTTATCAGCAGAAAATGGGACAAAGGTTGAACTCAAGCTGCTCTTAACCTTAAACAAAGCAAACAGAAATGGTGTGTTTGTTGTACCGCACAAGGTAATGACATAGAAAGAAAACGTTCACACTTTGCCTGAAACCATACAACGCTTTAAAAGTTTGTTATAATTTATATATTAATGATATTGTATCAAATTCAACGAAAGACAATGTGAAAGAAGTTGTTTGTAGTGATGAATCTACAGAGAAGTATCTGCAGCACCTGTCAGCTTTTACGGAGCCTGAAGGAGAGTTTGCCCGGCCCCAAACAGCAGCACGCTTTGGAGCCTCCTTGAGCTACAAGAGATCTCCAGAATACATCCATGGTAGAGAAACCACCCCCTTTAGTCCAGACCTGTAATGTCAGACACCGCACACACACACACACACACCGTTCTACACAGGAAAGGCAGTTTTAATATGCAACAGTTCAACTTCATACTGCTATTGTAATTCTGTCCATGTTAAAGGGGTATTTGGTGAGATGCTCACGTTGAGTCCACAGATAGAGGGTCACACATTGCGTCAAACTGCTAAATGCTTGGACACATTTTGTGATTTTGGTCTTTAAAAATGACCTGAATGTGCAGAATGAATCATATGTCACTGCTTTCACAAAGCATTTCACTCATGGGACTGGTTACCTCACCACTTGGTGTCTTCAAAGTGTCCCGTTAACCTGACATGAACACAAGGTGGCGCTGTTTGACTTTACATAGGACTCAATGGCAACGTTCAGGTTTGTCTATAAATAGAATTTTCTTCTGATCTGGGATCTTTCATGAAAATATTAGGTCAACTTTTAACACGTAACGGTTACTTCAAGAATTTTAAGCCAAGTCTGTTTGCTGTTCAACTTTTACATTACGGGACAAGAGAAAAGATGCCTCTTACTCTTGAAATCAAGTTACAAATTTTCCCCACTGTGGGATGAATAAAGTCCAAATCTAACACAATTGAAAGGTTTTCATACCCAGATTCTGCAATTTTCTCTTTTCATTATCATTACAGTAACACTATAAATGCAGATCTGAGCATCTTGTGCTTTGGGAGTTTCAATTGCTTGTTATTTTCTTTAAGCTTTTAGAAGTTTCCACAGAGAGTCATATCCAATATGTTTTACCTGTTTTACACCACCATGTGTCACTGCTGCCTATGGTTGCTTCACTTTAATCTCCAAGGATGACACACAGACTGTTACATCTGGCACATCCAGCTCCTGTCTTTCCACCACACAAGTGATCCAAATGAGCCATTGGTGCCTTTTTATTTTTCTTTAAAAAAACAAAACAAAACATGTTGAAACCGCTCAAATATGACCACTTGGGAAGCAAAATGCTTTTCCAAGATGACAGTGACCCAAAATATGATAATAAAAAAAAAAAGAAAAAAAAAAAGGAATTCATCAAGTAATACTAAAATAGAGCATTAAAATCAAAATGTTACAGAGATGTTTGCATGGAATAAACAACATGGCTAAAGACCACACTATTAGCTACCAGAGAGAAAAGACAAAGGTCCATTGCAATAAAAGAAAGACTGTCAAGTGCTGGGGTAAATATATATATCTGCTTCATTTGTCATGTTTTAGAACAATAAAATATAGGCCTCTGAGCTGTCACTCGCCTTTGTCCTAATGTTGCCTGCAAAAATACCAAGAAAATTGACATATCCTGACAGTTTTAAAAAGTACACATACTGAGCATTATTTTACATCTGAGCAAGACTCGAGGTCACTATTTGTTACAAATAGTTATCAAAAGAAGCCTTAAGTTTCAATTTCTGCAAGACGCTTCAACAAGAAAAATGGCTTTCCTGTGTCCAAAGCTTATTTTCATATATACCACTATATAAAAAAAACAATATTAAAAAAAAAAAAAAAAGTCACTAAAATATACACCAAGAAATTGAAACAAGGGTTCAAGATACAAAAAAGCATTCAAAATAAAATTCAGTCGAAAATGAAAAGCAAATCAAAATGTTGATCCTTTTTTGCACCAACTGGTCAGCAACGAACTAAAATAGCGTCTTGAAGACGTTTCTTAGACAAGATGAGATCCCTCCATCTTCCTTAGTGCAGTCTAAAAAGAGGTGTTTGGTCGGTCGGGTGAAACCCCAAATGGTCTCAAAAATCCAGTGAGAGAGAGAAAAAGGAGACAGGGGTGGGAGGTGTCGAGGGGGCGGATGTCGGCCTAATGGACTATACAAAGGAACAGAGGTGACAAATAACTTATAATAACTTAGTAACAGGTGTTTCCGAGCGTTCGGGCGGTGCAGGGGGGAGAAGTTTGTGCGCACATCACAATTGCTGCTGTTTTTCAGTGCAGTGCCTTGGATTGCAGTAAAGCTGATATTCAAACGGTAATAGACAAAACACAAGACGTCAAATTGATATTTTCTGGGTCTTCGGTGAGAGAAGGTGGTCGCGTGAGGGTGCTCCTACTAAATCATGATTGTCTTGTTCAGTTCAGTTCAGTGTCTCTACAGCAGGCACCTTCAGGAAGGAGTAGAGTCAAACCGTGAAGTGTTTTTTTTTGGTGATGGTGGTGGACTTTTGAAGGGAAGGGAGTTGGGTTAGGTGGAGTACGACGGGGGTTGGAGGAGGAGGTGGAGGTGGAGGTGTGTGTGTGGGGGGGGGGGGGAGGTCCTCTGAGAACTGGAGGCTTCAGTTTGGAGGATTTTAAGGGTCTTCATGGAATCTTAACAGGCCTCCATCTCTAGCAGAGGGCCCGTAGCTGCTGCCTTCGCTTTGCATGTGGAGAAACTGTTCCGTTTTCCTCCTGGATTAATACACAAAAGAAAAGAAAAAAGAGGAAGGAATAAAAGGAAAGACGGTTTAATCAAGCACGCTAAGTGAAGTAACTGCATGTGAGAACAGAGACACTGGTCGCATTTACATCATACGGGCAAACACCAGACAGACATCAAGATGACTCAGGAGTGACTCCCAAGTGTCTCACCATGCAAGCATGCATTCGGTTCAAGGAGGGACACATTATCTGTCATTTCCACAAACATAATCGATCATTAGTTGTTGTTTTTTGTTTTGTTTTGTTCTCAGTGTTACAGCTGATTAGCTCGACACTGCTGAAAAGGCTTTCATTCAAACACAGGGCTACAGAGGGGTTAGAGGTCAGTGACAGGATGTGGGCCGGCCTGGCTTTGATCTGGTCCAACACGAGGGTTGCCGTGACCCATCTGGCAGTGCTACGCTCCCTCTGTTGCTCATTCCTCACTCTCACTCTCACTCTCAAGTCGTGCACCCAATTGTGTTGCTTCTGGTTGACATTTAAGTTGCCGCTGCCGGTGGGCGACGGGAAAACAAGAAGGGGAAATTCTGCAGCTTTTCGAAAATATAAAACATTTACAGTCTTGAGCGCGAAAGTGTGCGCCACCCAGATCTATAGGTAGTGGACAAAGACTGTTGCCCACGTCGAAAAAAAATGCCAACACAAAAGTACAATTAACGCCACGCTTGTACAAACGTCTAATCCCGCCTCAAAGCGGTATTCAGATGGAGCCAAGTGTATCCCACAATTCAGCACAGTTTACTGCACCGCTCCAGTCCGGTTGTCGGCGGCAGCAAACGCAAGAGCTGCGTTGGATTCGGCGTCAGTATTAATACTCATGCCCAACCACAGTGATGGCAGAACCTCCGCAGGTGGTTATCCCATAATATTAGTAATATCTTACTCTACATGGGACTAATAAGAATAATATTGCGCATCTGAAATTTCATTGTTTTATATATATTTATTTATCCTGACCAAGAGTTTATAAAATGTTAAATTCTTCCAAAAAAATTGGCAGAAACCATTCAGAAATAATATCATATAATACAGATTATTTTCTGTACAGTATCTGTGCTTCTAAATAACTTATTTTTATGTTTTGTTTTTGCCTCTCGGCTCTTTGATATGCATGTTTTTTTTTTCTCCTGCTACTGGTAATACATATTTGTGGCAACGAGTACAGTAGCCTATTAGTGATTTCAAGCGAGCTGACATGTCTTTGTTAACTCAAGTGTGTCCCAGTGAGCTCCGTTTTACCTCCACAGGCCTGCGGTCTTAACAAGCACTTGGGAACTGTGTCAACTACCCAAAATACGTCTGGCGAACGGGCATCTGACGATCAACTCTCCGCACAGCGCGATCGCCACATTGAGCCAAGCTGGTAAAAACTAGCCGGGTTCATGGAACAATGTTGGTAATTATCTGAACCCGTGTGGGTCACGTACACGTTGACACGAAGGTGTCAACACGCTACCTGAATCCACTTCACAGGACATTCAAGAAATTGGCCCTCCTTTTCCTGAGAGGGAAATTGTTTGTCAAGCTGCAAAAGTGTTCTTTTCCCTCTCGTGATCTGAGCCTGAGCTAACATAACGGAGTTAGTCTCAGTTATTGACAAGCCAAGGAGAGTTATTTTAGACCCGAGCAGCATCAAATAGAATCTGTGATCAAAGTGGAGAGGCAGAGACAGAGGTGGATAGATGCCTCCTGCGACTAAAAAGATGGATGTTTTGTGAAGACGAAAAGAGGAAAAGAAACGGTATTAGTTTGCTTCTCCCCTGTGGCAAAACCAAGTGTGTTTGTGTAGGAGAGAAGTCAGTTGAGTCCTGCTGCTTGCTGCATCTTAACGCTCAAAAGTCTTAACACGCAAACACACACCACCCTGCAGACTGCTTTACCACATGTGGATAAAAGGGAACGGGACAGAGGCCACCTTTCCCGAGGAGAGCTGACCCAGAGCTGCACAGAGCAGAGACTGAAAGGAACACAGTGCTCAGAGAAAAAAGAGAGAGCCCCTGTCGCTTTTATTTACCTCCGCCGCCCTCCCTCTTTTCATCCCAGGATCTCAAAGCAGGCCCGCACGCCCGGCCCTGCACCCAGTTTCCTGGGGAGCATTTTTCCTTCCCCCACCACAGACAT
Source organism: Brachyistius frenatus (assembly GCF_029030835.1). Taxonomy (NCBI): domain Eukaryota; kingdom Metazoa; phylum Chordata; class Actinopteri; family Embiotocidae; genus Brachyistius; species Brachyistius frenatus. The sequence goes on along the minus strand of NW_027210606.1, from coordinate 9,136,801 downwards.
GAAAAGCACCGGCCTTCCTGCCTGGGGAAGAGTCCTGAGGGGCTGCGGGCGAGAAGTGTGTGTGTGCGCGTGCGTGTGTGTGTGTGTGTGTGTGTGTGTGTGTGTGTGTGTGTGTGTGTGTGTGTGTGTGTGTGTGTGTGTGTGTGTGTGTGTTTCAAAAAGGGTTGGTGGTAACAGCAGGGGTGTGTGCTTGCGTGGTGTTGGTTGTAGGGGGCACCAGGCCAGAGCTTCACAAGGTCCAGCTGACACAAACAGTGGAATTCAGGAGCAACTTGACCTCTCCTCTCCTCTCCTCCTCTCTCCTCTCCTCTCCTCCTCTCCTCTCCTCTCCTCTCCTCTCCTCTCCTCTCCTCTCCTCTCCTCTCCTCTCCTCTCCTCTCCTCTCCTCTCCTCTCCTCTCCTCCTCCCCTTCCCTCCTCTCCTCTCTTCTCCTCCCCCTCCCTCTCCTCCTCTCATCCTCCCTTCCCTTCTTCCCCCCCTCCCCTTCCCTCCTCTCCTCCCTTCTCTCCTCTCTTCTCCTCCCCCTCCCTCTCCTCTTCCCTCCTCCCTTCCCTTCCCTTCCCTTCCCTTCCCTCCTCCCCTCCTCTCCTCCTCCCTCTCCTCTCCTCTCCTCTCCTCTCCTCTCCTCTCCTCTCCTCTCCTCTCCTCTCCTCTCCTCTCCTCTCCTCTCCTCTCCTCTCCTCTCCTCTCCTCTCCTCCCCTCCCTTCCTTCCCTCCTCTCCTCTCTTCTCCTCTCCTCTCCTCCTTCGCCTCCTCCTACATTAGTGCTCAGGAATGCTGGCTGGAGTTTTTTGCAGGAAATGAAACACTCCTCTGTTCAGAGGGCGAGCGAAGGTTTAGTCTCCCCCTTTCTCGCTCTCGCTCTCTCCCCCAATTCCTTTGCCTCTATGTGACAGAGTGAGGGAGGAAGGGAAGGAGGGAGGGAGGGAGTGAAGGAGTGAGAGAGGGCGGGAGGAAGGCGTTGGACCAGCTCTCACCCAGCTTTTGAAGTGTGGGAGGTTAAGATAACTGGCACAGTCTTGCACCTCAATCGCTGCTTTCACCTCCCCAGCCAAATCAAAGCGCCCGCAGCTGGGGCCCGCACACCTTGTAGACCCTTAACCTCCATCCCACAGAACCCACCCACCTACTCGGTTCCCTCACTCCCTACACACAGTTCTGGGGTTTCTTTTGGTGCCATTAAAAAGGAAAACACTGCTGACAAATTACTCTAAAAATAAGCCAAGTTGAGAGAGGTGTCTCCAGCACAGTCGGAGGTGCAGACTTTACAATGGTAGAAAGAAGGGGGGAGATTTGGGGGAGAAATGGGAGGGAAGACAGGGGCTGAGAGATAGAGAGCAAAGCAAGTACAAGACTATGTTTTATATGATGTTTCCTGTTACGACTTGGGTCTTATTTTTATAGATTTGGCCATTTAAAAAAAAAAAATTTAATCACTTATAATATTGTACTCAGCAAGTTAATTAAGATTGGACAACATGTGGGAACTTAAAGGAAGTGTGTAAGCATGTTTACAACTTTTTTTCTTGCCCTTTCAGTCACTCCGTGCCAATAATAAAAAAAAAATTCTCATCTTAAGTTTGGGAAATGTGTTTTTTACACATTTTAACTATTCATTCAGTCAAATCCCCAAAGATGTTTGTTTTACTTAATATAAAACTGAAAAGCAAACAAAACCACTGAATGTTTGGGTCATATTTGCTTTGAAATCATTTAAACACGACTTGGAAGTTACCCAGATTGTGTGGAATAGCCAGGGACGACTTCATGAATGAGGTACAATCAGGAAACCGTCACTACTAAATGCCATTAGCACAGATAGAACCAACATTTGGTATGTTCAATCTGGTTCAAATAAAGATGAATGCTCCATCTATGTATCTATGTGCCACATTAACTGGGCTTAATTCAGTTTGGCTGGACATAAGAGTTGTCAGGTCTAGAAAGTAAATGTCCACACATTGTGATAAGAGTCTGCAGTGGTGTGTCTTGGCAGTGACCTTGGCTTGGACTGCACAGCTGGTTTCGGTGTCACCTTTTCAAAGGAGCCTCCACACAATAAAAGTGTGACAGTGCCGCTTTTATAAAGACAAAAGAGAAAAATAAAACGGACGGGCCATAATTTTTTTTTTTTTAAATTAAATTTAAAAAAAAAGAAAAAGGCACCTGGAAGAGATGGCGATGTTTGAAACAAAATGCTCTGCACTGTCAGCACTTTCTTCAGCTCTGAGACATTCAACATAAAAGAAATCGCCCCTTAAAAAAACACTTTGAAATTTTTAACCTCCAATCAAAAGGCTGACTCCGGGGATGTTGTCTCTTTTTCCGCAGGGGCTATCAGAAACTAAAAAGTGAGGGGCTGAAACTAAAAGGTTAAAGAGAAAGAAGAGGAAAGACAGTGCCTGCTTTGAATATTGGAGTGTTGGGAAGGGTGGGGTCTGGTTGTGGTCAAAAAGGGAATGAGGAGGGGGGAGTCACCAAAACCCCAAACCTCAGGCATGTGTTGGTGAGACTAGGAGAGCACAGAAGGGTGTGTGTGTGTGTGTGTGTGTGTGTGTGTGTGTGTGTGTGTGTGTGTGTGTGTGTGTGTGTGTGTGTGTGTGTGTGTGTGTGTGTGTGTGTGTGTGTGTGTGTGTGTGTGTGTGTGTGTGTGTGTGTGTGTGTGTGTGTGTGGTCCGCCCACATCTGAGGCAGCATCACTGGGGGCCCAGGCAGCTGAAGTCTGGCCATGTGCCCCCGCGCAGCGCAGCTCCGTCTGAGTCGCTGCAGGCTGAGGGGATGTCAGGAGGGGAGGTGGGAGTGCGGCACATTCAAAGAGCCTGCACAATGACTGTTCCCTCTGCTGTGGTCTCGCTTCAAAGGCCTCCACCGCCGATCATATTCAGCATCAGGACAGAGGAGTGGAGCAGGAAGAGGAGGAGTGAGGAAGAAGGGGAGTAAAGAGGCAGAAAATGAGTGGAAGCAGAGCTCGGGTTAAAGTTTTGCCTCTTTTTTTTTTTCTTTTTTTTTAACAATGGCTTGACTGACTAGAGCAGAACAAAAATAAACAGCACTTCTGCCAGCTCCACTGTCCTCTTCCTGCCTGTTACCTGGAGGCCTTTCATTCGCAGATAAGCATCTCTGGAGAGGGAGTGTTTTATAAGGTCACGGATCTCCACCTCTTCTGAGAGGCTGCAGTGCCTTGAGGTGCCTCAGGGGTGAGGCGGAGAGGTGTGTGTGTGTGTGTGTGTGTGTGTGTGTGTGTGTGTGTGTGTGTGTGTGTGTGTGTGTGTGTGTGTGTGTGTGTGTGTGTGTGTGTGTGTGTGTGTGTGGGAGGGGGGGGGAGGGGGAGGAAGTGGGGAAGACATCACAGAAAGCCACGAGACTGGACCCTCATACTGTTACTGCAGCTGGCCAAACCACAACACAATAGGCCCGTGACTCAATCAAAACAAATTTCAAGCCCCAGTCTAAACAGAGCGTAAGAGCTGCATTTTCTCCTGAGTAAACACAGACCTTTAAGAGAGTTATATCCCCTCCTTTAAATGTCAAATAAGGTTGCCCGGCCAGGATAAGACAACCATGTCAGTGTGAAAGATGTGTACTTCTAAGCTAAAAAAAACACATACTTTAATTACAGGTCCATAGAGTCGAGTGCTGATCGGCTCATTTTTCTTCACAGAGTGGGCTTTGTGGAGGTCAGAGGAGTCGGGGAACCGGAGGACTGTGGGGGTGAACATTTCCGATTCCATTTCCTACCTACAGTAACATTAGCCGGGGCGTCACTCTGATTTAAGCCCAAATCTCTCTCCCCCACATCCCGCCCCTCTATTTTTTATTTTTTTAACCCCTCTCTCTTTTTTGTAAAGAAGTACAGTTTTAAAAACATCCTCTCATCTCCTGTGTGCTGCTCAAAGCGAGACCCACAGTCAGTTTTGCGATCCGGATTCCTTCCCCAATTATCCCGGGTCACTAATAAGGCAGAGTGTGGAGGCACTGGGCTGTGCCGCCGTGGCCTGGAGGCTCAGTGCCAAATTGAAACTCGGGAAATGGAGGCAGAAGCTGAATCTCGCCTAATTGCAGCCGGAGTGTGTGGCTGGCTGCTCAGATTTGTGCTAGAGAGAGAGAGAGAGATGTGTGATGAGGGTCCGGGAGAGAAAGAGAGAAAAGATGAGAGGCAACAAATAAAGAAAGAGGGAAAATGGGGGACGAAACGAGGAGACCAGACTGAAGGATGAGTGGCAGTCGAGTGAGATTGGGTAAACTCTGGAGCTCTGGAGAATGTGGGATTTTCTTTTGGCCCCTTTCTAACCCTCCCTTTTCCTCTAACACACTCCCTCCCTCGCTCCTCTTCTTCTTCCTCCTCACTCGTCAAAGTCTTTTGACAGCTGACTTCTGGCTGCACACATCAGAGGGAGCGAAAGCTGGGGCACGACAGAGACGGAGAGAGGAGGAGAGAGGGAGAGCAGCGGCCACAGGAGCTCCTGCTGCAACAACACTTTCTTTTATGTCTCTGGACCAGGACACGTGGACAGAAATGACCTTTGGTACCATATTTTTTAAAAAGGAAAGATACCCCGAATCATATTAAAAAAAAAAAAAAATACAACCTCTTGCACAAGCGCAATCTGACTTGCAGAAGCGTATCGACAATAGAGCACCTTCATAAAATGCGGCGCAACATGACTCACATGCAGTGTTGTGGAAAGTGTTTGCAACTAGCCCGATTTAAAAGGCCACCTTTGTTAGGAGTGTCTCCCCCCTGTGAAAAAAATGTGCAGTGGCTGAGGCGGGAGAGAGCCTCCAGGGCATGAATGTGTCTCGGCCAGATAACTATCTGTGAATCAGTGGGCTTAGTCAGACAAAAGACTAACAGCACGAGGCGAGGCAAGACACAGGGAAAGGAAATAAAGGCAGCGGAGAGAGGAGGAGTAAAAGCGCACATTTCCAGTAGGTGAGGGAAGAAAAAAAAAAGAAGAAGAAAAAAAAAAAAGGAGGGTTGGGGAAGGCAGTGAGGAGGGAAAGAGACGGAAGCTCTAATTTCCCGATGTCAGAGTAATGACTTTTCAGAGGAGTTCTGCTGTGGTGGGAGCCCGGCTGTGTGGTGGGCCCACTGTTTGACAGTGCTAAAGATAACAAAGAGGAACAACATCGAGCCATTAAAAACGCGACTCAACTCCTGGTCTGCCTCACAGGCCGAAAAACACAGCAGCAGAGAAGCCATAAAGCACGTTGATATGAAAATGTATTAAGTCATCCCCCCCCCCTCATAAAATCTACCCAAGGTCAAGTAGTTCACTTTGTTATGCGGAATATTTGTCATTATGTCTGTACAGAGTGCTAAAAAGTAAAATGGAATGGAGCAAATGTTGAGTGGGTTTGACCCCCTCATACAAAGGTGCACAGATCGTGTCTTCAAAATTCACTCCTTAACAAATTTCCTTTCAGATTTTTTTTTTTTTTTTTTTTTTCCTACGGGGGAGCGACAGATGGGGTAGAGGCTGGGACAGATGAAAAGAAATAGACAAACGAGTTCATTTAAAGATGTTTTTTTGGCGTCTACAGCAGGCTAACCTCAATCCAGCTCTTTGGGATCTGCATAAATTGAGGGCTTGGGGAGTTGCGGCAGTATCCTTGGTATTATGCATATTAGTTTAAGGCTGTCACTGAGAATCAGCAAGGGTGTCCATCCCGCCGCGGCTAGGCACTGCTAATTATTGGATCAGAGATAAAGTGCTTTTTAGCGCTCGCGCTCTCTCGCGCTTTGAAAACTGGCCATTGCAAAAAAAAGGAAAAAAAAAAAAAAGAAAAAGGAAGAGAAAAGAAAAGCAGCCCAATTTTGGGTTCAGAGAGAACCACCGGGTCAGGAATCGATCAAGTGGAAAACCTTTGTCTGGTTGGGGTGATTTCGACGTAAGACCAGATTTGTCACATCTGCCCGGCTTTTCCTGCTGCCAAAAGGGAGCGGAATAACAGGATGCTACCAGACTCTCGCAGGGAGGAGGGAGGGAGGGGGGGGGGTGAAGGGGTGTGTGGGGGGGGGGGGGGGGCAAGCAAATAGACGGAAAGCAAAAAAGATCCAGAGAGAGAAAGGACGATTGAGAGGGGAAAATAGAGTCGCCTCTACCACACACTGGGAATGTTAATCCTGCTTTCAAAAAAAAAAAAGAACAAAGGACAGGTGACAGTTCAGGGAGGGTTTGACATTTGATCTGAATCTATACATCTCTACATATCTTTCACATGTTAAAAGAAAGAAATAAATACCACGGAGTGCCTTTGTTACGGGAGCATTACAGACACCCTGGAATCCCAGATACCATGAAATCGTATTAAGGTATAGCATCTCATTAAGTTCCTACCAAACAAGCTGCTGGATCCTGCTCTGCTTCACAGAGACGCAGAGAAAGACAACACATGTAGTCCATATGGGGCTGAGCTGACATCCCAGCCTCCACCAGCAGTTCAAAAAAAAACAAAAAGAAAGTTCTGGGCTAGTAGAAGTGTTTTCAGAATTTTTCTTTTTTCCAGATTTATTTAGTCCCTGTTTAGAAAACATGATGAGTGGACGAGCTGCCTGATTTATGAAGCTATATTTTTCAAAAAACACTTTTTATTCGGACATTTTTCTTACACACTGGAGGAAAAATCAGCCACAAGCTTCTGACACAGCATCTGACCCTCTCCGCCAACCGGTGCTCACACAGAAACATTGAACTGACCAATATGCATGCACACATGCACGCTTGCACACGCAGGAAATCCAATGCATTATTGTGCTAAGGCCATTGAGCAAAACTCCATACACACAAAGCACAATCCCTCTTCAGGCCTTAACACCGCTGACACAATGACTATGGCGAGGTTAGGGTGGACCTTTTTAGGATTAGTCTGTGAGCACATATTCTCAAGTCAGTGTTTAGCAGTTAAAAAGAAAAAAAAAAGAAAAAAGCTTGACATATATTGAAGCGGACCAGACAGGGAGGGCATTAGAGGTTTTTGGTTTTTTTCTTACCATATTCTCAGATGTACGCCGTTTTCATTCTCTGGCCTGTACCTGCAGAAAATTGCATCTTTTAAAAAAAATAAAAATTGGAGGAATCTGGACGGGCATAGATCATAAACGTCCAGCTGGCCTACACAGTGTACAGACCAAGGAAAAATACTGACATTTTTACTTAAGACGCAATTCTCTGTGGATTACAGTTGCAGTGCTAAGAGGAGGCTCAAAAAGCGCAGCTAAACAAGGTCAGCAGAAAGACATAATGTAGTGCAGCAGGCAAACAAATAGTGCAAAGCCCAGAATCTGTAAGTAGTCGTAAAGAATGGACAGACTAATCCCAAAGTAGGTGGTAATTTGTGAAGACGGGGACGAGAGACAAGCATTGGACAAATGGATGGAGGGATGTACTCAAAGAAAGTGAAGTCAGTCTACTGAGGCCAGGATGAGGAAAGCAGGTGACATTAGTTTGGCTAGAGTCAGTTAAAACTATGCTTGTCCCTCTTCACTGGGAGATCCGTTTGTTTTACGGCTTTACAGTGCGTGTATTAGTACAAATGCGGCAATATGCTCCAAAAGATGACGTGTAGCTCGCCACTTCAAGATGCAACAGACAAAAAAAAAAAAAAAAAAAATAATAATAATAATAATAATAATTGAAGAGAAAAAGCTGCAGGGACCATTGCTCACCTGGGGCCGATTCCTGCATCTTCTCCCTCTTCCGCTTCTTCTTCTTTCCCTTAAAAATATTCAGAGGAACGCATAAAGTGTGGCTCCAGCACTCACGCTCACTAGACCACTCTGATATCCTGCTGCTGACTGCCATGTTCACTCATCCCCTGCTGGGCACCCAACCAGCATCCCCCAGACTCCGGACTCCACCGCAAACTGCATCACTGAGAGGGACTGAGCTAAGTGTGCTCTACCTGCTCTCAACTGATTTTAAATTACCAGGAGTAGTAGTTTCTGTCATTTTTAGGCCCATTTATGAGTTGTGACCAACCGTTCTGCTGTTCTGACCACTCCGTGTCTCCCTTTGAAGTCCCCCTAATGACAAACATTGGCGTGAAGTGCAATTAAAAACGCTCACCATAATTAGGCTAGTCTATCTCAATGGCTGGTGAAGAGCGCCACTCTTTTCTCCAGCGAGGTGGTGGGAGTGTGTACGGATTTATAGCTTATGCTAAATCCCCAGGGGGGAGACTATAGGTATAGATAGCAGTGTAGAGTCGTTCTAGTCAAATATGAGCAGCACTTTGGTTTCCTGCTGCAAAGTCTGCTAATCCACTTATTCATGAGCTAATCTGCCTTCTACTGCTGCGGCAGACAGGGAAGAAGAGAGGCTAAGTGAGTGTGGGTGAGAGAAAGGATGAGTGAGGGGGTACACAGCAAAACTATGAATGCTACACGCTCTCCATGCCAGTGCGTTTCCTATTTTGGGTGTTTCCAGGCACGATGCGCTGCCTGCGTACAGCTGAGGATCCTGATTATGGGAGCGGTCACAGGATAGCTCTCACAGGGATGCAATATTTACTTGTGAGAAATGTTTTGCATTTACCATCTTTCTGGTATGCCAAGTAGAAAGCCATTCCTCTACTCTTTTTTTTTTAATTTTTTTAATTTTTTTTACTCCACAACACGTCAACTACACTTGTACTTACAGAGCTAGAATTTAAATGGGATTTGGGCTAACTGTCACCAGCTGATGTTGTGTATCTTTTAACTGTGCTGCGCTGTGCTTCACTGGGAGCAGAGCTGTGGAACTGTCTCCCCCTCAGCGAGGCATTTTGGCAGTGGAGCAGTGGAGGCAGAAGGAGGAGGGATGCTGTCGGTGTCCGAGGGGAGGCAGATAAACACCACAAAGCACTTTGGTGGTGGAGTGAATGTGAGTGCCGGAGCCACACTTTTAATAAAGGCTGGTGCTCTCTCACAAATCCATACACATCACGTACTCAGAGACAGATGTTGACAGCTTCCAATCACACACACACACACACACACACACACACACACACACACACACACACACACACACACACACACACACACACACACACACACACACACACACACACACACACACACACACACACACACACACACACACACACACACACACACACACAGACACACACACGCACACGCGCATACCGCGATTGACACTAAAAACAGACGGGCTCCTAAAACCCAGCCCGAACCTCCTACATTCACAAACAAAATGGGCAGCTGGGGGAGCCGAGGCTGCAGCTGCTGAATGCTGCGTGTACGATCCAGCCTCCTCAACTCGGTCTAACAGTGGCCTTTTACATCCAAAGCTCTATGCTGATATGGAACATCAAAGACTGGCATAACCATTACCCGTCAATTTTCACTCACAGGGGCAATAATAGCGTCTATGGCACTACAATCCATTTTAGTGTGGATGGTGCTATAACAGTGAATCACAGTGTTATGAATTACACATTAGCCTGAAACAAAAGGGTCTACAAATGGACCCCATTAGCATGGAGAAGGTGTGTGTGTGTGTGTGTGTGTGTGTGTGTGTGTGTGTGTGTGTGTGTGTGTGTGTGTGTGTGTGTGTGTGTGTGTGTGTGTGTGTGTGTGTGTGTGTGTGTGTGTGTGTGTGTGTGTGGTTCTAGTATGTCATATTAAGGAACAAGTCATGCAACACTGACACAAACAAACAACATGAATCGACATTAATACACACACGCACGCGCACCTCTGCCAATCTGTTCTGTTGATACTTACATAATTGTCTCGAGCGGACCAGCCTGGGTAGAGCTGCATGTGGAGCTGCCGTTCCTTGCGGGCTAACTCATAATACTTAGCTTGCTCTTCCCGAGATAAAGCATGCCACTGTTTCAGTACAAAAGGAGATTGGGGGGAGGGGGGGAAATAGCATTCAGTCAATTACCGGCATGCAATCGCATGTTTCCTGCGTAGAAAAGTGCGCTAGAGTTTTGGTAAAGGGAAAAAAAAAAAACTTTTTTAACTTTCAAGCATTTGGTGTAGAAAAAAAAAACGGGATAAAAGACACAAAGAAGAAGTGGTAAACATGATGAAGAGATTAACATGCACAAGAGACGGAGAGGGAAAGAACAGAAGAAAAAAAAAGAAACTTTGATTTCATATCAAAACACTGCTTCCAATTTAGCAGTGCTTTTTATGCAAACTATGTCAGCAAGCAATTACCCTATGCAGGCCACAAACTAGGCTTTGCTGTGGCTGGCGCCCTCAACCGCCAGGCCTATTCGTTAAGGCTTTTAACATGGCTCTGTGGTTCCACTCTTTTCCCAATCCTCAAAAGGAACAAATTTTGTCATTTCCAACCGTGCCATTATCCAGGCATATTTTATTAAAGCCAATTTGACTAAATGTCAGTTAGATAGGCAGTCGTATCTGTGCTTCTGAGGGGGAAGTAATTGGCCTGGGCAACCATTATGACAATAATCACAACTAGTTCATAAAAAAGCTCTGTCTTAATAGAGAGAGGAATCTTTGTACTTTTTCAGCTAATTGGGCCCAGGAAGTCAGTGCACGCAGCTTCTTTAAAGCCACGGCATGAACTGTGATCTCTGGGCGATTTAAGCCAAATCAACAAAGATAAACTACAGCAAGAAGGAAAATGAGACCAAAATGAATCCGGGTTCCAGCAACGACGTGACCTACCCTTCGTCCCAGGATCTGATTGATGGCAGCGCTCTCCTTCAGCGTGCACTCGGCAACCACATTCGCACGCATCTCTTTCATGTAGAGCATGAAGGCGTTTAGCGGCTTCTTGATGTGCGGTCTTTTGGGCTCTTGCTCCTTTCTCTGTTCGTGCTGGGATTTCCTGTCGAAATAAAACAAAACAATAGAAACATGGATGGAGGTGAGAAGAGGTAGAAACAAAATAGTTAAGCGAATATAAGCACAAGAGAAGAAAGGAAATTGCAGCGGTGAGGGTCTGGTCGCTCGCAGCCGATGGCGAGGCAGCGTGAGAGGGGGCCGCCACGCCATGGGTCCCTGCCTCTTTAATCATGTACAGTCGCAGCCCTTCATGCGGAGAGATTACTTCACCAGTAATGGCAACCAAAGCCTCTTGTCCACAGCACATTGGCAATTACTTAAAACCAAATGCTCAAACTATCACAGTCAAAGCCGCTCCGCTCCCACTCCTGACTCTCTTTCTAACAACCTTTTTGATTCTAGTGCAGTCTTATGGTATGAGGATGCCATGAATAATGGAAATATCGGTGATAACCACTTCAGGGCGCTCACAGCACTTCCCACTGCACACACTGGGGATGTGAATTCAGTTCATCCGAGTACTAATCTGGGACCTGTATCTGTTACCGGCTGAGAGTGTTGTGATCCCTGAGGCCAAGTGAAGCATAGGCCTGTTATCAGTAGAGCACGGGTCCTCGCTGCTTATCTGCTCACATCAAGAGAATGAGTGCAAGGCTCTGACAGAGGGTTTGTTCAGCAATGGCCTACTGTGGTGGGGTAGTGCACAAATACCTGGAAGTATGTCAACTCAGAAAACAGCTGATAGAGCGGTGATGGCATGAGCTTAAAAAAAAAGAGTGTGTAAGAGTGTTTGAGTGAGGTTTGTTCGGTGCCTGCAGGACTCACATGTGCATGATGTCAGTGTCATGCGGAGGCTCGTGTTTGACCTGTGGGTTGACGATGGCTGGGTGGGGGATCCCTGTGGCGTGGGGCCCTGGGGGGCCGGGCACCATGTGGTGCGAGAACCTGCAATAACAGCAGACTCTGATTAATAAAAGCAGATGAGGAGCATCAGTAGCACGGAAAGGGTCCCCTAAATGTCAAAAACTCACAAGTGTAGACTCTGTAGCAAGTGTGCGCCTAACAAACAAAGTAAGTAATTAAAATACATATTTTTGCTTGATATTTGCTTTTAAATGTTTTAGATTCAGAGAGCTGTTTCGCTCACAAAATATTCAAGAAAAAGACAATGGAGAGAGGTCACCCACGTTGCAGGAAAATGAAGAGTAGAAGTAAAGCTTTGATTTCCATAAGGGGAAATTTGGCTTACAAGCAGCTGTCAGTAATAACTATAACAATGTGATACTGGACACAGTAAGTAAGGCCACATGAAAAAGACCACAAACATCTTAATATGAGCGGTTCCCAAATGTAGACCCTTACAAGAGAAAACAAGATTTTTATTTTATTTTTTATTTTTACATATAAACTCCTGTTTATGTTTCAGACTTCTCACATGTCTGCTTCTTTCTGGTGTAATAATGTAATGTCATTATTCGTAGAATTTCAAACTTAATCTGAAAGAAGCAGAGTGAGGAGGAAAAGTCCAAACTGACCCGCTTAAACTTTAATATGAGGAAATATTTATAATATTTTGACCTCCATGAAAGGATTGCCATCAAATGAAAAGTCTGGGAACCATTAGTTTAAGTGATTATACAGTATAGTAAATTGCATGTTTGTATACACAATAGTAGAGTGTGTGAGACAATGATCCAACTGCAGTAACTAATAATGTGAGGAAGTACATGTGTGTTTTGCCCTCTCACTGCACCTCAAGAACAATCAGTATCAGGAAGAATAAAAGGAACTCGTAGAGAAACTTCTTTAAGTGTTTGTAGAAAAAGATCTGTTTCATTTTGTTGTTTCTTTCAGACATTCTTTGTATATGTAGACCAGTTGCCCATCAGGAAATCCTAAGATATGCTTTTCGTCTTGTGTCACATCTTAAATTATCTTCGATTCCTACTCAGACATAATAAATAGTAAAGTCTCATCATCAAAGGGTCAAAAAAAAGTTACATTTTGGTTCACTTTTCTATTTATCAGTTCATCGGACTGTGGTTATGTTTTAATCACCTGCCAACGTTTGTTATATAAATGAAGATTATTGTGAGGCATTACATTTACTAAACAGCATTAACGCTCACTCTGTCCCATGGACTTTGTAGTGGCTAAAGAGGAGGAAATCACTTGGTTCCACATGTAAAAAAAACAAAACAGGAAAGTTCCCAAAAGAACAATCCCTAATCAGTGGGAAAGTTTGAAAATCAAAAAAATGAGCTAGTATATTGCAGGTATTCAGATTTAAGAGGGTCTAAGGAGGAAAGGAGGAGACCCGCTGCGTTTCAGCTGTCGCCCGACCCTGCACCTTACATCTGGCTTCACTCAGTGCCTGCCTGAAGCCATCAACACCGACAGAGAGAGAGACAGTGAGCGGTAGATGTGTTTGGAAAAAGAAAAAGAAAAAAAAAAAAAGCAGACGGATGCAGTGAAAGAGGCAGAAAAGAAAGAGGTAAAAGATACTAATAAAAAAAAGTACTTCACAAACACTGAGTCTCGGAGAGAGAAGTGCTTCCAGAAAACTTTGATGGGGGTTAAGCAGCCATATGGCTATGCAGGGGCACGTATGCGGTGATGTGTTTGACATGTGCAGCGCTCACGGAAGAGCGGTGAGGCTGAAGCCGCAGCAGCGCAGCAGAAACAGCCACAGGCAGACCTCCCCCCGTGGAGGCTGCTGCTGCAGCCCAGCCATTCAGCACACAGAGCTGGTGCAGTGCAAGTGGCCACACTATGTGAAGAGACAGGAAAGTAATTGCTCCTTGTTTGCACGAAACGACTGTGCATGCTTTTGCTTTTGTCCGTGTGTGACTCACCAGCCCAGCGGTGGCGTGATCTGCCCAACTCCTCCAGGAGACAGGGAGTAGAAGTTGGGCATGTCCGGTCCGTGGTGATGCCTCGCCATACCTGGACAAACAACAGTGGTACGCAACTATTAGACAGGCATAATGCAGATATAAGTCAGGGTAGCAAAATTCAATACATTTTGAGTGCCGACCAAAAAGTTCAAATGCTTTTTTCAAGGTCATGTTTACGTGTTGTTTGCTCACATAAAATGGTATACAATTGGCAAAGTTAAATCAGAAAATCTTCTTGTGCAGCTGCTTATGTTAAGACAACTTTTAACATAGCTGTGCATGAAAAGTTTAACTGGTGTGGTAGAAACACTGAGGTCTGGTATTGGAGTCTGTATTGGGGAGAAAAGGTGCAACAGTTTGCAAATTCTAGACCTGGAAAATCTTGTAAAAAGTTAAAGCAAGTAGAACTTCGAGATGAAGTTGTTTTAATCTTGAATCCATGACAACTGAGTAAACTAGAAGAATGTGAGCTTTGGTTCCAAACTTCTGAAAAAGCTTCTTTTTTTTTTTTTTTAATGATAATCGAACAATAGAACCCTACACATTCCCCTCACCCCGCCCGGCTTCACCACAAGTCAAAGACAGGAGACATGTTAGGGTATGAACGTAGCCCTTGACCTCACATTATCAACCACTAGAAAAGGATAATATTTTGTCCGCTGAGCTGGATTCCTTCCAGTGTGTTTCAGCGTCTTTAAGCTGCATAATTGAGGCTTCCTCTTTGTGGCAGAGGCTGCAGCTCTCCCTGTAGACACGGGATTGACTGAGACTAACTGTCAGTGGATCTTCAGGACTAAGCTCCTCCATCTCCAGCTCGTCGGCTCCTACTGGGCTTCAAGGTCAATGGGTCTCCTTTTGTCATCCTACAGCCCAAGTCCCCTCACAAACATCTGTAGCGCCTCACGTCGTCTTCATCTAACACCGATTGGTTTTTCATTTTGGGCGAGTGATAATAGGACTGAAAGTCTAAAGCTTTCCGGAAATACTGTTCATACACATACAAGTGGAATGTGCCTACATGTGTGCTCAAATGCACACACACACACACACACACAAAGAAAAGAGGGCAAATGCCTCCAGATTAACACCATCTTCTAATCCCTGCTGGAGCCAGCCTTTTCTCCCTGCCTCTATCTTTTCCCTGCCTCCTTCTCTCTCCAGGCTGTGGTCTGAAGGGGCCTCCCTCCTCAGAGAGGCTGGCCGAGTGGGAGGCTTATATCTCCAAAGCCAATGTTGCGACGCTGGATTCATAGCCCGGATAGCACTGCTCCCTGCCCACTAATCCACCACCTAACACTCCTCCGGGCCCCTCCTCGGGGCAAGAAGAGAAGGAGGAAAGGGCTGAAGCAGCAGGGGAGGAAGGGAGAGCCCCGGCGTGTTAACCTTGTCACTCACACCCCTAAGGTGCCTAATTACTCACTCCCCCTTTCACACGTTCCCGTTGGCATCCAGCAAAGCTTCACATTCACGTTTCCTCTCAAAACAAGCAACACTAACATGATTGTCATTGTGGATGTAATCGATTAGATTCCCAATGTTATATTTCAGTGTTTTTTCAAACAAACTAAAGGTGTAAATTTAAAACGTTCAAAGCCCTTCCCCTCTTCCGACCTTCCATCCAGCGATGCGGCCCTGTGCATATTAGAGCTCATAATGAGAAAATCCATGATTGTTTTTCATAATTAACGAGCAGATCAAAGTCTGAGCCCACGAAGGAAAGCAGAGCGGCAATTGGTCGATATATATGAGAGAGAAATGGAGAGAGAGAGAGAGAGCAAGAGGGACAGCAAAAAAAGAGAATAAGAGAGATTTATTTTTAAGCATCTTCGGCTTAGCTCCACTGATATACACATGAATATACCTTGGGATATCATTTGCAGTTAATTCTGCAGCTGGCTTGCTTGGACATGGATTTCTGTTGGGCTGCGAGTGCAAAGATCAAATCGTAAGAAAAAACAGCGCTCCAGGGGTCCTTTCTCCTCTACATTGTCAGAGATGGAGCGCATTTCATCATAAATTGTACTACATGAAAACAGATTTCTGAAATTGAATTTCATTCTGTTACCTGTTTGTTTTTCTTTCCTACTGCCATTAGAAAAATATTCAAGAAAATGTGTCAGACGCATGATTCCTCTGACATATGTGGAGCACAGTTTCTTTATATGTCCCGCTTCCCTTCATCTCACTACGCTGTGTACTCTTGTGCTCAGTTCTACATTGTTATTTATAGCTGGTCCCTCAGAACCTGCTAGCCTCCTCCTCCTCCTCCTCATCATCATCATCATCACCTACATCCTGTCTGATCCCTCCCCTCCTTTTCAACTGGCAGTCGCAGGAGAAGAAAGCAGAGAAAAAGAGAGAAGGTGCGGGACAAAACTACGGAGGGCCCACGTCTTTCTCTGCATTAGTGAGAAGCTGCCAGAGTCTCCAGCTGCGCGGGGCTGAGGAGCTCTTCCAAACGTCTGAGGAGTTCCTCTGCAGCTGTCAGAGCTGGAGCTTGATGTTATTACTGAGAGGCGAGGAGAGCAGAGGGAGAGGGCAGCGGAGCTCAGAGTGCCATCCCACAGGCTGCTTCAAATGAGTTCAGACACAGAGATGACAGGAAGGATGACTTTGCTGCGACACATTTTAGTTTGTGTGTCTCTACTGATTCCTGACAGCGCTGCCAGATAGGAATGTCAACAAAAAATTTTTTTAAAAACACTCAGGTATCGGCTCAGTCGAATACAGGCTGAGTTCACCATTCGCCATTCAATACTTAATTTCTGACTCTGAGGAGTTTAAACACGAGTTTTAGTAACCCTGTTTTACTGTGTTTCTTTCAGGGTAAAGCTTTCAGTCTCTTATATGCCAGTTCAAATGAAATTCAATAATGCCTATTGACCAAATTTGGTACTACAAAACGTCCCAACTGTTCCCTCTAAAAAGCAATGGTGTTATATGCTTCAAACAGTTACTACTTTTCTTACTTTTGATAACCTTCTATTGACTTGCCAGTCAAATCAAACCGTTACTGTTCTTTTCCCACTGGAAGGTGGAAGTTGAAATGATGCAGAAACTGTATTGAACTTCAACTTGATCCTTTATTGAATTAAATAGTAGTAATGCACCAATCAAGACACAGAGACTGTGCTGCACTGATAATGACCTTATCAAGAGGACTGGTATGTTACTAATCCACATTAAATACAGTGTCTTCATCACGTCCTACTACAATTTGGCGTTTTTACTTTTTCACTCAGTGATGGCACTGTGACACCCAAGTATTTACTCCGGCAGCAAACCTGCAGCCACGGACTCGGACACGACACGAAGCAAGCATCCTGTACATCTCTACCTTGTTTGTTGTTGGCATCCTGAGGGTGATGGCCAGAGTGGGACCCTGGAGCGAAGTGCTCGTCACTGTACGTGATCAGCGGGGTGAGTGGGTGGACTGCATGGGACGGCTGCACCACAGGGACTTTGTTGGACTGAGGAGAAAAAAATACAAGTGGATTTTAAAAAAAAAAAAAAAAAAAAAAACTATATGAAAGAATGATGGCATTACACAGGAGCTTTCACTGCATTATTCCATGTGCGGTATAGCCCTGTTCCCTGCCACATGATGCAGGCACTGGTACAGCACAGTACAATGCCGGTGGTCTGCTCTGCAACACAGAGCCTTCTTCTAGCTGTGGGTAAAGTTTAATGGTATGGTCAAGAAGTTGCTTAAAAAGAAAAAACATTTCATCAATTTCTTCTTTTTTTAGTAGCTGAAAACTTTGTTTGGCCTAGGTCAGCAGGATTGAGAATCCCAATCCCTGAAGGAAGGAGGAAAAACAAGTCAAAAGAGGTGTTTGAGACAGAAAGAGAGAGAAAGATGCAAACAGAGGTGAAGCGAATAGGAGCGCGCGAGCGATAGAGCAAAGAGAGGGGAGAGAAAGGAGAGACTTGCAGGGTAGAGTTAGAGCAGAGGTCTTAGGCGGTAGATCAAAGGCAGTCATTAGCTGTTGAATAAGGGGAGTTCATTACAGAGCAAGAGCCGGGGGAAGGAGAGATGAGGGATGGAGGAGGAGGAGAAGGGGGAGTTTGACTATGGTGAGAGAGCGCGAGTGAGACAGATGTCTGCAGCGGTACTTAATGCAGGGTAATCACGTCAACACTGGCCTGGCCGCAGACCCCTCATCCCCGGCTGACTCAGAGAGACCTGCCTCCTAACAACTAAAATAAACCGGACCAGGCCCGAAAAAAGCCCCGGCCCCAACCACCGGCACTTACATGCTTCAGCTGCACTGAACACATGGTAATGCTTAGCCATGCTAAATCTACTCCTCACAATCTGAGCCCAGAGCTGAGCTCGAGTCAAAATATCACCTCCACAGGATATATGGCTAATCAGGGAGACGTCAGTTCACTGCTGGCTGAGACACATCTCACACAAAACGCCTACCACAAGCTTTGAATCAAAGAGTTTCATGAAACTGTAATCAAATTTTGTTTCACTGACACAGTCACCTGATTTACGATGCTGCTGAAGACAGTCATCTAAATTTAGTACGAGCATAACACTTTAAAGAGATGATATTATTAACTGACTTTTCTTTATTGGCTCTTGCTTTGTGGTCGAGTGACATGTGTGCCAAGGTGACATTCCTGCAGGGCTAAGTGGCGACTAGTGCCACTCCTCGACCACTCTCACACACACGCACACACACACACACACACACACACACACACACACACACACACACACACACACACACACACACACACACACACACACACACACACACACACACACACACACACACACACACACACACACACAGCACCCTCTTGGACACAAGAGTGGCTGGAATGTCTGAGTTTCCCCGAACCTCTCGCAGACTGGCACTGGCTTCAACTTAATCCCCCGCCCTTCTGGGAATGTCCTAACCAGGAACACAAAGGGCAGTATGAGCAGAGTGTGTGTGTGTGTGTGTGTGTGTGTGTGTGTGTGTGTGTGTGTGTGTGTGTGTGTGTGTGTGTGTGTGTGTGTGTGTGTGTGCGTGATCAACCACACGAACCATCACTCACATCAGGCTCCTAATCGGGCTGAGAATCTCATCTGCTAGAGCCAGTTTTGATACGAATCTCATACAGAGACATCAAGAACAGGTCACACTGCCCACTGCCTGTCTCAGAAAAAAAAAAAAAATCCAAAAATCCAATCTGAAAGCTAACTTAGCTCGGATGCAGATATTTTTTTTCACACTAGCCCAGGTGAGTTGGGTTCTCTGACCCCAGTCAACAAGAGTCAAAGGTGATGGGATAATCTGTGAGCGTGGGAGTCTCCAAACGCATCCTTTAGGGGGGGGGGACTTATTAGTAAGGCTTATAAAGCTGGAAGAGGGACTAACCAGGATTGAAGTGGCTTGGACATGCCTACACCAGAGGCTAAATGATAGCATTCTCGCCCATATTATTTTACGCCTCTCCACTCCCATTTGTTATCCTGTGGGAATGAGATAAGAACCTGGAAGATTATAATTTTAGCCAGAAGTCCTCTCCAACTAGAGAGAAAAAAGCTGGTGGAAACAAAAGTTGGTCTCTCTTGTTCACACAAATAAACTGCAGTAGAGCAAAATAAAAAAGAAGATGATTGACTCCGTAACACCTACAGTAAGAAAGCTGGAGGTTTCTGCCATGGTGGAGAAGCCCTCTTTTGTGCTTTTCACAGTTACAGCTGTCAAATCCCATTTTTCTCAACTTCTTAATAAACTGCCTTCATTGTGGGAAAATCCACCAGGGAAAAACCTGTCGGCCTCTGTGACCAAAAGAGAATTTATGGCTGTTTAGGGGCACATTTACGCAAACTGCATGCTCTAACTAACCATAGTTTACTTTCAGCGGCGAGGAAGAGCAATAAATTGTGAATCATGCTTCTCACAGCTTCATATCTCTCCAGATATACATAGAATATGATCGCAAAAACCTTATCAGGATTAAGCAAAAACCTTGCTACATGTTTTGACTGTTCAAATTCCGATGATTACATGTCAAGAGCAGTCATGGAGCAACCATTTTGCCACGAGCTAGAGACTTGTTGGCGTTAACTTCGATGCCATTTTTGTATGTAAACTCTAGGAGCTGCACTTTTTTTTTTTTTTACCAATGTCCTAGATGAAATATTTGGAGACATTAAACTGACCACAACCATGAGTCACGCCATGTTCTCATCCCCCTCCTGACTCCAAAAGCAGCAGCGGCAGCGGCACTGTTGCAATGCAGAGCAGCCATATTGGAGGTCTCTTATTGTATAGGAGAAATAATAGGCTTACGATCTTTCTATTCATATTTTTCAGGGAGAGCGAAAGAAGAGAGGCGGCGAGGATTGAAAAGAAAACGTTCCATTTGGAATTTCATATCCAGGCTTGGCCGGCCCTTTTAAAGAACCCCTCAGATGTGGTTTTAAGAGAAATTCATTGTGCGGAACTGGAGCTGGCAGGGAGCCCTCCATGGAGGAGACACTTCAGTGTTTCAGCACGGGCATCCAGTGACTTGGCGTGCTGTCTGAAATTGGGGGCAGGGAAGGGAAATGGGACGCTTCATTTTTGTTTCTGTTTTTTTTTTTGTTTTTTTTCCTGTCTGATTTTCATGACGACACGCCGGTTTCTGTGAGCTCGTATTCTTGTCATATTCCACCAACACCCTGCTATGGTTGCTAAGCATGAATGGATGTTTTTATATGTGTGTCTATGTGGTATATGGAGTCACTATCCCTGCAATATTGCCTTTTTAGCATCCCTCGCCATCTCTCCCCTCACAGCAAAGCTTTTGTACTCCACTCGATTATACCACTTCTGCAGAGTGGAGCGGAAAAAAAGGGAAAGCAGGAATTTTATAATAATCACTTCCCACTTCTGTAATTTATATGCAATGAGGACTCTTTGCGCCTGCAGCTACAATCAAGTGTGTAGAAACCATGTGAGGAGTTTCACAAACAGCTGGGGAGATGGCAGCTCAAGTGGTGGCTATGGATTCCCCTGCTGCTAAACCTATTCACTAAGAAGCCCTTCTCACCCCAAAAACCCTACCTCATCTACTCACAGTATTCTCTGCACTCTGGAGGAAAAAGATGCCCAGTAGAGGGCCCAGGATATTAACAGAAGAGGAGGGGGAAAAAAGATGAGGCAAGAATTTGTTCTGTGATCAAAAACAATATCAGCAAAAGTTTGGTGTAAATTTCCAATAACATGAAATAATTCCCACTTCTAATGAATAAAAAAAAAAAAACAGCAAATCAATGGCAGAGAGCACACACCCTCCTTTGGCTGTTTAAACAGTCTTTGGCTACTGTTTCCACCGGCAATGCGCTCCCAGTAGAAGACAAGTATACAGAGACAAAGACTATAAATGCTCAAAGCTTGCATATGAAGCCAGGGTGTGCCCACTGCCAAACTCCTACAGTCACCCTCAGACCAGGTGTTCACTCTTAGGTGTATTTGTGTGCAAGTTGTCCAACCTTCCTCGAACAAAAGTGAGAAAACCTGCACCTGAAGTAGCTTTACAGCATGGAAAAGAAAAGGCCTTCCCCCCCCCTCCCTCTTTACCAAAACCAGTGGAGACCAACCTGAGGATGCTTAAATAAATAACCAATTACCATTCGTAAAGCAGGTTGAACCCCACCAGCTTCGAGTAGAGTGCTAAAAATGGAATGTTTTATTGGCAGGATGGCCCCTTGGCCAGGGGGCTTAATGTAACGAAACCCAATTAATGGAGAAGAAAGCCGGGCCGCCAGCGAGCGAAGGAGCGGCACGCGCCCAGGGTAATGAGACGAACACACGGAGCCAACCACAGGGACGGCAGCGGGGGAGGCTTCGAATAACAGGAAAAGCCTGCCCTGGAGAGAAATATACATCTGTGACGACGATGCACCCCCCCCCCCCCAAAAAAAAAAAAAATCTCTCTCCTCTTTTTAGTTCAATCAAAAAACAAAAAAAAATCCCTTCATGCTACTAAGAGTCCACGACTTAAAGGGAAGCAGTGACACAGAAGGCTGCGGCCAGTTGGTAGAAATTGTTAAATAACAAAAAGGTATAAAAGATAACACAAACTTGAGGAGTGGAGTTTGTTGAATTACTCATGCAGCAAACATATGCACGGACCATACAGTCAATTCTATGGGTTTAGTGGCTAAGTTGCAGCACAAATGTGTCATGCAAGGAACTTGACATGCCATCCTTCTAAATGCTGGTGTTGCACCCACACAGAATCACAAACCATACATCAACCACTTCAAAGTAACACACATGACTGTCGCTTGCATCTGTAAAACCATGGAATCCACACAAACTAAACAGAAACACACACTTTAAAATATGTTCATGGTGTCGGGAATCGGGGACCGCAATAACCACGCTTTCAATGAATTTAACACATACATGTTGCATATGAACACAGAGGAGCTATTAACAGCCAGATGTCTTCTTTCCCACCACCGAGCGCTAACTGAATAGGACGAGATGGATTACCCATCATCCTTCAGTTGGCATGTGGAGCGTGTGCTCCGAGCGAACCGTTCGTGCTCGCTCTTATGGTGACATTCTGAACGTGCAAAGAAGATAATTTGTGTGAAATGTGCCTGCCCCAGATGAAAAGACTTGATTCGCTTTTTAAAGTGTTCATTTCTTGAATTTCTATATGTCGCGGTGCTATTAAAAAAAATAAAAAATAAACGGAGGGAAAAGGAACAGAACATTCGAAACGATCCAGTTGCTTTTTATTCTTCACGTTATGCCACAGAAAGTAGAGAAATGTAAGTAATATGACAACAGACAGTCTGTTTTTAAAGAGGCGAGGCTTTAAAAGGTCTTTTAATTAGAAACTGTGGTAGACAGCAGTGTAATTATTATTAAAAAAAAAAAAAAATTTAAACAACGGTTCCTGGGGTCCAAATTGCTTTTCTCAGCAAAGCAAATACAAATCAAAAAGAATGTGGTATTAAGGTGTTTATTATACATGTGTGCATTTTATCTGATTTTATCCGGCAGTATCTCTGTTTTCAGTGATGCAATGAAAAGACCAAAACCAGCGATGTGTCAGTGATCTCTCAAACCTTTCTATGACTCAGCCTCAGACTCCCACTGAAGTCAGAAATATACATTTTCATATACAAAAGAAAACAATTTCCTATAGTTGGTGAGCACTGAATTGTTTTCACAAATGAGACTTATAAAAGGAGTAAACTGTGTGTTTATGTAGAAATCTATTACTGAAAATAGTCACCAACATATGGTAGTTAGAATTCACAGCAGCAAGGCCAGCATTGGTTCGATTGACCCATGGTCATACAGGTACATATCAGCGCATGGTCATACTCATACAGTAACATATTCCAATGCAACACTGGTGTGTTTTCAATAGTTTTTGGACAATAATGGCAGACTGAGGCAAAGAGGAAAGAAGCTACAACAAGCTTTGACTACACACACAATAGTTAGTGAGATCAATTCATTGAAGGTTTTGGTCTTTTAGTGACACTTATTGAAATGTATATTCAAACAAATAAATAATATCCCCAGACGTGTCATTTAAATGATTTTAACAACAATTTGATTATCTTATATATGATTGGGACATATTAGAATATGGTAAACATAAAAAAAAAAAAAAAGATTTAATATCGATCCGCATACTGTTTCATATGGTGTGTATTGTAAATATGGGTGCAGGTGAGGATTTTGGGCTAAAAATGATGCTGTGCTCCATCAAGGACTGTCTCTGTGTTCACACGGTCTACATACTGTGTGAAGGTTGATCAGCTCTGAGTCTGAGGACTGCTCCTCCACTGTTCCGCTTGCATTTTGCAGTGTGTGTGTGTGTGTGTGTGTGTGTGTGTGTGTGTGTCGGAGGTGTGTTGGGGGTTGGGCCGCTGCTCTGGCAGAGCCCTGGGCGAACTGCAGGATGTTCACCTTGCGGCGGGGCACAGGGCTCATTATCACAGCGGGTCCTGGTCACATCAAAGGACTAAGGAAAGGGCAAACATTCTGCTGAAGTGCCACTGTCAGCGGGCCTGCAAGCGCACACGCAAACACACACACACACACACACACAAAAGATAGACCGCACACGCACTCGAGCGCCCACTGGGCGTCTACACCCCCACAAAGAACGTGGCTGCTCTCTGCAACGCCATCGCTCGGTGTGGATCTGCGGAGACGTGCTAACTGACAGCAGAACGGTGTCATAGATTCACGGCGGCACAAAAGAGACGAACGCAGCCACCTGGAATCTGCCGCTGCGTCTGACGTGTTAAAAAGTGACTCACAAAAGCCTTCGGCCGCATCGCCGCATCGCACACCCGATCAGCTGCGCGCTTCAGACCAGCAGCGGTGTCCGCGTCGGGGCCCTGTGTTTAAACCCGGCCTTTATAGCTGACCGCAAGCAGAAAACGTTTGGGAGGACACTTCTTCTTTCCGAATCAATCGGCATCCCTCTGCCGCAACTATTTATAGCAACCTCGCTGCTGCATTAACGCACTGCATGATTTATCATTAGAAGCCAGCTCTGGTCTGCTGAGTAGCTCCATTCGTGCCAGGCGGCACGGCGGTGCCAACATCCACATTCAACAACAACACTCGGGGGGCCCGGGGAGATGCACGCAAATAAAATCGCAGCACAAGGTAACTTTGTGTGGCCACCGCGCTAAAACCTTAGCCTGCGTACAATAGCGCAGACGGAGAGAAAACACAGCGCAGAATGGGAGGAAAAAGTGCTGATGAGTTGCCTTGCGGAGGAGCTTCATAGATCCGTCGAACAAGAGCGGATTTGCCTGCTACACCTAGATAGTGTTCCCCCCCCTCAGCTTTCGCCCAGGTATTCTGGGCATGAATGGCTGTCAGTTTGGATTTGGGAGCTCAGCGTTGAGGGGGAAAATAAGAGTCTGGTGGGGGTCTTTGTGCGTCTCTACTTGTGGAGACGAGCGCTAGAGACAGTGCTCTTCTCACTGAGCCCCGGCTGGTGCAAAAAAAAAAAAAAAAAAAACGTCACATTACGTCTATGGAAAGGGACGGGTGTAAATATTAGCACTGCAAGCTAGCCAACGAGAGATGGACGAGGGCAGGCGGCTGCAGAGGCGCTGCTGGGTTTGCCGGGAAGGTTTTTTTCGATGGCACGCGCACCAGGAAAATGTGGACGGGGAGGTGGTTTGAATGAGGGCTGCTTCTGCCTGAGCTGAAGAGAGTATTGACCTAGTTTTCCTTCTCTATTTCACTCCGACAGATGCAGACCCACCCACATAATGTGTAAGAATAGAAAGAATACAAATATTCATGGGTTAGTGAGCCTTTACCATTGATGACTTAATGGAACCAATAGAAAAGACAGAAAAAGGTCTGAATTTCCATTCAGCTCATTGTGATAGGGTTCAGTAGGGTTACGCAACGTTTCGTATTTGGGTTCAGGTTATGTAATCATTTAACAGCGGCAGGCTATGAGAAGCCTTTTTTTTTTTTTTTTTTTTTTAGCCTCAAGCCTAACCCGTGTCCTGGCCTGGATCTGAACTTTTGACCCTGCAGTAACATGATCATTATCTTTTCACCTCAAAGCACCTCTGCTCTTGAAGATGTAAATGTCCCATCTCTTAAGACAGACACCCAGACGGAGCTGGGGTTTTCATTACGTTACATTTTCTACACCTGTTTCGGTACAGGTATAATGAGGTGTGGTTCATGCCACAGAGCTAAGGAGCATTCACGGCTGTGGATCACATTGCAAACCTTTCCTCTCATTCACAACCAAACAATAATACCCACAGCCCAGTATTTGGGTGTGATTCCACGTTTTAAGGGATTAACTGGTAAAGACTACCAACAACTGCCTTTCAGCGTGGAATTAGTCATTAATCAAACCACACATTTTAGGGTTTCCTTCAAGCCAGGCGCACACGCCCCTGCTAAGAGCTGAATGGCAAACACAAAGCTATTCAGATCTGATCCCCTCTGAACAAATGGCTTTTCTCCATCCCCACAGAAGCAGGGAACACTTAAAGAACCTCTCCAAGGATCTGAACGGTCACAAGAAAACTCCACCCCGTCAATTAGCTTTGTGGCAGGCTTTAGTGGGCTTTAATACAAACAAAACAATGACCATGTACAACATGGCAATGGACTACGTCTGCTTATCCCTTGATACGTCTAAAGATATGGTAATAGGGAATTTCTGGAACACAAAAGGGACCCCTTAGACTCGAGACATATGGTTACTGCAACATTATAGGTCACACTCACGCACCTGATGCCACGAATCTGAATGATTAGGCATATAATGAGCACAACCAGGTTGTAATTCAGCTGGATTTATTCATAGTGGACCACAGGTGTGTTTATCTAATTTGTCGATGTAGGATTGAATGAGCTGCAACGTCTTTGAGTCATCAGCAACAGAAAAATGATTCACTACCAATTTTCAAGCAAAAATGACAAAAAATGTAAATGTAAGAATTTTATGTTTGTTTGTTTTGTAATTATAGTATACTGGTTATGGACTGTTGACTGGACAAAACAAGCACTGCAAATATGTCTCCTTTGGGCATTTTTTTAAATACATTTGAACAGACTGGGAAATCAGCAGATTAACTGATTATACCCCACGATGAAGTCGTATTTTCTAGAACTTGTAGTGTAGAAATACAAAAAAAAAAAAAAAGCAAGACATAATAAAATGGAGTAAGTTTTGTTATATATCCATACGTTTACTGTTGAAATCAAATGAAATTTGACTTTCTTTCCTCTACTATACAGTTAATGTTATTGTTTGTGTACAAACAGAACAGGCACCATGATGTATGGCTAAAATGGCTTGAAGTATTAATATCTACCACAGTAGAGTTGCTGTAGGAAGTTAAGAAAATGTTGTACCTTCAGTGTTGCTGTGGACGCAGGTCAGATAACCGCTGTTTAACTGAGTCAAACAACTGTTTCCACTGTATCTGTATCACTGCTTCAGTATGGAAGCGGCAGTGTTGATGAGAGCGGTGGAAATGTAGAGTCGATGTGTGGGGGTGTGGTGGGCCCTTACACTTCCCCCCCATCTTTCATCTCAAAAGATAGGGGTACAGTGGGGGTGGATTGATTTGATGTTTTGATGCATTGTTTGATGACGGGCAGCTCAAAGTGGAGGAGGCCTCTGTGATGTCTCTCCATTGGAGGACATGAAAAGCGTCACCTGGCCCCTGAGCCGAGGGTTATGGCTGATAGTGGATTTAAGGGCTCCTGCTGAGCTGGACGGTGGCTCCATTCACGCCACATAATCCATTCAGCGTGACCTTTATATTTTTAGAGTCAGTTGCACTTCCCTGGCCGCCTGCCTTGTTGAAACTATCGCACAAATCGAGGTCCTGATCAACTACGTGCTGTGAACTGTATATCTAATTTATTCAATGTGTACATCCCATGAGGAAAATAAGAGCCTTCCATCACCGACCGAGCTGTCCGATGATCAAAAGAAACATGGAGCACAAGGCGAGCTCGTCAGATGAACAAACACATTCTTGCTGGATATCTATGTGGGTTTCATCATCCTGCATCAAGTGACTGCTGGGGGAAAAAAACAAAGCCTTGTTCTCATCCCTGTGACATCAGCGCTTACAGACAGAGCGCAGGGGAAGAATCAAGGCTCGGGCGATCATATATTTCCAATTAACTAGTCCAAAGATGTGAATCTGCAATTTTCCATCTGCCCTCCACCCATCTTCCAATTAATTGTTTCTCAAAATCTTACACAAAAATATATTAGGATCATTAAAAAAAAAAAAAAAAGGAGAAATAAATAATATCCTAATGTGCGCTAGGCGGTATTAGTCATGAGCTTCAAACTCCTACCATGTTCTAGATTTGCCTCAACTAGGAGCAAGCATAATTGGTATAAATCTCCTCAGTAAGCCACATGAAAAAGCAAAAGGGTGTAAATTGTTACACTGCTGTGTGTTAAGACACTGAAACAGTTGCACAGATCAGAGGAACTGCAGCAGCAGGGAAAGAGCAGCATTCAGCTTCGGCTGTTTTCCTCTGTGACTTGGGGCCACTGAGTTTTTCTCCAGCCATAGTAAATTGGGCGCCTGGGGCAGGAGCCTTGGCCAAGCTTGCATTTCGGAGCCGACTGTGGAGGGCATGAGGGATAGAGATATGGGGGACAGGGCGTAGTTGGGTGGTGGGGGGGGGAGGACTAGAAGCACAGCGGCGGCGACATTACGCACACGTTTCACCACAAAAGGGACCTGGCTCGTTAGCACACTAACTAGCAAGCTCCATGGCAATCAGCACTCCTCTTTCTTTCTGTTCTCTCTATCCACCTCGTCATAAATATGGCTACATCTGCAAGTGTAATCACTCCATTGTACTCTGATTTTCTGCTCTGCTGGGCAGCAGCATGGCAGCCTGCTTTTCAGCACATCTCCCTCTCCCCTCGCTCCCCTCCTTTTCCCTCAAGTGTCCTCGCCTGTTCCTTGGCTACTCCTCTGCCGGTGAGGCCGGTGTGTCTCACAGATTACAGAGCTCCGGTCACTCAGGTAACAAGAGTCACTAATCTGGCCGGGGTTGAATTACACATAATTGCCTCGGTACCGTGATTGATTTCAGCCCTGGAAAGGAAAAGACGATGCCCCCCTCCCCGCCCCTCCCTCTCCCTGCCTTCCAAACACCCCCACCTCCCTCCCTGCCTCTCTCCAGCGCTCACGAGCAGCAGCCAAGACTCTCCATCTAGTAGGAGGCAGGAGGCTTTGAAGAGATCAAAGCCAAGGCCGGGAGCAGTTGCGCGCCCTGGGAATACGGGAGAGAGGCTTTCTGCTCCTCAGCCCTATTTTCTAGCGTCATGTTGGATTGCAGCTGTATTGCATTTCGCCAGTTTTCTTAATGCTCTTGGTTTTGACTTTGACATCAGTGATCCCCCTCGGTTTCTTCAAAAACAAGGGGGGAGAGGAAAAAAAAAAAGAACGTGAAAGAGGAAGAAAGAGAAAGAAAGAAGCAGGGGGAAAAAGAGAGGAGAGGAAAGAAAAGAGAGGGGGTAAAGAGATCTACCGACTGATTTTTATTTTCACAACTCCATAATTGGCCAGTTCAAAGGAGAGGAGGGGAGAATGTAGCATTTGTTTTCAATTCCGCTGCCGATATGAAAGGAGCGACAAACTTTTATGGGTTTCCCAAAAATTAAAGACAGGCTTTTTTCACAGTCAAAGAACAGGGTGTTTTTTATGTCCAAGACCACACAAAATGAACTGATAGCAAAGCCCTCCTCTTTGTCCTCCCACAGAAAACTCAGCAACGTAGTGAAGCATGTGTGTGTGTGTGTGTGTGTGTGTGTGTGTGTGTGTGTGTGTGTGTGTGTGTGTGTGTGTGTGTGTGTGTGTGTGTGTGTGTGTGTGTGTGTGTGTGTGTGTGTGTGCACATGCAAGTCCCCCGTTTAGTGCATGTGTAGGAAAATGTTAGACAAAAAGAAAGTGGTTTGATGTTTAGCTCAAAAACAAAAGGAGGCATGAAGAAAGAGTGCAAGCTATATCCATCAATTCATTTAATAGCTTGGCTAATAAAGCCTGGTGGCGAGAAGGCACCCTTTGTACTGCAACTATGCCGGCCCTATACCAACCTCCTACACTGGGGATCATTAATATTTCAACGCTGTCAGATACACATTGCATGTGAGCCTGTTTAGCACTCACACCCACAGCAGAAAGAAATAATGAGCTTCTGAAAAATATGAAACAGCAAAAAGAAGGGAGGGAGGGCGAGAGCACGCCCGAGACTGACCAACTTCTTACAACAGAGCAGCTATTGATCACAGCTCTATTTCTTAGCTGGACAAAGTGAGGGCTGTTTGAGCTTCTCTGAAGTCTGGACACAGCCGGCAGGATTTGTTGCCATGTTTCACTCCTGTGATCCTATTGTTCCCCTTGCTGCAGTTTACTAGTTGGAACACTGCTCGCCTCTATATAGTCCTACAACCTGTCAGGATCAAGTCAATAAAGCTCATTCATGTTTTTACTCATTTTATGGCTGTATCAGGGAACAGTGAGGTACTGTGATCAGCTTTTAAGGACTACTGTCAAACTTAAAGACTTTAATTTATGCTTCAGGATCACATAGGTTACATTTTTATATCGGAAACAACTGTAAATCTAGTTCAGATGATTGATTTTGAAGTGTATCTAACTTTCGATTTCTGCCCTGTGCTGTCCATGATCAAAATCCAACAAAAATATCTTTGCAATGCGACTTCTTCCACAGTCATAACATCACGAAGAGTGACAACAGTTGCACCACATATTGACAAAAACACTCGACACATGCACACACCGCCCTCTAGTCTCCATTTCTGATCCACCCTTACAGGAAGTCCACACCCAGGCCATTCAAACAGAACTGGGCATTAGGGACAACCTTGGCGAGGGCCCTCCACTGACCCCTGGAGATCAGGGGCAGACTTCTGGTGAAGAGTGAAGCCCTCTGAGCAGGTGTTGCGGGCTGCGAGGAGCAGCAGTGGGTCCATGGAAGCCTGACTGGCTGGCTCCAGGCAGCAGTGCTTGATTTGTTAAGCTTCATTCAATTTCAGTGGGAGGATCGGGAGTTAAGAGAAGCGTGATCATCTATGAGTGCTTTGAGCAGTAACACGTGCCCAAAATAAACATAAACGGGGTGTGTCAGGTGTGTGCCTGCTTGTGATGCTCACGACTGCTTTTCTCAGACGCACATAACGAGTCACATTTTTAGAGCTTCAGACTTTGTAAATGGCTGTCTGTCATCTGTGTCACGTTTGTAAAACTAAACCCAAAGAAAAAAAGGCAGCAGTTTCTGATTATATCTACTGCTTGGTCATTTATTTCTCATTTTAATGCAACAACACTGCCTTCAAATTCAAAAGTTTGCCTTTTTTAAGGTCTTACAGTAACAAAGCAGACACTTGTTTATGTTACATTAAATAAGACTTGGTAAAAACCTAATGTAGGGCTGGACCATCTTGATTGCAAGATGGCTTTTAACTTAAAAGGGATTAAGGAAATCGCGGCTATCAAGTCGACAAATTGTGTAACTTTGTCACTGAGTAAAGTTCTATGTTAATGTGATCTATGTTTTGGGTCAGCTATGTAAACATAAATGTTTTTTTAAGAATTAAAAGTTAGCTGTATTTCCATTGTTGGTTTTTTTGACATTACAACAAATCAACAAGCATGTCATCAAAATACCACAAAAAAAACAACAACAGAAACTTAAACCTTGATTGTCTTCTCTTTGGTTCTCGTCTTAAAACAACAACACTTATCTCTTGGTGATGGCAGACACTCTCCATTGAACAAGATGAAAACACTGATAAGGTGATTGCAACCACATGGCATCATTAACGCTGCGCATAAGGAGTAAATGTGTCAACCAGCAGAGAAACCTTGGCGTTAATGTTGCTTTTTATAAAACACCACGACCCAGCAGCACTAAAGAAAGCCTGGGACGCAAGTGTTTCTTCTGTGAGGTCCCTGGTGCGGTCCTTCATGTGTTCTCACACATTTCACTCTCCGATAGATCTGCACAGCAGATGACATCGATGTCAACGTGACTGATACGTACGCTGCCAGACTGAAGAAAATTACTGATTTGTTATGGCACAAAATGGGCCAATTATAATTCTGTCTTAAGAGTTGCTATATTTTCTTGGTTTATTTTTAGACGAAAACACAGAACTGTGCTAAAGCCTCCGCGTAGAAAATGAGATGAGCTGACAGTGTGATAATCAAATGGAGTCCAGCTGCTTAACGGCAAAATGCTGCATTCAGCTGTAGTAAACTTCACACAGCATGTCCAGCCTGTAGTGAGACTTAAAGAAACTACTCAAGGTGCCATAAGCTGCCATCTAGAACATTATGTGTGGACATGGAAGGCTGCTGGTAAATGTAGTGTTCTCTTTAACAGGGATCTTCCACGGTAGCGCTGGGGGCATGAGCTCAGGACACACATGGCACTGAGGGACACCAGAGCGGTCCTACCAAATCCCGTTAGGTAAGCCTGGGTTAGTGATTCCACGCTGCGAGACACTGGCTAGCAGATCCGTCACGTTCCCACTACATCAAAGGAAAGTGCAGCGCTGCACCCCCCCTCCTCCTCCTCCACCCCCTCTTCCTCGCCATGAGGATCTGCAATTGAGGGTCCAAAGGGAAAAAGAGTGCACGGCAATGGAGTTCTCTTAAACTCCCCACGCCCCCTCCTCCCCACCCCCCGCAACACAGCAACAAAACTCAGCTTAAGAAAAAATATATATATCAGCGATTCTATCCGTTTCTCTCATCTAGTCGTTGCCCGAGACTTGCAGGACTGTTCGCACCTTGTACTGTGTCTCTGCACTATCAACATTTCAAAACTGCAAACATATAGAAGCGTTTTTATCTCCTCAACCATGCACTGGAGGTTATTCAAGGGGTATAGTGGGATATCGCGGGCCCAGGGGTTCTATAGGACCCATCTAAAACTATAGATATATATTGAAAAAAAATTCGCCTCGGGGATTAATAAAGTAACTACCTAACATAACTTAGAGGAGCTCGTAAAACTGGAGTTTTTGTGGCTTTAACTCATGGGGAGCTGTTTATGTGACAACAGCAGCATGCACTGAGAATGGATTTTGGGTCATTTAAAAATATGTATGGGGATCTCTTTTTAGAAAGCTGTCATTTTTAAATGCTGGTACTAGTTTGGGAGACTAACGAACTGATCAATGATAGAAGAAAGCCCTTCAAGGCAGGGAACTTATCCTCTTCCACACATCAAACCTGGTGGAGAATCATACTTAGCAAACATTCCTGGGGGTATTGTGATCATTCTGACTCGTCACAAAGAACTGTGCATCTTAATGATCTCCGTTACCTTTTTCGGTTTCACACACCAAAGGGCAAAGCAGCAGGAATACGAATCATTACATGTACACAAGACTTCACGTTATCTGATGCACATAAAAAGGCTCAGGTAAGCTGCCATGACACAAAATCACCCAGGTAAAGACAATTAATGTGCTTCTGAAGTAAAATAAACTTTAACATAATTTTAATAAGCGATCCACTTTAAAATCTTAGGGGGCTTAAACCTTGCTTTGAACATGTTCATATGAGAGGAAAACATTGTTTGTGTTTAGCCTATGTAGTGGGATGTCCAACTGTAGCTGCTACCAGCTGAATTTCAGCTTCAACTTTATTTTGACAATAATTGTTTTCCTTTGCGCACATAAATGTCAACAAGACAATAACAGTCCAAATAACTTTAAATAAGAAATTCAATTACATTTAAGCAGCAGTTCCAAGTATTGTGTACAAGAAACACAATGTCCTTTTGCTTGTTTAATAGAAGGATCAACATCACATGATGATGAACTCAAAAGTCATTACATTACCTTTTGCTTAGTAGACTTCACATAAAACTGCTATGGGTTTGCATAAACTTCAGAGAATCCATAACACAACAGTGACTCTTTTAATTGCACGTGTATAAACAACTGGCACCTTCAGCATGGCCACTTCACAATCTGAGCTCTTGTGGCTTATCAAGCTCGAAGTCCTAAAATCTGCTGACAATCAGCAACTCCCCACAGCTCCGTCGTGACTGGACGGCATGTGCAGGAATGTCATGGTCAATGGAAATCAATCTAAACTACTGGGATTGGGGGGTGGCTGGAGATGGAAGAGAATGAAAGAGAGAATGTGCCTTTGATCTCAGTGAAAACCGATCCCAGGCCTGCAGATACTGTGGCTGCGGTGGCCAGCAGCACAGGCAGCAAGCTGACATCAGTGAGGGAGCCAGAGGACTCATGTTCCGTGATCCTTCCACCAAGCCTTGGCTCTTTTTATTGGATAAGTGAGAGAAACGTATATAAAATGACTACCGTTTTATTGAAGACAGGGTGGGGGGTGGGGGTTGGGGGGAGAGGTGGGCAGGGGAGAGGGGGGTTTGGGGGGGGGGGGCAGCCATGGTAAATGAAATGAAAGCTGGGCTTTAGAAGTTTTGCCAGCAAGTACGCCGCCTAACTGCCTGGCCTAATTCATCTGCAGTGAGGGGTAATTTCCTCTCACACAGTCAGCTGGTCTCTATACAGCCCTCTGTAAGTCTTTCAATGCATTGGAATACGATGGTATAATTGATCAAATTGACCAGAAAATGTGCCATAACGAAAGGGAATTTGGAAAGCATCACACCCCGCGTTTCATAAGCTATTCTATTTGTAAACTGAACGGGGCAAAGCATGAGGTAATCAGGATCACGTTTTCTCCACAATGTCACATACTTTCAGCCTCTGCAACTTTGGCAGCGGGGAAGCAATGCAATTTTAACATCATTCCGTGATAGAGTTGCGTGTGAATGAAGATCCTTTACACACAGCATGTGGCGTCTGCCTCCAACAATGGCATCTGCCTCCAAAAACTGGTTCTTAAGAGAATGCAGAACGCACATTTCACAACTTCACCCTGATGAAACAAACTCTCATGAGCTGCAAAAGCACAACAAGCAAAGGCTTTGGGTTCCTCGGCACTATGTGTAAGCCTTTTCCTCTATGGAGGAACCAAAGCAGACAGACCGAAGCTGCATGTCCTCCCAAGTGTGACACAGAGACATGGACGGAACGGGATTAGGGTGGACAGCTGCTGGTGTGCCCTGCATTTTATGTCTGCCTTGAGAGGAGAAATTTGCAAACGGGACAGACACAGGAAGCCGCCAGTGAGAGATCTGCAGCTGGCCTGAAATTAATACCGTTACAGGGACGATATCTGCAACACACGCCACCCCTGGACAAGTACCATAAACCCTCCTGCAGGGAAGCCTCGGAGATGTGATGTTGCCTTGAGGCCTCCGCAGTCATGCTGGGCTAATTAGAGGGTTTACTTGGGTCACGTAGACATGCATCACTTCTAGATTTTAACGAGATGAGAAGTACTGTACGTCTCACGTTAATCTCCTGGAAAGTACGGCAGGCATATGGTTTCCAAGGGTCACATATGGTTGTCAAGTGGGCGGGTTCCAACAATGTTGGTACGCGAGATGAAATACTGCACAAATGTACTTTACAACACAAACATTAAACATTAACAACACCGGAGAAATTCTATTTTGGGGGGGTTTATATGATAAGGTTTAAGTTTGTTACAAGAATGTCGAGAAATATGATTTTACCGGGAAATCTAATAATTGATTCTTGAATTATTTTAAATGTGCAATTCATTGATTAATCACTAAATTGTTGGCAGATTATTGTTTTATGATACAGGTTTTGAAAAGTAAAACCAAAGCACTTGATTAGCAAATAAATAATTTAACAAAATTATCTAATTTCTTACTCTGCATGCATTTTGACCCACAAATTTCAGTAAGGAATTTTTTTTTTCCATGCAATCGTGCATATTTTCTGAAAGAGGCAATGAAAACAGTCCTTTAATGGCTAATGGATCAGGAATATCTTTTAATCTAACCAGTTTTTAAATCCACTGATTCATTGTGTAGTTTTAAAATATCCAAAACATTGAAAAACAACCTATCGCAAGGTATCAAGAGTCCAAAGCGATATCTTAAAATTGTTTATCTCATCTAATCAACAATCAATATCACAAACTATTCAATTTGCAGAAACAGAAGTAAGAAAACGTTCCCATCCGAGAGGCTCATAAAAGCAATCCTGGTACTTTTACTTGATATATGACAAACAAAACTATTATCAATACAAGGGATGGGAACAGGTCCTAATTAGTACTCTGGTGAATGAATTAAAAACAAAAACAAATTATTATATGGTGTCAGTGCTGTTTCACATCATAAGTAAAATGTTTTCAAAATGAGACAGTGGGTCTCCTGACCAAACCTCCGGTGATGTTCTCAGAATCTGTGAGTAGGTAAAGCAACAAGTCGCTGTCCTTCCTCTTCCTCAGTCTACATGCTCTGTGTTACAACATCGGCGTATGTGGCCCTTTTTTGAGAGAATTAACAAACAACTTTACCATTTAACTTCTGTTGTGAACTGTGATATTCTAATTAGTGTCCGAACTTAACCTGAGCAGGTCTGAAAATAAATTAAATCTCACAATCTCAGAATCATCCTTCATGTTTGTTTTTGCTTTCCGTCCTGCAAGCGCTTCTTAATAAACAAAACTAATGTTGCTAACCATAGACTATAGCCTTTAACAGCTAAAAAAACAACAACAACAACAATACATTTTACACTTAACCCACCAAAGAAAATAACAAATTTCATTCCTCAGACACACTGATGAAATAACACTCGAGAGATTTTTCTCACCCATGATTAATATTGTCAGTGGTTTACTTTCTAACAGCTAAATTTGATATGATATCTATATAAATCCTGGCAATGCAAAAAAAAAAAGGAAATTCATGGTTCAGCCATTTTGCTGATTTTTGTTTTGTCCGAGTGGCACTTATTATTACCATTCAGGCAAGTTCGTTGTTATACCAACAGCATTTCACATCATGACATCATTTGACTCAAACTGATACACTGAGTTGTGAGAAAAAAAAGAAAAGAAAAAAAGAGTTAGTACTGACCGTTCTGGGCATGGGTGGCGAGAGGGAGCCATTGTTCATGTACGAGTCGTTGCTCATGTTGCTCATCATGATGTAACCTGGGTAGCTGGGGTACGGATGGCCTTTACTGTACATGTCTTGATGCTTTCCTAAGAAAAAAAATTTAAAAAAAAAAAAAAAAAAGGTGTAGGAGTCAGTCTCAGTGTGTGTTTGGAAAATGCACAGATAAACATACTGACACAAAATAAACAGGAGATTATCTGACAAAACTCAAACTCCTGTTTCACAGTGGGGCTTTAAACACAAACATATCTTTAAAAGGATGAATACAAAATATCTTTCGATCAACAAACCAGGCAACTAATAACAACAAAGCTGAGCACAAAGTTGGTCTGCCTGTTCCGATGCCTTAATGATATCGCTGTCGATCGCTTTAACCTCTGCCCTATTTTGCCTCTGCCTTTTGTTTGTGCCCTTTCTCCCCGTCTTAGAGAGGAGGGTCGTATTATGCAGAGGAACAATGGAGCCCCTCTGTGCCAATTAGCACCAATTAGACGAACATACAGACTGTGTCAAAACAGGAGACGCCCCAACTGTTCCTCTATGCCTTTGACCTGAGAGGGGGGGCTTTATACAAGAGGCCTCAATACAGCGCCACTCGCCACTCGGCTGTGCGCCACGTAATAAGGCCAGAGGGAGGAGGGGCAGGAGGGGAAGGGTTGGGAGTGTTTCTGGTACACAGCCTGATGGCAACGTGGATCTTGTGAAGAAAAAAAAAAAAAAGCCAGTGTTTGGTTTGAGGGGATCTTATTGAGTAGTGAAAGGGGAACAAAGAGGAGACACACTCCTCTTCAAAAGGCCTAATGATGACCTGCAGCAGCGGGGGTCAGACTACAATAGCCAGAGAGCGACGAGCCCCCGAGCGGCAGCAACATGTTGCATGTGACAGTGCAACCGGAGAGCTGCTGGAGGTGAGGAAATCTATGTATATATATATATATAATTATTTTTTTTAGGGGGGGGCGGGGTATTTGCATAATAAGAAACACTGGAACCAGAGAGTCATGTGATTTTGTTTACCATGGCTTGTGACATAACAACCATTTCCACATTAAACCATAAGAAATATGTGTACATAAGTCTTTCCTCCTTTTCAATTGAGGTATTCCTTGTTTTCTGCTTCTGCAGGCGCCCTCGTCTGTGAGCAGGTAGCTGTGTTTATGAAGGTATAGCATGTCCTGACTAGACCTTGGATCAGCAGAAACAGGGGCGCTGATAAGAAAAGGACCAACAGTGTGATCGCTTCCGCGAGGGGGAACACAAGGTTTTCACACCGTCCCGCGTCACTTGAACTTCAGCGAATTACTCTGAAAATCGGAGGCTTTATTGCAGCTGACTGGCGTGCTGACTGTCCTATAAAAGCACGCTGACTTAACGAGCTCTTGCTTAAGGCTGTGGCACTTACCGTCTTCCGGATGGTCTCTGTGTTTTTCATGATATGAATCTTGCGGTATTTGGGACTGTCTAGCTGCCTGTAAAAAAAAAAAATTAGGAGAAGAAGAAGAGGAAGAGGAAAATTAAAATGATGGTGAATCAATTAGGAAGGCCTTCACACACAGTTACACACACAGACATGCTGATACAGTCAGACACACACAAACACTGCTGCAAACACTGCTGGGACAAATGCTGTCCCTTCTCCTTGTAACCAAAGTAGAACAAGCACACGCGCGCGCGCACGCACGCACGCACGCGCGCGCACACACACACACACACACACACACACACACACACACACACACACACACACACACACACACCACTATCTATAGAGCAGTGATGGAGCAGCCTGCATCAAAGCTTCAGAAGAACCACTTAATTAAGCTTCATGTCCTTAAGGAGCCTACAAATTAACTTGTTTTCAATACCATAGGTCCACTCTCATTTTCATCTCTCAGCTTAAGCCTCCTTAAATTCAAATAAACAGTGTGTATTTGTGGTATAAATTAAAAGGCTCTGTGCAAAGTGAAATAAAATTAGCCTGCAAAACGAGAGAACACCGCAGACAATTTTTTTTTTACTAATATTAAAAAAAATATTTTTAAATCCTGTGCACTTTGCACATCCATTTCCTTTCTCTTTTTCGAATCAGAATTGGGAAGGGGACCTTTTTTTTGGAGTTCAGACCCCTCAGGATGGCTTCAAGCTGAGCAAGGGAACTTCACTGGATTCCTAATTAACATTCAGCCTCTGTCTCGTGAGTCTCCAGGACATTCGGTGGGGAGTGTGTACAGTTTCGTTTAGGATGTGGCCAAAAATTTCATTAACACCGCAGTTAATGACAAAACAGCCTGAGTAACTTTGTGATGGAGGAGGGAGGAAGCTGAAGCTGCATCCTGAGGTCAGCGCATTGGTGGATGGATGCAGGGGGAAAAAAATTAAAAAACAAATTTGTAGCTGGTGTTTCATGCTCTGTCAATTTATGTGTGCTAATAAAATGCCATCTTGCGAGTATAGAATATTAAGCATGTTAGTGAGAATTTTTACAAACCTGAAAAATTAAGTATTAATCATTTTTCCACTGAGATTTGATGTCCATTTACATTTACAATGAATTTAGCACATTTTTACATTTAAGAATTGATGTATGTGGATTCATCTCACCTCTTTAAAATCCTTTAAATTTGATAAGTTGGGATAGGCAAAAACAAATGTTGCATGCTTACTATTTTTGTCAGCCCCAAAACATGCAAACATAATTGATGGGCACCATTAAAAGGACACAATAAAAATAATAGATAAAAAAAAGGAATATGAAAAGACTATATCCTTGACTTCAAAACAATTGGACATCATCCTTTCATTTAGGTTAAATTGTATTCATTTTTACCAATAAATTAATTCCTAATATTGTTTGCCAATAGGTTTTAAGCCACGTGTGTTAAATGGATTCATCTGCTGGTGTTTACAGCTGCTGAGGGTTACAGTGTACCACAGCAAACACAGCCATTAGCCTGCTTGTCACAGGCTGCTCACAAGGCCTCAATTCTTCCATCTTTAAATATCTATGAGCTTTCTTTTTATCCAAATTTTATAACAAATACATA
Source organism: Brachyistius frenatus (assembly GCF_029030835.1). Lineage (NCBI taxonomy): Eukaryota > Metazoa > Chordata > Actinopteri > Embiotocidae > Brachyistius > Brachyistius frenatus. Next base: position 9,097,512 of record NW_027210606.1, on the reverse strand, counting down.
AACTGTAACTGCTATAGAAGGTCAAGTGAGTATTTGGGCCTGTAGTGTCTCCGGATCAGGAGATTACCAGTGCTTGGATGTGGTATTTAAAGTTTCTGGAAGTAGGTCTGCAGACTGTCAGTGGCATCACAAAAGCCACATTTACAGTTACACAATTCAATGTAATAGACATATATCAATAGGCTACACTATACACAGACAGGATTGGATGCATGCACCTGGACTGTACTGTGATTAATTATGAGATTGATCGAAAAAAAAAAAAAAAACGCATTTGTGCATTTTACAATGAACACAGGCAGGAGTTTTCAGAAACGTTATTTGTTGGTCTGATTTGTCTTTAATTGTGCTGCTCACATCATTTTAAACTGACAAATCATCCGAACACATCCCAAGTGCCACAAGCTGATTAAAAATCAGGTCTTGTGATGTCAAAAGTGAGCAAACAACTCGCCTCTCCAATAGAGTTCAGAGTTGATACCCACCTTCCTCTCTTCCTCATCACACCAGTGAAACCACAGCAGTTTACTCACATCGTGGTTGTTGCTGTTGGGGCTGCTCTCCGACTCATTGACCAGGGATGACTTGATGTCTGCCAGGTCTCCTTCCTCCTCCGAGTGGCTCAGCTCGGCGAAGATCTGCTCCTTGTGCGGGTCTCCTTCGTCTTTGAACGGGATCATTTCGTCTGTAGCGCAAAGCTCCGGGTCTCCACCGCCGCCTGATAACTGGGGCATTTTCAAAAATATTTTGGTTTGTCTGTTTCGCCAAGAAAACTGAAGGCAACACACGGGCCACCACTGTCCGGGATACTCCCACTAATATTCCCCGAAACCGAGTGGGAAAGCGTCCCCGTCTCACACCGGAGCGCCGACCGTGAGTCACTTGGAGAGGAAGCGGCGAGCACACAAGCTGCCGGTGTGTTGTTGTTGTTTTTTTTTCTTTCTCTGAAGCAACAGGAGGAGTGTGGCTGCCGTCGGCGTCCTTTTTGTTTTTGTTTTAAACCACCGGAGTTTCAACTAAAAAATTAAAATTAAAATTAAAAAAGCCTGAAAGTCAGACCCCAAACAAACTGAGAGGGTCAGAAAGAGAGTCCGGTGCACGCCTCAATGTCATTTGGAACAAGTAAAAAGGGAGACAAACCACGAGTTAAAATCTCATCACCAGTTATTGTTTTTTTTTTTTTTTTTTCAGTCAGCAAATACAACAACCGACGGTGGTCCTGTAAAAAAAAAAAAAAAAAAACGTTAAAATAAAAAGTGCATTTGCAAAAGTGAGAGAAAATATTTCCTCGCTGGTCCAGTGAAGAAGCTTGCAGGCGTCGTTCAGCGTGGAGGGAAAAAAAAAAAAAAAAAAAAAAACCCACACAAAACCAAAACACCCGTCTGGAGGTGAGAAGGTAACTGATGGATGTGGAGGAAAACAGTTTGTTGTTGTTGTTTTTTTTATCACTTAGACAAGACAACAAGCAACAGCAGTGAGCCGCTGTGATGCTTAAAAATACATCCTCCAAGCTGCTCGGACGAGGAGGGATAAAAGCAAAAGTCATAAAACAATCAAAAAAAAGGGAGATAAGAGTGGGGGAAAAACGCCGTGGACCCGACTTCCCACTGCTCCCGCGCTGCTTCCACACTGTAATGTAACCAGTGTGTGTATGTGTGTGTTGGTAATGTAGCCGTGCTCCCTCCTCCTCCTCCTCCTCCTCCTCTCTCTCTCTCTCTCTCTCTCTCTCTCTCTCCTCAGTCACTGGGAGGAAGGAGAGATGAAAGGGAAGCCGAGGCTCTGATTGACACCGCACCGATTGACACTCCTCCTGAGAGAGAGAGAGAGAGAGAGAGAGAGAGAGAGAGAGAGATTTCTACACAGCTCACAACAAATGGGCAGACAGGGAGGGGTGGGGGGGGGAGGAGGAGGAGAGGGAGACGCGGGGAGGCTGACACACGCGCTGTGTGTGATGGGTTAAAACAATTAGGGGAAATACAAATGATCATGAGAATGGAGAGAAATGAGACGAGTTTAAGCTTGTTGGGTCGAGGCAGAGGAAGGTTGAATTTAATCTGAACGCAAGTAGGCAATAGACTCATTTTTGTTGTTGTTGTTGTTATTGAAGAAATAGCGTAAAAAAAAAAAAGACCAAAAAAAAGAAAAGAAAAACAAAAAACGAGGGCCCTTTAAAAGGAAGAATCAAATATTTAAAGCCTTTTTCAGGTGTAAAAGTATGTGGGGCTATAGGGTACGTTTTTATAAACCATAAACAGGCCATAAGATATAACCTATTATTTATTTAGCCTATACTTTCCTCTTCTTTTTTTTTTTTAACCGCATTGGGGGGTGTGGGGGGGTGGGGGGGGTTCGCTCTGCTTTGTTTTTGTTTGTTTTATCTCTATTTAAATTGCATTGTAATAACCAGTGTTGGCTACGTTTGTCGGTTTGAAGTGCTCACATGCAAATATTCAACAAAACAATGCAGCCTTTCTCTTGCCACAGTGGCGAGATAATAACATGCGATATAATGGTCGAAGGAAACACGGGAGTACATGCCGCGGGTATTACTACAGCCCATCTAGTCATGACTAGAACATAGGCCTACAGACTCATTCATTCAAAAACAAATTTAAAAAAAAATGGACAAAACAAAGACAGACGGCAAAGTTTCAGGACCGACAAACGGACCCAACGAAACTGTTTTCCAGTTATTATTCAGAAAAGAAACACGACAGAAAAAAAAAAAAAGTGCAAAACGGGGCCACTAACATTTTGGAAGAGAGGAAAAAAAAAACATGTTTAGAAGAAACTAAGAGTTAGAGCATTTTAGTGTCGAATATTTCATGAGAAAATAATGTGGGGGGGGGGGGGGGAAAGAGAAAGAAAAAAAAAAATCAAGAAAATAAACCAAGAAAAAGCAGTGGAAGTGGCGTGCTTTCTGTGTCTGTCTGAGCAGATTGCGTGAGAATCAAAGTTGGGATGGGGAGGCAGATCTTTATAAAGCGCGGAGGTGGGGTTAGCGGGGCGGAGCCGCGGAGCCGCGGCTGCCTTTGATCTTGCGGCGGCTGGCTCTTTCATCCCCGACCCCCCCCCCCCCTCCCCCGCCCTCCTTCCTCCCTTCCCCCGCCCCGGTTCCCCCACCAGCTCCCTCCCCTCCCCTCCCCTCCCTCCTTCCCTTCCTCCCGCTTCCACCCCTTCCTCCCCCTCCTCGCTCTCCCTTCGCCTTTGTATGACTAAATTTGGCCCGAGTGTGGAGCCGGGCCAACATTTCCACGTGTGCGTTCATCCCAGCTGAGAGAGGAGAGAAAAAGAGGGAGAGAGGGGGAGAGAGAGAGAGAGAGAGAAGGGGTTCTCTTCCGGGTAAGGAGACAGCGAGGAAAACAAAGATCAAAGGCTTTGGGGTTTTGGGAGCCGAGTGCGGATTCAAAAGAGCCGAGACTGGCTGCATTCCAGAGTATAGCGGAAAGCGCGAGCTGCTACACGCGCCCCCTTCACACGCAACGCATATACGTGCACGCGCACGAGCACCGCACGCACGCGGGACACAGGCACCAACCTCACGCGCAAAAAAAACAACAACGCAGCACTGAAAGAGAGAGAGAGAGAGAGAGAGTTAATTAGACAGATTTCACACAAGCAGACAAGAACAACCAAACCTTTGATTTAAAAAAAAAAAAAGGCCCTTTAACATTATTTTTTTCTTGTTTGCAGCCAAAAACCGTGATACAAGGTAATGAGAAATAAAAACTCTGGCTGTTTTTTTTTTTTTTACCCCCCACTTTGTGGAAGAGGTGCTTCGATAATTTAATTATCCGGCACTTTTCCTGGCACAATCTGAAATGATGCTACCTACATCCACCACCATCACCCTACAACCATGCTAACAGGAGCAACCTCATTTCCTTTACATGTTTTTTTTTTTTTTTTTTAGTGTGTTCTTCAGAATTCACCTTGGTTATGGTATTAAATCATAAAATTAGAAGAAATGGGGGTAAAAAACGATTTTTAGAAGCATTAAGGCCTATTAAGATACTAAAACGAGTCGGTACAGGCCTGCAGGGCCTGAGGTAAGAGGTGAAGATATCCAAACTGAAAAATAAAACAGATTAAATAAATCACAGGCTTAAATGATTCATGTTTTTTCCTTCGGTTTTGGTTTGTTGGCATTCAAATATATGAAAAAAAAAAAAAAATACAACAGGAATCTTAATCTTAATGTTCTGTTCAGGATCATTGAGACCTAAGGCCCCAATTTAACACATACTCAATATATTCATGGTGGCTCATATTTTATGAGAATTATAAACATGATTTTGAACCAATTAAGATTTAGAAAACTGTGCGTTACATCCATTTGTGGTCTCAAAAAAATCCTGCTGTAAAACATATAAATATTTTCATCTGCTCTGTACAAGTGATTGGTGGTTTTTTTACACAGCACCTCTCCATAAATAAATTGCTCTTCATTTCTTCTTCTGCATGACTTTCTAACATATTCTTTCACAGATAGCCCATATAACAAAACATTGAATATATTTATATTAGTCAAATCTGTTTTTTGATGAAGCAAAGGTCACGTCTGATCTTATTAAACTCAATATGCCAATTAACGGTAATAATCAGTCTTAAATCAGAGATTTAAGGCAGGTAAATTGATGATTTTGAAGCTACTTTTTAAATTTTTAGACATACAGCACGGGGTCTGTGGAAGCCTAATCAGTGAAGAAATCGAATGTCGACAAAACACCAAAAATAATCTAGATGTATACAGGCACTCCTCATCTGACTGAAGAAATACTGAAACTGATAACTAATTAAAAAGGAAATTTAATCATAAAAAAATCTGACATTTTTTAAAAAGCGAACCAGACAGACTACCTGTAACATTCACAACAACAACAAAAAAAATCATGAAAAAAAAAATGGATGAATGCCAATATTCAAAGTGCAAACATAAAAACATTAAGGAGTTAAACAAATGAGTGTTATTATATATTTTCAACATCATATTACTGCTGCTGTTGTTGCAAACGTTCCACGCTACATTTAACCTCTGAAGGAGCAATTATACAAATGACAATTTGGGATCAATTTCATTTTGTTTCCTGCATGTAAAACTTTCAAAAATAAGTCTCGGCCTAAGTTTATGATGATTTATTATTCTTGTCTGGTGAAGGGAGGTACAGTTTGTGGAAGTCATGAGTGGGAGATTCATTATTTAATGTCCTTCGCTGCATGGCGAGAGACCACTGCAGAGAAGCCCATCTTCCTGATTAGAGGAGGCCTGAGAGGAGAGGTCATTTGTTCTCCAGGATACTACGCTGATGTACATATTTCACCGGCTGATATAGATTTTCCTTTTCATTTATTTAATGAATATTTTTGGCGGCAGCCGCAGAAGAAGAAGCACATCAGTAATAAGCCAGCATGGGTAAAAGTTAAGATGTCAGCTTGCTGTGTAATAATTCCGGTTTAGCGACTTGATGACAAGGCAACGAACGACAGCCTCTCTAATGAAGCCGCTGTCAGAACCACCTAACACACTTTCCCCCGACATCAAACTACATTATATTCTCTGGCGAGGTTCGGTGCATCGCGGCCCTGATTGTTAAAATAACCAGGAAAGTTGAAGTGGGGAGAAAAGAGAGAGACGGAGGAAAAGGGAGGGAAAAGAAGAAGAAGGAAAAAAAAGAAAAAGAAAAAAGAAACAGAGTTAAATTAGCATTTCTCTCCTAATGAGTTCATAAGAGTGACCCCTCTGGATCTCACATGAAAAGGAAGATTTCCTGCTGCGTTGTGACCTGAATTCAGTTGTCTCTCACTTTAGATACTACATTTTGCATGTTATATAAAGGAAGAAATATATCTATGCACACAGCATAATTTATCACCAGCAGATTCCAATTCCTTATCTCCCTCCTTTAAGACCGGTAGTCAATCTCAAGGAGCAAATACATATATTAATGGTGTGCACATTGTGGTGGGATCCAAAGTGTTGATGAGCATAATAATGCATACTTTGCATATATTTTGTTTTATATGATGTTTTTCCTCCTCTTATAAAGTTGGGAGAGGATATCAATTTAGCATACAATATGAACTGTGTCAAACAAAATGCTCTTTGTTGGAACAATATCCAGTCAAGGTCCTCTTTAGATCTATTATTATCTCATCTTTTATCTGTTCTATTTTCATTGCAACGCATAATACTTCAAACAGAAATTACCCTAATTATCTGCTGTTCGCTCATTGTGCTGCTCATGCGTCTCACCGTCTGTCTGCGTGTGTGATATAAGGCCATTCTGCACGATGATGTGTCGATATCATCTCCTACCATCACTTGCCAGGTGATTTCAGTGGGGAAATCGTCACCCCGCTGTCTCTTTCCACCTGCTCGTCGTTCATAACAACTTCCTTGATGTAGAAATTATAGCCCTAGCGCTTGCAGGCATCTTCAAGAAAACGACAGGAAACAAACATTAAAATATGATGAAAAGAGCTTGCAATTAAAGTCGAGAAAAGACACCATTCATCAAACGTGCAAATCAAAACCGGGGGAGGTCCAGGTTGAGTGATTATTGGTGCCGCTCTTTGATTGGTAGGAGATGAGTCACCTTTTGGAAGGGGAGGAAAGTGTCTTGGGGGTAAGGTGAAAGAAGAGAGGGGCAGGCCTGTGATCTGATGATTTATGGCCTTGCTCGTCAGGAGGCTGTCTCAGACAAACTGTCATTAAAATGAAATTATCTCTTGGATGGAAAGGGAGGGGAATTTGTCAGGCTATGTACAGTATATATTTTGTATGTCTCCAAATTGGAACGCAGGCCTGGAAACTCAGGTCTACAATAAGAAAGCGCTAAATTCAAGCATAGAGGGAAGGTATAAATATCACAATACTCCAGTGAAAGAAATTCAGCTCACTGCCACGCTAAAGGCTGGGTGACGCTGCACGGCAGCGCTGTGAGCAAACAAGCAGCATGTTAGTATCGTCACAACGACAGCGTTAACATGACATGTTTCGCGTCTACCACATTCACCACCTTACTTTGGCATGTCAGTAAGATACCGGCTGTTACTTAGCACCAAATACAAAGTGCAGCCAAAAATAAAACCAGCTGACAAAGCAGTTTTGATCTGATATGAGAGAAAACGAAATGTCAAGGGATCATCAAAATAACTACATCTGATGCCGATGAATTTGACGGCAATCCATCCAATAAGTGTTCCGACTTTTCACTCAAAACCACAACTATCAACTTCATGGTGGTGGTAAGAGGATTCATTACATAGAAACAGTCAAGGTTTGCAAAATATCTCACCCGGTTAAGCGGAAAACTTAGACCTGCGGTGCGAATGGAAAAAAGGTCTTTACACACCTGGAGTGTGACACATTAACGACACAAAAATGCTAAATACTCGTTGGTGAATATTGTGCGCCAAAACTTTTCAGACCTGCCTTAATGGGAATTTGTGACAGTTTCAACACTCAAGGTTTGAAAGATTTGCACCAAGTCATTCTTTGGGGAAAAAAAAAAAAAAAAAAAAAAAGATCAATTTAAAATGGCAAATATCTTTTGAAAATACGCAAACATAGGCTAAAGGTGGAAAACGTCAATACTGTCATAACACTGCTTCTTTTTCTTCTAAACTTATACAGAGATACTTTAACATGCATATTATAGTGCACAACAGTCAGTCGTGACATGGGCAGCTGGACGGACAGGCGGGCAACCGATCTGAGAAAGAAGGGTGTTCATGGGGAGTATTTGGGGTTCAGTCCCAATGATACAGATGAGCCGACCAACATGGACGAAGCTGCGTGCTCTGTCTGTTCAATGGAAGGTTTGGAAATCACTCCGCACGTGATTCAGCGTCATTCAGCGTCTGAATGAATATTGTAGGAAACAACGAATGTAACGACACGCACACACGCACAATGTGATTGGATGATACCTTAAACCGCCGTGTGAAAGCTCAGTATATTTGACTTCCTTCCGTTTTTTTGCCACGCAATACTTGCGTCCTGTGTGGAAGGAAGTACTCATGAGAAAAACAAGTTGGAAAAAAATATATTGATGTCCAAAAGTCACGGGAATTACAACTGTCATTAAAGTTAATCCTTTTTGGCATCCCTGATATGTGTACAAAATGTGCTAATTCAGAGGATCATTAAAGTAATTTGGAGAATATATGCACTGCAGTAGTAGATGAAATATTTCATTTTGGGGGGTGTGGACCAAAGTGGCACCAAGCAGCTGACACTGCCACCCCGGGAACTATTCTGTGTGTACAATGCAGCATTTCTACAGTTAAAACAATGTACCTGGACCAGAAATGTACTCGGGAGGATCCACACAGCTCACCCTGTATAGACTACTAAATCCAATCTGCAGACGCCTCTATTGTCTCACTGACACAGAAAACGAGTGATTCAGACCAATTGGCAGCTGACTCCACCTTTCCATCCACACCAGTCAGTGATGCTGACAGAAGGGAGAGCAGCGCCGAGTTCACTCGGGAGAGAGTTGAGGATCACCTTTCCTCTGAGACTTGGCTCACTCTCACAGGTGAGGCGGTATTGACTTACATTTTCCAAGCTTCTGAAAGAGTGCTTGCATGCCGCCGTCATCGCCAGAAAACGTTAGACACACGTGAACAAGGACAGACAAAATCTGGATTTCTTCTCTGACTTTCCTCACGGTCTCGACACGCAAGCACGTCCAACGTCACGCAATGATACTCAAAAGGTGCTGCCTCACTGCAGCCAAAAAGAAAAACCCTCTCAGCCATATAATATCATGACAGACAGTCCTTCTCCTCTGTGTGCACATGCAGCCCTGTCCCACTGTCACTCCTGAAGACTAATGGGCAGATTAACACTTGGCTGACCCAGGTGCCTCGAGGGAACCAGTAAGCGAGGGTGTTTACCTACAAACTTCACCCAGCTGGGACGGCCACCTTCTCTCCAGCGGACTGTCAGTCAGTCGGCAGGAATTAATGGGAATCTGCTGAGCTTGCCAATTGACACAGTGGGTTTCTGCGGTTGATAGGGGCAGTTATCTAACTCTGTGTGCCGTACAAATGGTCTGAAATGACCTATCTCACAATGCAACGCCATGGTTACTGATATATTCAACAGAAAAATCACAAAAAAAGTACTTCTTTTGTAGTTCTTCCTCTTCTAAGTGAAAGTTTAGAGGTATTTCCTTTAGTTACGCTGTGGGAAAGGGCAAGGTCTCAACCGGTGCAGTTGATCAGGTTGGAGAGGCGTGACAAGGCTCCTTTTTTTACTGCACAGGGCCTACACATGTCCAGAGGCTGGCCGAGCTTCACCACCAGCTGTCCTCTGCTGTGTGCTGCTGTGTTGTGCTACATTCTTCTGGTCCAAAGGGGAAGTGGTCCAGTCCTCTCACAGCTACTCCTTTCATCCCACTGTGTTATTGGTGAAAGCACTGAGCACTGCGTCAAGGCCCGCTGTGTCAGGGTCAGGGGTCGGAGCTGACCCGCTAAGAGGTCGCGGGGCCCCCGTCCAGTCTGTAATCAAGCACACAGCACACCTCGCTGACCCCACTCCTCTGTCTGTGTCCATCCCCCAGCCTCAGCAGCCTGAGATCAAACACGGAGCGGCAGCACCTCTGGCCTTGTGTTATCAACCTGGGTGTCTCATCACATCAACACGCAGGGCTAAACAGTAAACACAGTCAGCCTGGTTTGGCTCACTGTGTGTGTGTGTGTGTGTGTGTGTGTGTGTGTGTGTGTGTGTGTGTGTGTGTGTGTGTGTGTGTGTGTGTGTGTGTGTGCGTGCGTGCGTGCGTGCGTGTGTGTGTGTGTGTGTGTGTGTGCAAGCTTGCGTAGATATCAGTGGAAACCCCCGGTGTGACTGCACCTATGGCTGAATTTATCGATTTATGGCTTGAATTTGGAGTTTATCATATCTGGCTCCACCAGGAGTTCTGGTTGAGATTTAGGATATTTTCTGTTACAAAATAAGCGATCAAAATTTGTTTCAAGGAAAATGTTTTTTTCAGCAAATGTAAGCACGGTTGGTATGGTGAATGAGCTAACTTAGACATTCAGTAGACACGAAAGAACCGTCAGCACCTAAAATGATGCGTCAAACAACCTGATAACTTCTACCCTTTACTCAAATAGCTGGGAACTGGCCGAGAGCCTATTTTTACGAACATCCCATAAACAAGCAAAATGGCCGCCCCTGGAAAATGTGCTTCATTTCTGTTGTCAGACTGCAGAGAAATGGCAAACAACCCCATCCTTTGGAACCAACATCAACCAGAAATAGAGCTAATCTCAATAGTTTTTTGTGAGCCACCGCTACATTTCTACAAATGTCAATGTACGGGCGTTTAACTTTTAAAACAGCCAGCTCACTAGCTGGGCTAACCGAGTCAGTCAGTTTATCCTTATATTCACAACAAGTACATTCATTCCTTTCACCACAAACGCAGCCGTATGAAGTGACGAACCTCCTTCCGGGCTCTCAAAAGCCTCTAGATTTCCCTGGTGGGATAGTTTACTAGTTCGACAGGTGTCCCGGTGTATTTTCTCCCCTCGGAACATCCCCACTTGCTCGTGAACGTCCCGCCTGCGTAGATTAAAAAAAAAAAATCACTCGGTTTCACTTCAGGTAAAACTTTCATTAGAGAACAGTATTTCAGTCTTTTCAAACTACTTTAGGAGCGCTTAAAATGGCACTTACTTTTAGCACTTTGTAGTTTGGCTTTCTTGAAGAAATTGTATTTTCTTGATTCTTGTTGTTCTGGGTTTTTGTACCCTCATGGTTGAAATGCACTTATTGTAAGTCGCTTTTGATAAAAGCGTCAGCTAAATGAAATGTAATGTAATGTTTAGTGACCGTCAGTAAATTGTAGTGTCTAATAATAGTGTCAAATCATAACTTCCACGTGAGGCGTTCAGGGGACACCTATTAATCATAGGGACAGAAAACAAGAAATTCAAGGTATTGATGCCAATACATTGAAAACATTTGTCAACGATACTCAGCCCTAAATAGATCACAGCAGAGTCTGAAATGCATCATCCTGTTTCATTTGGAAGAAATTTCTTCTCATGAAATGTTTTGATAAAACTGGTATCAAAAGAAAGTATTATTTTGGAACAGGTATTGTAGTCTACATATTGGTACTGGGATCGATAATTTCACAATGATACCAAGCCTTAGTTATAGAGTAACAGTGAACTTAGAAACTGAAAATCACTGCAGAGTCAGGTTGCAACTCTTGGTGGGTTATGATCCTGTTTACACACACTCGTTCGACCCGTAGTGTTTCGTATTTGTTTTTAGTTGAAGGTTAACATTACGTTTTATCTTTGCTGTTGACATTGATTATCCCTTTTCTGGGACATTAAAAACACTGCATTCTCATGGCATGTTACATTAAACTGTTTATCATCTTGCATGCAATCATTTTTAGCACTGCAGGTTCACACTTAACTTTTAAAAGCCCCTTTTCCATTTAAATTTGGAAGAGTTTCAACTTTTAGTCAGTTTTTGATACCTAGAGTGACTGCATTTATGTTCGCAGCGATATGACTATTCACGTCCATTTCAATTTACATGTTCCACCGGCTCAATTTTGAGGCTTTGCTGCGAGTAGGGTGATGAAAGGGCCTGCAGCTGAAGAGGGTCTTGTTTTAAAGAGCCTGAGCAAGCAATATGTAACCAGCCTGGTGGCTGATTTCCTGTGTGCACCAGCCCGCCTACACTATCAGGATATTAACTGTTAAAACCACTGAAGTGTGATAGTTACTCGTGCTGATTGATTTTTTTTCTAGTCTCTGAGAAAAAGTCCATTAATTCCCAGGGGTTGTTACTAGAGAGGAAAGCATTTCCAGACACAGGCACATGCTGCCAATTTGACAGGTTTAGTTGGGCACCTTGGCTCCGCTCTTTTGTTGTATTTATAAAGCATTAGATGAGGGGTTTTCTTCCCCTTCTTTTCAGGCAGGCTGTATTTGACTCCTTCGGAGTCAGGAAACTATTTTTTTTTTTCCTCCCTTTGTCTAAGGACTTTCCCCCCACGTCTCCCAACACGAAGAGATTGTTGCAAATGAGTCATGCCGTCTTGGAAGGCCTCAGGCGAGTTGAAAAAAAAAAAGAATAGCCTTAAACTTCAGTAGATAAATATGATTTACGCCTGTCACCACTTTTAATCACGTCTGATAAAATCTTCCATAATAAGTACATTTTTAAAATTTAATATGGTAAAAAAAAAAAAATTAAAAAAAGTTGTCATTTTACACACACAAGCACCAATTTAGAAGTTCCGTCTGGGACTGTGTGTGTGTGTGTGTGTGTGTGTGTGTGTGTGTGTGTGTGTGTGTGTGTGTGTGTGTGTGTGTGTGTGTGTGTGTGTGTGTGTGTGTGTGTGTGTGTGTGTGTGTGTGTGTGTGTGTGCAGAAAAATATTTTGGAAATTGTGTGTTAAGGTTTGTGTTTGTGTGCATGGATGACTTGATGTGTTGGTAAATGAGTGTGTTATTGTTCTTGTCGGTCTGGGAGGGAAGATCAAAGGCAGGCCTTGTCTTTCAGTAACTGGCCTTCATTTTGGGGCTGACTCGAAACTCAAAATGTCATATTTTCCCCACCCAAAGTTTCCTTCGAGCTTGAACATGTGGTTGCAGGTAATAGTGCAATGCATACAGTATGGGGTGGGGTGGGGGGGTGGGCTGAGACAAACAGTCTACTGTAAATCTGCAGCTTGTTTTGTCTTGTTGCTAATTTCTCATTCTTTTTTTTTTTTTTTTTTTTTTTTTTTACTTTTGAAATATGTGGCCAGGAGAGCGTTTGAACTCTTGGCTTCAGTCTCATCCAAGTTGTGGCCTATTTTGAGCCAAATTTGAGACAGTAAAATCCCAAAGGATGTATAGTAAAGTGACTGTGCCAAACTCCTCCTTGTCCTGCCATCTGCTTCATAAAGTCTAGTCACGAAGAGGCCTGGGAGAGATTTAGTGCCACCACACCTTAAAAGACATTTGACAAAGTAAGGCCTGGCCAAATGTTCTGCAAACATTCATACCATGTTTTCACATTTCCCTGCATATATTTAAAATGTATCAGGGAGGCATTTCATTTAGTGGTGACCTGCTGCCCCTGTTGAATTTTTTTTTCCAGTTCATGCCGCTGGTAATGTCGTTTGCCTTCTTCTGATTTCATTGCCCCGCTTGACTTCCCCTGGCTTTGACTTGAAGTGATGCTCATAAACAAGTCTCCCTCGTGCATGTCTGTTTTCATCTTCCTCCACCACTACCCCTGCCTAAATGTTTGAGATTTCTGACAACGCTGGTGCTGTTGGATTCACCTTTTTCTCGAGGCACGGCGGTATGAGATGCAAAGACAATGAGACAGACGGAGGTGAGAGAAAGATAATGATTAAGGAGAGGCCAATCCTCTGGAGATGACAGTCAAAAAATGTTCACACGTTTCCTTAGACAGAAATCCCTCCCACTTCACATAAAACATGTGAATGTTTCCTCTCTTTGTAGACTGTCACTGGTCCAGGTTCAGAGTTAAAAGACATTCCCAACTTCTCAATCGAGCCCTTGAGCCTCATTTTTATATGGTTCCTTGCTTTAATCCAACTCACTCAAAGACTGTTCTCATGTTGTGAAAATGTCCCAGGTCAATGACAAAACAACTGATATGAAAAAGTCTATGAATCTCAAGGGGAACGTGTGCAAGGCATTTTTAGCAGCCAAAATAAGATGTTAGAATATATTACGATACACAATAATTTCATCAGTTATGGCAAGGAAAGTCATGACAGCGTTTCAGTCTGTGAGTCTCTACCTTGCTTCAGTCACAACTAGCCTACTTAAAAACTAAATGATGGATGAGTACCACCCTACCGCTTTAATGCTTCATACAAGACTGCAGCCGGACCTAAACAGCACATAAACACCTTCATACAGCTGTAAACTAGCATTTTTACACTTTGTTTTTTGTATTGATTCAACAAAATCTATGAACTTTAGAAGGGCTGATTGGTATGTTCTGCTTCCAGTCTTAAGGTAAAGTTAGCTCAACAACTGCTGGCTTAAGCCTTTTATTTACATATGAAAGTAATATTGATTTTTTTTTTTTTCATCTAACTCTTCACCATAAAACAAATGTGTGTATTTCCCAAAATATCAAAGTGTTCCTTTAAGTTTCAGGGGACATTCACTGTAACGTCCAGTCACTGAGACATTTTGTCAAGATTTCAAGGCTATCTTCAGATTATTTACATGAGCACGGTAATGGTATGACCCTTCCATCCTTATCTTGCAGTGGAAGCAGAGCGTCAGATAGCTAGCATGACCAAAGACAGAATAAGAGAGAAAACATTTTCTTGTTCCTTAGAAAGACAGAAAGCAAAACCCTCCATCCAAGCGGCCGAACTGCATGAACAGAGACATTTATAGTTATAGTTATCAGCCGACACGACGTATAACTGTGCAGGACGGTGGCGGCAACGCAGCACGAGTGTTGGAGCCGTGAATATGTGTTTTAGGCACCCTGAGTGCTGCTTGGCTTCAGTACGTCAGCAGATCTGGCCAGATGCTCAGTGTGATTTGTCATAGAGGATCGGGCTGGGTCGTAGTGGGTTAAAATGGAATTAATCTTGTTCCAACACAATATCCCACAACTGTTTCTTCTCAGTGATATGAGAAATGCTTAAATGAGGAGAGCAAACAAAAGGAAACTATGTTATAATGCGGTTGTTTTATGATGCGAGAGTGATGGGTGGGGAGTCCTTTGTTCTTGCAAAATGTAATGATTTCTCAGACAAAACCAGATTTTCTGCAGCTGCCGTCATCAAGACAAGTTGTAAAATTCTCCTGGAAAGTCCAATTAAAAACACACCTTTTTGATGTATAATTAAAATTGCTTAATATATAATATCACCATCGAGTTGAGCGTTATAATTTTATGAAGTTTAATCCTCTGACACTCAAAAATCATTTGAGATTTTTTTTTAAAAAGAAATATAAACAAAGCTTTTGTATTTTCTTGATTTTATTCTTTAATATTATGTAAATTTTCTATTGATTCTTAATATACGATTGCCTTACGTAGAAATAAGAGACAACTGTGAGGAATACATGTGAATATAAAGGGACATGATAGAAAAACTCAACGATGCGCCTTAAAAACAAAGCCCCGCTACCTAACCGTCCTATTTTAAGCAGATGACACTGCTTTACCATCCATTACACGTGCATATTATCTGCACTAATCACGCTATTTGTGGGCCTTATTGCAGTGTTGCTTAAGACAGGGTGAGAAGGGGGCTCCTTTGTGTTGGAGCTAATGATGTCCCTTTGTGATAGGGCTGGGTGTGAGGGTTGAGGACACTGGTATAGACTCCGAAGAGTTGCTGTATGGGTCTTAGTGTGACTGGCAGCTGCAGTAATCCGCCCTTTGTGTCTTCAACAGGGCCCCACTGAGCTCCCCTGACAGGGACCGATGTTCCCAACTCCACCAGACAGCCCAGATGGGCTGAGTGACACAGAGGGAGCAGGAAGGAGGGTGAAAGCATCAAGATAGCAAGGGAGAGGGAATAAGAAAGTCAAAAGGAGGAGAGGAAAGTCAAAAGGATGGAATTGGGGTAAAATGGAAAATCCTGGGGAGAAAATCTAAAGGCAAGAGCGTGGAGGAATGGGGCTCTGCTCCTGAAAGCCTTGTGACAGCTCTGTCACAGGATAGGCTCAGTGGCTTCGGATCAGGGTTCGTTTATTTGCCCAGAATTTGGTTTTTGTTCCTTTGTGGTCACCCTGAAGCGTGCCGGAGTAATCCTTCTGATTGGTGGAGGCCTTCCGGGCACAGCACAATTAAAATCACACATGATTACAGCAATACACACACTTACTCGCCCCTTTTTCTGTCACACACAAGTGTTTGTTTACATTGAGTGACCCTGTCATGGCATCGACAGTTTTCCCTGTTGCTACTTGTGGTTTGTGTTTGTCTCATCGCATTACTGTCAGTGTTGTGTGGGTTTTCCCCCATGACTTTATATGGGTTGGTAACGTGAAGGATACATCAGCATGCTGGAATTGAGTTCTTTAAAGTAAATCAAAGTCATTCAGATGCACCTCAAAAACAAACAATACCAAAAAACAGAACAAAAAACACAGAAACAAAACCAAAATAACCCCACAGCACACAAAACCCCAATCCTCTACCATTTTCCTGGAGACAAACCAGTATACTTTCTTCCAAAATCTTATATACCCTGTCACCTGCTTTCTGCTGCCAATCAGGGAGGGTCCCCAGAAGCAGTACCCCTGTGACCCAGGTAGCATCAATCTCTCCTCATTTGGATGTGGTACTCAGTTGTACTTTTACAGAAATATTAAACAAATTTACCTTCTCAAGAGGTAGAATCAAAGGATAAATTGTCGAACAAAGAAACATTACTTTCTTGCGAACATTACAGCAGAAAACACACAAAAAAACAGTGACCCACAAAGACACCTTAAAGGGGAATGTGCACTCCCTCTTAAATCATCAGACAGGTTAGGTAACTAAAGTCCTCCTACAGAAACCCTAAACTCAAGTGAACAATCATTTGCTGCGTTCAAATGGAACATGTGCGCTCGTGGTTACAAAATGGGAAGCCATACTCACCGTATGTTTGACGTTCAAGTGTTGCTGTCGTAAAAACACTGGGTCGAGGCAGCAGCAACATAGACGGTGTCTAGAAGCCACAGAGGCTAACAATTTAGCAAGCTAGCAGGGAGATAATGTTAGGTTGGAAATGCGAAGGCACAGAGGGAAAAGATGAGGCCCTTGGGAATATCAGTATTTTCCTCAGACATAGGCTATTATCTAAGTTACGAAGACAATCTCTACATGACTAAAATTACAATAGCTTAACATCCAACGAAAAATGAACTTCCATGGCCTCTGCCATTTCTGTAAACGTTAGCAAACACGTCACAACTTGTGAACTCGAGGATTATAGAAAATGTTTAGTTCCGCCGGTGTGAATACCGCATTTGAATGCAGCAGTTTTCCAAACGTTTCAAATTCTCTGCTCTTATAAATGTTAGAAATGTGCACCTTCCTGTCACACCTTACTCTTAGCAAAGCAAAAATATACTGTATATTCAGTGGTGGAATGTAAGTACAATTTTAAGCTAATTGTACTTTTCTTGAGTATTTCCATTTGATGCTACTTTATACTTTTACTCTACCACATTTCAGAGGCCACCAATATAGATTTTACTCCAATATATTTGTGTGACAGCTTTTGTTACTTGTTTCTTTTCAGAATAACTTTTTTACCCTTCTGTGCAGTAAAAACAACCTAAGTCCAAATTTGGTGATTTTAAATTTGAATGTTTCTGATAAACTGAAGGATTAAATATTCCTTTATGCAATGAGAAAATTCTCCTCCTTCTTAAGATGATTGAAAAAAATGAAATACACACTTGGATTCACTGGACAATGTTAAAAAGCTGAACAACTGTTTTTTTTTAGCATGTTGACTTTTCAGAAATACATGGGTCTTACAGGTGAGCGACACTGCAAACATGATAATTTTATAGAATATAAAGTATGTGAAGATTGAATTAAACTAACAAACATTATAAAGCCAGTAAAATGACCACAACCTAAAATATCTGCAGCACTAAAATGCACATTAATGCAGCTGTAATATTAATCCAAAAATATCAAAAGTAAAACACTGACAGGGAGCATTTACTGCATAGTGTGTACTTTTACTTTTGACACTTTAATTTTACTTGTAATACTTACACACCTTACATTTATGTAAGTTTTTAATACAGGACACTAACTTTTAGTGGAGTATTCTCACAGTGGGGTATTAATACTTTTACTCAAATAAAAAATACCCCACTGTGTATATTTGGAAGGGCTCCAAGTGTAATCTAAGTGAAGGCTTGTGTCGTAAGCTCCTCTAAACATTTTTACATCTGCCTCAACCACACAGCTTCACAAGATCTTATTGACAGAATTGTGAGTCTCAAAACGTAACATGTAAATACAGTAGGCTTCAAAATCCTGAGACCATATTCATAAACTGTCAAAGTTTAATGTAAAACTTCAAATAATCTGCAAGTTTGTGGACTAGTAAATACACAAAAGCAAAAAAATTCTGACATCTAAATGAAGAGGAAATATTTTAGATTCTGTACATTTTCTAGATCAGCAATCAAATTGAAGCACATTTTTTGCTTTGGCCAGGTTTAATAAAAGCACAGATTCACTTCAGGTGTGTCCTTCCACTGAAACAGATGACCCTCAGGTAGTTCAATTGACTCGTTAGAGGCCCATGAAACCTAATCAAGCTTTAACCATTGTTCACCTGTTAGAAATATGGCTGTGCCTCAATTTTTAGGCACAACATTGCTTACTAAGTATAACTGTGATAGTGGGAAATATAGCATCAGAACCTCATGAAATTTTTATTTTAAACAAAAAGTGGCTTTTTCAGCATCAAATCATGGCCACACTGAAGGTTTCTATAGCAGGCAGTTCACTGTACTCTAAAACACTTTGCAGAAAATGAATCAATTGTTTCCAAAGCACAAAGATGCAGACCAAAGTCCCGACACCATCAGAGGATCAATAGATCAAATCAACTTCATAACAGATAGAATTTGCTAAATAAAGAACACAGGACTCCAATCAGTAAAGGTCCTGTCAAAAGAAGGTGATCAGTTATACAATATCTGCAATCAGTGAGAAAGGGCTTGCAGCCTGTGTTTGATCTAAATTCACACGAGAATATTTACTGGTCCCTGATGACGATCAATAAGTGGTGTAAATATGCTGGTCAGCAGGCAGCGAGCAGCAGAGTCAAAGCCAAGCCTAAATAAACCTCCCAGTGGAAACAACAATTTCCTAAAGGCTTAAAAACTAACCCATAGCCAAAGTCCCGTACCGTGATATTATCTGTTCTTACTGCAACCAAGATGACAGGTCTTTGATTTTAGTGTGAATGAGCTCTTCACTTGAGACATCAAACAGAAAATAAAGCAATGGGATTTGAGAGTAATAGAAGGCCCATTGATCTTTCGCTTTCTTCTTAATTCATATTGAAGCGTTGTCTTCGCACCAACAAAGATTGTGTTTATGGCCTTCTAAAATCCATCATTAATTTCTTACCGCTAAACCCAGGCCAAACAATGTCGTAAATAATGTTAATCGCAAATGAAAAATGCGTGATTTCACCATCAACATTTCCTCAAACAGCACTGTATTTACCCCAGCTCCCACAACAAGCTGTTGAGCCTTAAAGTCTTGGTACTACACGGCAAGGAGAAGCAGTAATAGTCTACATTGAATTGCATGAGCTCAAATGGGAAGTTGCTCAGATGTGTTTGAAAACTAATTGGTAGCAAACAGCTCTGGTGAAGGGAGCCGGGGTAAAGTAAATTCAAACAACACAAACTCTGTTTAAATAGTGTGAGATTTCTAGACAAGATGTGTGTGTGTGTGCGCACCACGGCAGGGGTAGATAAATTCATGAAGTCAAAGGGATTGAATTTTTGCTCACACAGGGGGAAGAACTTGATTTTAAACTAATTTAAATTTACAATTAAAATGTTAAAAGGATTTGACTTCCTAAATTGGGTGTATCTCCTACTAGGAAAAAATACATAGTGGTCAAACAATTGTTTCAATTATAAGGAAGTTTTAAGTCTAGGAAGTTTATTTGTTTTATTTAATATGCCAATTGGCAAGAATCCTAATTTGTACTTTAATGTAAAAGGAATTGCTCGTAGTCACAAACCCTGCCTGCGATGCCTCCAACAATTCATGTAATCGACAAATGACAACTTGATGTTTTAACCGTCTGCATGCAGTGATTGAGCCTCAGATTACTGCACACCAAACATATAGGGTCTGGTCACCCTCCGTGGAGGATTGTCTCCAGTCGTTGTATGTCGACCTCAGCTTCATTTTGAAACTAGTGGAGTTGCCTTTGACCACCATATGACACCATGTTTGTGTGCCGACAGTCACCAAGCTGTAACGGAGCCCCCCCTCCCCTAATGTGAGCAGACGGCAGCACTATTTTGGTAAATGACTATCGCAAATGTTTTTTTGTTTTGTTCATTTTTGGCATCGTTCTTGCTTCTGCTTCAGTTGTGCTGCACCTATTCCTGTCGCACCACTACTATTGTTGGAGCTACATTTGGGAATGAACGCTTGGCTTCAGCACCATTACATTTAGCCACGCTAAATTGTTTGCTGATTGGTCCGACCTTAAGAGTGGCTAAGGGAAGCTTCATTAACAGGGTTTCCAGACTATAAGCACAACAAAAACTGAAGATGTGAGCAACAGGTGGGTGGAGCCAAGCTGGTGGTGTTTGGCCACGCATGTGAAGATGAAGAAGAAACCAGGGTTTCAACTTCTTTCTGTTACTTTTCCAAGGCTCTGCTCTTTCACCCCTCCATTCAGAAGAGCTTCAACACTTGTCTTTACGTGTGGTCGGACACATATACGCAAGTTCATTATGAGCATGTTGACACCTTGTTGCCTTTTGCCCGTGCATGCATGTTTGTGTGTGTGTGTGTGTGTGTGTGTGTGTGTGTGTGTGTGTGTGTGTGTGTGTGTGTGTGTGTGTGTGTGTGTGTGTGTGTGTGTGTGTGTGTGTGTTGATGGATGAGTTAAATGAAGGGCGGTGAGTGAACCTAATCTGATGCCCCCGGTCGGTAGATTTCCCAGTTTGGGAGCGGATTAGAAACTACAGAGCTGCACAGTCGTCCTTCTTTATCTTTCTAATTGGCATGTCGTAATTGCAACTCCACAAAGCCCAGTGATGTCTGGACACTGTCTTAAAGTAGGTGTCTTTGCTCCTCTCACTCTTCTGAAGGCGTTTGAGTCCAATTCGATAGTTCTGGAAATCAAAAGGTTCAGATCAGTGTTACAATTGAACATAATTAATGACTATGAGCATTCAGTAAATCTCTTTTCTTTTTCCTTGAACTAGAAATATTGCGAGCATGCATGGAGATCTGAGGAAAATCAACTGCAAGACTACAAACAAGCAGCAGCAAAGGATATCCACAGCACAGAAAAGTGGTATATAACTGTAAAGGCTGCAACAAAACTTTCCAAGGAGTTTATGCTAGTTTCACATAAGTCCTATTTGAGCTTGGTCTCAAGTGCTGCTTCATGAACATGATGAAATGGCCTTTTAAAGTAGTCTCAGAGGAGCCAACACTTCAAGGGCTTCTTAGAACCCGCACCACAGCCTTGTATCACCCCGGGAGAGGGAGAGAAAAGAGGGCCAAAGAGAAATAGAAAGAGAACGCAAGAGACAGCAAGCAAGAGGGAGAACACTCTAAAACCAAAATGCAAAAGAGTCATAGGGGCTGAGATGAGCAGAGAAACCCTCACAGAGAAAAAGAAACTCAAAATGAAAGAGCGCGCAGCCAAAGGAAGAAAAAAAACTTTTACACTGAGCTGATCCTCAGATCAGATGAGATAAGAGCACAGTAAGTTCACTCTTCGCTTGCAGCTGAGTTCAGGCATTTCTTTTTCCAACTTACTGAATGTAGGACTAAAAGGAGGACCAGAGGAAGAAGAAGGCAAGAGCAGCATGAGCGTGCCCACTAGCTTTTAGTCAAGAAGCCTAATGAGTTCCTGTGGGACGGGGGCTGGCTGTCAATCATCTTCATTCTTCTCCAATACTATGCCATGTTGTCCTGTACGCGTTGAACCAAGGGGCATGAAATAATTAGAGATGGCCAACCAGCCACCGTCTCGGGTGTCTGGGAGAGGAAGGAAGTCACAGCGTGTCTTTTTCGAGTGAAGGGACGTTTGAATTTGTTGGATTATAGTTTTGGAAGATACTGTACCCGCCTTCTCGACAATGCCGAAATGTGACAATGAGGTAATAATGTTTCAGTGTATTGCGTAATGTCGCCCTGATCCCCCAGTTATTGTGAGGGTGATGAAAGAAAAAACTGGTGAGCAATGGATTCAGCATATGATGAAAGGGAGCCCCTGCTGATAGGGCAGCTGTGAGCTTTCTTTTTTGGAGGCGGGATGGCAGAGAATGAGGTGGAAAGGAGGGGGAAATGGATGAGTCGAGTGAAAAATATCATTGCTATTGTTGCTGATTTCATAAAAACAGATGACACTGGATGGAGAGGGGACTTCAAGCTCCATGCCTGTAATGAAATATTTATCAGTACTGAGAACCAAAGCGTGCAGGGGTTGATTATACAGACCATGTAGCCAATTAACATTTCTGTACCATCCACACTTGGGCTTAACCTCCTTTTTTGGGGGCTATAAATGTACATAAGGAAACACATAAACAGGAGGAGAGGGAGCTGAGGGTGTGGGGAGCAAAGGCAAAATGAGCCATCCCTGAACCAAAACAAGAGGAGGATTTAGTAGCATCTGCATGTGAATGGATCCTGCCTGACATCAGCAGCGGCAGTATGGGCTTTATGTAACTGCTGATGAACAATGTCACAGAAGTGGCAGATTGGGGGAGGGACAGCTTAGAGAGTCCTGTGATGAGAACTATCTCTATATTGGAGTCAGTGTTTGAGCTGTGTGACTGTGCAAATCTAAATTTAACTGGAACACCTTCCTAGACAGTTCATGGGCAGCTGAGTCAGTAAAGGTAAAGGAAACTGTGGTCTGTGAAGGGTTTTGTGTTATAATTCCTAAACAAATGGTTCTACCTAATCACTGTATTTTCAGCATCAATTAGACAGATCGCTATTTTCATTTTGATACTTACATTTTCTTGATTAAATATCAAAAAGCAGTGAAACATATCCATGAAAACACGCGAAATATCAACTCCTGTTTGTGCAGTATCATTGATCCCAAGATCGTTTGCGCAAAGCTTATTACAACTCACAGTTACATTTAACGGCTCACACTAAAAAACAACAATCTTGGCGTCTCAGGTGTGCCGGGATCACTTATGTGAAATGATCATGACCTTTTAACACCACATTAAGTGGTGGTGGAATGTAATGTGTTAAAATTATGTGCGGGTTCTGCGGAAACAATGCCAATCAAAAGTCAGTTAGGATTCTTTGTTGTGGTAACCACATTAGGCTGAGCCAGAGAAGTGATGCTGTTAAGTATAAAAAGGGGACATAGCTTTCAGGTCTGAAAAATGAAGCCAATGCGGAAGTGCCCTAAACCGCAATATCACATATGGCCTCTAGGGGTCGGCTCCAAAAAGCCTCTGGCTCCACAGACTCCCATTAAACTTCTGATTATGTGAAGTCAATACATTTTTCCATAAGTCATCATCGTGTCATTTGCCAAAGTCACTCCTTCTTATTTGTTTTCTGGTGGTCCATCTGAAAATAATCCCATCATTAATGAGCTATTTGGCCTCAAAAAGGGCTATGTTTGGGGGAGGGGGGGTCTGTTTGATTGACAGGTATGTGGTGCAGTCGGGTTTCTGCAATAGGTAGGACACAGAGCAAATCTCACAATTGACAAGACAGAATGAGGGAATGTTTGCCATTTTTGTTTTTAAAAATAACTAAAATAATCAATAATTAATCAAATTACTTCCCAAAGTATTTTTCTGTCAATTGCGTAATTACTGCAGCACATATAACTTCAGTCGTGCTGTTAACATTGATGCGATCCGTCCAGAAGCCCGAGCAGAGTGAGCAGCCAGTGAGCCAGAAAGGTTAATGGATGGCTTTTTCATTAATTTAGCCCCCCTCATGCACTGCTAACATTTCTGACTGTTTGCTAACCTGCCTTCCATACCTCTCCAGAAGCCCTGACACCGAGTAAAAACGCCCACAGTCCAAGGTTAATTACATATCCATCTCTGGACAAAAACAGCGCATTGTATCCTCTTTGGTTTGTGTAAAAGCTGGCAGGGAAAAGCAGGACTGTCTGTGCCAGGGGTGATGGGATGGGCACCGACTCAGGGGACGGAGTGTGAGGCTGCGGAGAGCAGCCAAGGTTGACCTACGAGGAGGGGCAGGAGAATTGGCTCGGGATCTGAGGCAGTGGTGTGAGGACGCTGGGGAGCCGCTCTATCTGTGGGCATCAAGCCAGCTGTGATCTACTGTATTTTCCTGTCAAACAGGCCAGTAACGCTCTGATGCCAAAAGGGGAGAATTTGAAGCTGACAGAAATAGGAAAGTCATAAAGGAAAGAGATGATCATTAACAAGAGAAAAAGAGGCAAAGAACAAGTAATATGAAATCAAATGTCCAGGAGAGCTAAATATTATTGGTTATTAGATAGTCTCTGTCATATCCTTTCAGTGAGGGGAACAACTTCATATTTGAACTATTTCCATTTATGAGGTTCTCAAAGTATCTCAATAGCTTTAAATATGAATTGAATCGAGCATTCATTGAGAGCATCACATTTATTTTTAAATGAATAAGCAGGACTATTTGAAAATTTAAGAATTTATTTGAAGTGAACTGTTGCATTCAAAATTCCTGATGAAATATGATATATGTATATTAGAAAAATCTGTCAGAAGATACCTTTTATAACCCCATTTCCCAAAAACTTGGGCCGCTGTGAAAATGAAAAATGAAAATGAGACAGAATGTGATGATTTGCAAATCATTCAAATCCATATTTAATTGAAAATAGACCAAAGACAACATATCAAATGCTCAAAATGAGAAATTTTATTGTCCAAAAAGTTGGGACTGAGGCAACAAAAGACTGGAAAATTTACATAATGCTAAAAGAAACACTTGGTCAAACATTTCACAACAAATTAGGTCAACTGGCAACAGGTCAGTAATATGATTGGGTACAAAAACTTGGGGATTTTATCATCTATGGTACATAAAATCTGAAAAGGTTCAGAGTATCCGGAGAAATCTCTGCACACAAGGTACAAGGCCGAAAACCAATAATGGATGTTTGTGATATTCAGACCCTCAGGTGGCATTGCATTAAAAACAGAGATGAATCTGTAGTGGACATCCCTGCATGGGCTCAGGAACACTTCTGAAAACCATTGTCTGTGAAGACAATTAATTGCTGCAAATGCAGGTCAAAACTCTAGCGTATATATGAGCTAAACCATAAATATACACGGTCCAGATCCTTTGCCTTCTCTGCACCCGGCTCATTTAAGATGGACTAAGGTAAAGTGGAAACTGTCCTGTGGTCTGATGAGCCAAAATTTGAAATTCTTTGTGAAAATTTTGGATGCTGTATCCTCCAGGCTGAAGAGGAGAGGGACCACCCAGCTTGTTATCAGTACACATTTCAAAAGCCAGCATCTGTGATGATATGGGGGTGACTTAGTGCATAAGGGATGGGTAGCTTACACATCTAGGAAGGCCCCATCATTGCCATTTTGGAGCAACATATGCTGCCATCCAGACAACTTTTTCAGGGAAGGCATTGCTTATTTCAAATAATAATCAAAGACAACGCCAAAATGCATTTTGCACAGATAGCAGCAGCATGGCTCTGTATAGTAGAAGATTCTGGGTCCTAAACTGGCCTGCAAGCAGTACAGACCTGGCACCCATTTGGCGCATCATGAAACAAAAAATACAACACTGTTGAGCTGAAATCAGGCAACAATGGAACATTTCACTTTCAAAACTCTGCCAACTGTCCTCCTCAGTTCCCAAACATTTGCAGAATGTTGCTTAGAGAAGAGGTGATGCAACACAGTGGTAAACATGCCCAACTTTTTTTGAAACATGTTGCTGGCATCAAATTCAAGATGAGTATATATTTTCATAAAACAATAAAATTTCTCAGTTTCAGCATTTGTTGTCTTTGGTCCATTTTTAATTCAATATGGTTTACATGATTTGCAAATAATCGCATTCTGTTTTCATTCACATTTTACACAGCATGTCAACTTTTTAGGGAAAATGAGGTTGTATCACAGTTCTGAAAAATTTGTGGCATCTGTATGTTTTTCAGTGGAACAGACAGGAAAGTACCTTTTACTCAGGTTGTAACACAAATCAAACCATGTCGCTAATCTTTCTGACTTAATATGAATCAATAATCAACTCAACTCCTGGAACGTCCGATAAAAACCAAAGGCAACTTTTCTGTGAACTCTTTACAGCCTATCTCTCCATCAAGTAGAATGAGATACAACTAAACTTCGGTGCTCACATGTTCATTAAATTGTCACAATAAGCAAATGTGAATTTTTTTTGGACACCTGTATGTGTATTCACAGTGAAATAGACAAATCAGTTTGTGTGCAAACCTCACTTAAACAGTAGAAACTGAAAGGGTAGCCCATTCCTTGTCGTCACACAGTTTAGATCAGATTGTCTGACATTGACCTGCAGTCTTTTGTTACCACAGGCTGTTGGCATCAGAACAAACTGTTTTGCTCCCACCTGCGACTGGTCATAGATCTGATCTCTGAAAGTCTAGATGATTGTCAGCTAGACTACTATTATCTCTCCACATAGGAAACCTATTTCGTATTTCTGTCAATGCAGTGGTGCCTCCTCTGTTGATCCTTTTTTTTCCTATTTTCTTTTTCTATTTTTTTTTTTTCTTTTCAAATCAAAGATGTGAGGATATAGGGCCTTATGTGTTTTTCAGATTCTAAAGAGATACAATCTCTGACATATATTTTTAATTTTGGCCTGTAGAGCCCAAATAAAAATGATGCGACTTAACTTCATAATTCAACAGAGATCACTATAAATTCTTCAGTTTGTCTAGTTTCAAGCACAGTGCTTTGGCTATAACTTTTCTAAAAAAAAATTTAAAAAAGAGAATTGTGTCAAAAGTAAACCTAAAGCTTCTCAAAAAATATCTTTTAAAAAGATTCCTTTAGAAAGGTCAAAGATCAGCTCTACTGCGTTAACTCGAGAACAAAAGAGGAGATTGTGACCAAATTTCACATTTGGTCATATAATGATTTATTGATGCTAATCTTGGGTGTTCACCTTGAAACTGTGGTGACCGTAGAGATCTTCTGTGCCGTCAGGTATAAGACGTGTGAAGCATCCATGTTTTAAAATTTGTAGCTGAATTTGTAGCAACATCCATATTGAAGCAATCTCGTGGATACAACTTTGTGTTCTATCAGCATCCGATTTATTGGCA
The DNA here is from genome assembly GCF_029030835.1 of Brachyistius frenatus. Lineage (NCBI taxonomy): Eukaryota > Metazoa > Chordata > Actinopteri > Embiotocidae > Brachyistius > Brachyistius frenatus. The sequence goes on along the minus strand of NW_027210606.1, from coordinate 9,070,460 downwards.
AGGCATGGGAGCATGTACAAGGACTTTGTTTTGTTTTTATTTCTCTCAATGAATTAATACATACCAAAGCTCAAAAAATTCAATTCAGATCAATTTGACTTGATTGGTTGGTGAAAGGCATACAACCGCCAAGTGGTAATTCAAATTGTTTGCCCACTCCCACACTTTTTCTCAAGGGAAACAAAACTGCAACTTCAAACTTTAAGCTCGATTCGAGCTGCTCATCCTTTAGAGTGAGCAGAGTGATGACTCAACAGTGCATGTTATGTCCAGGCCCCTCGAGCCCCACATGTAACAATATCTTCTACGCTTTGTCTCAATCACCCAAAGGAGAAGCTCTTAGATGCACATTGAACTTACTGCAGTGCACATTATCTCTTCCCCTCAACCACCATCTCCCTTCTCGTTTTTGCTTTTCTTCACTTTTTCCACCCTTTCCAATTTCCCCTCTCGGCTCTTTTTGCCTTCTCTCCTCCCGTCATTTTCCCCATTTCTGTATTTCTCTCTCCTCTCTCCTCGGCCTCTGCTGTCCCCAGGGGGTATGAGACAGGCTGGGAGATTCGCTGTATGTGCCGCTGTCATGGCCTGAGCTCCCGAGTTGAGGAGCCTTTGATGGTGTTGGGGATTATTCATCCTGTTCGTTGGGCCGTATTCCACTGTCACACAGCAGCAGCAGCAGCAGCACATGCATGTGCAGACATACACATAATGGCACACTCTTCAGAAATAACTGCACCAATATTTGTCACTCATGAATTTGGACTTTTGCAACACTTTGATGTTGGAACTGCTGTCATTTTCAAAATATTGTAAAAGTTATGATGCACTGTTGATTTTGGGCTCATCAAGATGTTGCAATCATCACTGATTTGATTTTAGACATATATGATGCGAGCGAATGGATTTTTGCTTTTACGTTCGTTTTTTTTTTTTTACATCACCTTCTTGTAACCTAAATAGCAAAAGTGTCTCAGCATTGAATACAAAGGTCAATAGTTTGTTGTTAAATGATAAATAAAAAGAAGGTACTGTACATCCAAATATTAGTGTATTTTTAAATTAGTTTTTGTTTATCCACACTTTTTACAGTGAGTTTTTCAAAATAAGACAAATTTTTACTAAATTGAGCTAAATTTGTCCATTTCAGTGACATATATTTAGATTGTGGAACATGTAACATGTGAAACTTATTTTCAACCCAGCATCTAAACATGTTCTTAAAATTCAAGCCTTTAAAGCAAACTGCTAACCACAAATGTGAGCCAAATAACACAGAGGTGAGGTGTAAATTATGTGATGGTGTGCATCTAATGAGAACATTTACTATTGAAAAAGAAATGAAATTAGTGACCGAAAGAGATGTCAAACTGAAGGCTCAGAATGTGTCCTTGCTGGGACGAATTAAAAAGTCACTTCTGAGTAGTGATCACATTCAACTGTGTAAGAACCCGGCATTCATAAAAATCCTACCCTTACTGATTTCTGAAGTTTGGACTGACTGCACTTTTGTTTACATCACTGTCAGTCAGCACACAGTTATACTGTATGTTTATATTCTCGCAGTCTAATGTGAACCTGGGCTTCAAAGAGAGTACAGATAAATATAAATACTGCTAAAGTCATTAATTATCCAAGGAAGTCTGATTAATGTTATACAGCAAGTTTTGATAATTGATTTTCTGTATTTCTTGATCTTTTTTAGATTGAAAAAGTGAATTTCATTTGGTTTTGAAGCATGAGATGAATAAAACCAAGCAAGTTGGAGACATCACCTTGAAGCCTTTCAAATTGTCATGGGAAAGTATTTTCTAATATCTTTTAGACTGACAAAATGAATTGATGAAATAATTGTCAGTCCATTGTTAGAATTGTTCAAGAATCAGCTGATGTTTGCATGTTCAACTTGTTGAACATTGATCTTTGTCTCTTTAATTTTAGCCTTTGAGCTAAGTCATTAAAAAAATGTTTCCATTTAGCGCTTTTGGTGGTTGCTCAAATCTACTGAAAATATGTAGGTTTTTTTTGTCTGATTTAAACAATATACCAAGAATCAGTAGCTGCTGATAAATATGCGGCTTAATGTCCATTAAGAAGATACAAAACAACAGATGTGGTTGGTTTGAGCTGCATGAAACACCGCATAAAAGGCAAATTGATCACATCCCTTAAACATTATCACCATTGCACTTACTTGTTTGCCAATGGGGGGGGGGGGAGTTGAAGTTAAGTTTGTTTGGATAATGGAATATTCTGCAGCTCAGCAATTCAAGTAATAGCAACAGAAAGCAGTTTGCATTACAAATGCTAAGCACTGTCCTGCATTACGTGCAGGTGTTTCTGAGATTTGCGCAGATGGAGCCCGCCTCATACCCGGCCCTGTCTCTGCTCCTTCTTACTGAATGTACGGGGTGGCGGCGGCACCTTCTGTGACTACAGACCCACGACCAACCCTGAGTGTTGGTCAGGTCTGTTGTCTGAATGTGTATACAAGCTGTGACGGCTGGCAACCGGGGCATGATCCTTCTCACCTCAACCGAACTCCTATGTGCCAAAGAGGACTGTCCCCCCCCACCCCACCCACCCCTTACCCCCCTTTCTTTTAAGGTCCCCCGGAGGAATTTCAGAGCATCTTCTTAATGATCTTGAATGGAGCAGCAGTGGCAGTATGTGGGCTGCTGCTGTGTAGGCGATGGGAGATGGAGCAGCAGAGCTCCACAGCACCTCATTAGGCCCAGGACTCCCGAGCTGGAGCCACATTAAAGAGCAGCCATGCCTTTCAACATGTGCCGGCTGGTCTCCCTTCCGCTTTCCCCACCGCTGGAGCACCCCCTCATGTTTCTGATGCATCCATACATACACAAAATGTAAGGGGGATAGGCAGTGATATGGTGCAGTTAGTTGAAGGGGAGAACAAGGGAGATGGCATGACAAAAAGAGTTGGTGTGAGTTACTCAGTGCTGCTCATGAAAGAGCTTCAGCCTACCTTTGGCTAGTGATGCTCTCATTTAATAATAATTAAAAAAAAATCTACCAGAAAGTGACACCAGGAAAACAATGATGGCAGTGATGGAGCCTCCTTAGATCCCGACTTTCAGCGCAGACGCTCCCTTGCGTGTGCCAGCCAGGCAGGGATCACAGTAATCCAGTAAAGCCCTCCACCTCTTCACACACTTGACAGAAGTGGAGGGAGCTCCTCCTCCCTCTGTGAAGTTTGTCTTCGGGAGGCTCGGCGAGGTCAGCCCCGTTGTTATCATTGTCATATTGATGAAACACTAAAGCTTCGCAATCGGTTCGCAGCCCACCCATATTTTAGTCGACAATCCATCTAGCCTCTAAATGGGGAGAGATTAAGTTTCTCCCTCTGCAAGTGTTTAGAAAAAGTAAAAAGGGTGTTTGCAGAGGATTGCTATTCAAATTGCTGTGGGATTTTTGTTTTTTTTGTTTTTTTTTTGCATACATATGTTTGTTATCTGTGTTTACGATTCAGACGGGGTCGTCTGTAAACAAGCAACCACGAGAGAGCTGTTTGGTTGATATGATAAAATGCACGTCTCTTTTAAGTGCTGGAATCAATATCTCATATAATCATAAACATGAGGGCATTAGAGAGCGATGTTCTTCTTTGCTTGCAAAGGACATACCGTATGTCATATTAATGCCATTTAATTCAATCAGCTCTTCGCTGGGCGTGCCGTGGAAGCCCAGAGGGATATTTTGTTGATGGTATAGAGCGAGCAAAAAGTGAGCCGACTGTTAACATGATGATATGATGAGAACATGTGGTGCCATAACAAGCAACAAACTTGAAAAAAAAAAGTTGTAATTAAGAGCAAAACAAGCCTTCAATCGTTCACACACAAAGTTGGCTACGGTGAAGAGTGAGAAACCCAAAGGTTTCATAATGGGTGGAAAATGTTTTTGGATGGAAGTTATAATTCAAATCAGACTTGCTATTTGTCTACGTGTTTCCCTGCCTGTCAAACAAAGAACTCACTCACTTAATGAAAACTGTGTGCAAGCAAATTTAAGACAAAAAAAGAAAAAGAAACAGCCTTTTTGCCGCCACGCCAAACAATGTTACAAAAATAAAACACGCAAAAAAAAAAAACACAAAAAGGAGAGCCCAAAGGTTTTTCCTCTCGGGTTGAGTCGCTGTCACGAGTGACACAAGCAGTTATTTTTCTATTTTCACTGTATTTCATTTTAATTTCCATTCTGTGTCTTAGAAATGAATATTTGATCTTTTCCCCCCCGAACCTGTCACCGATAGGCCTTTGAAGCTACGAGACACCGCATTGTGTTTGTGACACTGCGGGATATACAGGAGAAAAAGATCAAACTCCTCTGTACACAGAGAACATGAAAAGGTAAACACTGTGTCCTGGTGGTTTACCTGTTTAGAGGCCCTCTTTGTTCCAAAATGTTCTGACCACGAATGTTTAGGGGCAACAGTCTTTTACAATGTTTGCTTTTCTGGAAATGACTGTCTGCTTTAATGTTGTTGTTTTTTCTTACTCGGATTGTGTTTGTTCTGTGAACGCTGCTGCAGTTTGCAGAAAAACTTTCTCTCTGATATCGTCACTTATATTCTGCTCACTTTCTTAAGCACTTTTTTGTGTTGTTAAGTGCACATGCCTGTGTGTGTGTGTGTGTGTGTGTGTGTGTGTGTGTGTGTGTGTGTGTGTGTGTGTGTGTGTGTGTGTGTGTGTGTGTGTGTGTGTGTGTGTGTGTGTGTGTGTGTGTGTGTGTTTGTGGTGGCAGTAGCAGCAGCACTGGAGGTCTGAGCAGCAGCAACTTGTGGAATTCCCCTTCCTGAGATCAAATGGAGAAAAGATATATGGGCTTCAACTGCTCTCCAATTAATACATAACCTGCGTCTACGCTTGGATGAAAAGTGTCAATAACGGAGATGGAACGAGTCAGAAGTGGAAAGAAAGTGTTAAACAAAGATGGAACGAGGTTTACGGGTATTTTGGACGTCTTGGATTCGCTCTCATGTTGATCAGCAACATTACAAGTGTGGAGGAAACATACTCCAAGGTGTGTGACAAAAATCTTGATTCTATGCTCCTAATTATAGGCCTATGTAAAAATAGAGAAAAACATGATAAGCACGGTCTCATAAAAAAAAGTGGAAATTGAGAACCCTAGTTAGTCATAATTGGCTAATTTCGTTTGTAAGGTCATGATAGCACTTAAAGCCTCTCTGGATCCCTTCCCGCAGAAATGCAACATGCAACACAGGCAGCCCTTTTGTGTGCCAGCGAGCACTGATGTGCTTTCTGTTTCCATGCCAACTCACTTTCATCTTTCATCTTTCTTACCAGCTCATCCTACGCTTCAGATGAATTAGGTTTGTTACAAATTCTTTTGAAGTGCACACACAAACCCCCCCTATACCACCCCACTTCAGCGAAACAAAACAAAAACACTGAGGAGCTACAAATGTAAGCCAGTAATCTTGCTCGTTTCGGCTCCTTGGCTAACCAATGGCACCACGGACGGGATATTTCCACTTCATTTCAATTTGGAATACGTCCCTTGCTCCTTCTACCTCTCCCGCTTCCATTTTCTGCTGTTGTGAGTGGCTCTGCGCCTCACAATTCATTTCCATTATGGAGACGGTCGCTGAGAGGCTTGCATTGTGGGTTAGTAATGATCTTCAATTACACTGATGCCAGTACCTAAGGGCTAAAAAAGAAGGTGGGGGTCTCTTGAGGATCAAAGGTTTAGACCTGAAGAGGACTTCTGTGTCCTTGCAGATGCATTTTCTCAAAATGCTCCGGTGAATTCAGCCCCCGGACACCGAAAGGTAATTTCCAGACCCTGGGCTGTGTGCGTCGGTGAGAGAGGTGATAGAAAATCTACAGCAGCATCAGCTGGAGCTCTGGCCTTTCCGATATCAACAACACACTCGTCAACTTTGCTTTATTCTACTCCTTCATTTTCCCCCTTAATTCTGACCTCAAAGGTCACTGTATGAATTATTGACATCTTAACGATGACTTTAATGACTGTGTGAAAATGTGAATAAGGTAGTAAATATTCATGTTTTATTGGAATCTTGTGTGTCAACTAGAAGTCATCGATCATAACAGTCAAAGACATTGTCCTTTCCAAGAATCTTCCCAAGAAATAACTTTCAAGTTTTAGATCCTTTTTCGGGAATTATTTGGATAATACGGGGGCCTTGAAATAAAGTGCCACTCTGTACGATTTTGGTTCACCCTTGCCCCTCCGATAGAGTTGTTTTCAGCCGCAGCATACAGCCGCTTCACCTACGTTGCTCTAAAAATCCATTGTATGCTACTCTTCCGGCAGTGAACAACAGGCCAATGAAGCCAGAAATTAACCGGAGAACTCAGTAAAGCATTTGACAGATATTCTGCTCAGGTGACAGTGGAGCTGGAAGGATTGTGAGCATTAGACATTTATCAGGATTCCAGAAACACGCCTTCGCATGAATACTAATGTTGCCCTGTGTCTGTCAGATGTGTAAATATGCAACTGTTTGCTAACAAGTTTGCCTGCGGGGCAACTTAATAATCCGATCGATGCCAATGTTGTGTTTACAGGTTGTTCCGCTCCCCTCAAGCAGCCCCCTAAATAAATGACCTAATGCCTCCGCAAACAAAATTCACTTTAAAACCACTTTAAGAAAAGTGTGGTTTTAATTCATGGAGTTTCTTGTCTCAGACCTGATTTAGAGAAATTAGAGGACTCCACACTTATTTATGGTCTGTTGTAGATTTGCAGCAAATTTCGGCCCAAGAAATGAAATATGAAACTTCAGAGGTTGTAAATGATCAAAACTTCCTTTGAAGCAGACGAAAGTCGTGGCAAACAATTAAATCAGCAATTAAAAGCCACATAGCCAAGAACTGTATTTTATGGTGGTTCAAACAGAAAACCTAGTGCCAGAAACCCAAAACACTCTCACAGTGTGCTTTCCCACAGTCATCATTTCAATTTCAGTCTTTACACATAAATCTTATTTCTGACTGCAGCAGTTGACACAGCGACACAAAAGGAGGAAAAAAAAAAAAATCTTATTTGAAGGTGATTTCAGAGATACAATTGATTGAATTCAAACCAATTCCAAACAAAAAGTTACAAGTTGTCTTTTCCCATAACAAACTCAGCCTTGTTGTATTGTATATTGTAAGCCTTTTTTCTTTCTCCCTCATATTGATCTTTTCAACTCACTTTCTCCAAACTATACATCTGCGATATATGTCCCCGGTGACATCAAACATGCTTCACACTATCAGGCTGTTCTTTTGAAGTTCTTTCAGCTCAAGAAAAAAAGATGGAGAAATAAATAACATGCTATCAGTAGTTTCAGATCCAGTACGTCTGGACATAAAGTTCAGATGTCTTTCCTAGGAGGAAAACAGAGAATGTGCCAGCTGAGAGCGAGTTTAGTGAGAGAATAAAGCAAGTTTTCAGCTATCGCTGCGGTTCGTCTCTTAGTGAGCAAAAACACTCCAGGAAAAAAAAATCTCAGTGGAAGAAAGGCTTTGTGTTTTCCTGATTCCAATGAATCGTTGCAGGTCAACGAATACACAAGAACACTAATAGTCGCCCAGCCGGAGGATCTTAATCATCGCAAACTCTGGAAGAGCAGTTTGCATCATGGTTTCAGTTATTGGACCCGCATGCTTTATGAATGTGATTTATTGCACCCATAACATTCAGCGTCCAAAGCCTCTAACTATTTCCCTATATGTGCTTTAAAGCACTCCAACAACATATGGACACGAGGGTGAAGCATGAACATCAGAGAGGATTGATTAAGAGAAGTGAAGGCGCTGCTGAAATACATCTGAACACACACAAAGGAGGAGCATGTAAACCAGCAAAATGCATGTAGACCATGACCAAGATGGGCTCATTTAACGGCCGATTATGCCTGGTAGTTTGTGACGAAAATAAGAGACGCTAAAATTCCTTGGTCAGCCTTTCAAAAACCGGGATGCTGTGGTAATTTACTTGATTGGAATACAATTTTGATGTTCAATTAATTCCAAGCTGATTTGGAATACATTACGGGAAGACTGATTTATTTAGGTTAAGCTGCCATTGGTGCCTCGCAGAAGAGTAAGGAGGCTTTAACAGAATGATATTTCATAGTACAGAAGTGAAAAATATTCAAGCCCCTTGAAAAGGCGTTAAAGGAGCATGAAAGGAGCCAAGGGTGATACTATACCCCTACAACATTTGGTTAATTGGAGATTGGTCACGGGCTGTAATATTTGACTGTAATCTGAAAGGCCTATGAAAGCAGGAGTGTGCAGTGAGAGAGAGAGTGAGAGAGAGAGAGATCAGCACAAGCTGTGAGGAGCAGCCAGTGATAAGATTAAACCCATTCACATCCTATAATGAAAAATGAGCAGCCCTAGCTCCTTTTTATCAGCCTCATTTCTTACGTCGTCTCTCCTCTGGGTTGTTTTCATGTAAATAGCGAAATAAGAGAGCCCGCAACACAAGCACAACAATACTCATTCCCTCGCACAACACGCGGGAACATACATTCAGTGTGTTGCTGAATACCAGGAGGAATCAGAGGTGGAGAAATAACAGCATAAATATCAGCCCTGGCCTTATTTTCGCCCTGTTCCTCTGCGTAACCAAACTGACTCATTATGAACTTCAAAGACACAGATAGGAGTTTTAATTAAGAGAAATGCTGGGGAGCAGTGAAGATAAGTACCCCCCCCCCATTTTCCCCCTGCTCCCCTCCCTCCCTCCTCCTCCTCTTCCTCCTCCTCAACGCACCCCCACATCCCCACCCCTCGGTGCTCAGACAACATCATTAGGACGGTACAGAGGCTGCCGGTGCGCAGCAGCCAGCCATCATCCCGCCGCATGAAACCAAAAGCACCGTGTGGCTTCTGTGTGGTAATCCTCGCATCACAGGTCCTTTGTACTGATGTGGAGTGACACTGTGAATGTTTCAGTATACACATGCAAACACAAACACGGGATTATCTGGCACCGGCAGAAGCATCAGCACCAGCGCTGCTTCTACAGGTACTACCAGTCAGCTGTGACGTACGTGGACCGGAACCAAGAAGCTGGGAGAGGAGGAAGCATTGTTTATCGCTTCCTAGAGGATCGGACACTTGTTTTGGTTTTAGTTTTTGTTCTGATTATGTAACAACATAAAAAGGTCAAAGCACATCCATAATGCCAACACGATGTCTTCCACCTTAACAGAGGGATCAAATCTGATCAGTTAACTTCTGGTATGAAGCAGGAAACATTAAACAATCGGTCAATTAAACCACCCGCCAGTCTATAAGATGATAGCGTGTCGGTGTGACGGCCGGCCTCTCCTGGCCTGAGAAGTAGACACGTTATACGAAAGAGGTCATGTGACAAAAGTAATGTGACATAAATCATTTGACGAAGTACAAAAGTGCTCAAGTCCACACAGGGAGGAAGCTTGGAGTTGTTTGCATGAATATATCACTGTGACCGGAGTTTGAATCTGTGACAAAGTAAGTTGGATTCCTTTAAAAATATATTTTCTTCACCCTATCCAAGTGGTTTTGTTTTCCTAAACATTGCCCCGTGGTTTTTTTCCCCCCCTAAACCTAACTACATGGTTTTGATGCCGAGACTAGGCAAACCTGTGATAATAACATGATGTTTTTTTTGCGTGATATTGGGTAAATGGATTATTGTATGCATAAGAAAAAAGTTTATGAAATGTTCCTGAGGAGTTGCGATTGATATTTTTCCCCTAAGTTCCATGTTTGACCAAATAAGGGATACATTAATTAAGAAAATAAGCACCAGATTGGTAGATAACAATCATCCATTGCTGCCAAATGCAACATAACAGTATTTCTTTTAGAGCCTTTCAAAGTTCACAGACTCTCGTGATTTAATGCACTTCATGGTTTTGTCTGAACTAATTTCAATATTTTACTTTGATAAAAAATATTGATTTAATGTTGAAGCCAACGATGTGTTTTCAGACATCTTATTGTGTGAAATTCTACAGATATAATAAAAAAAAAACCTAGACAGTACAAACATATATGACTGTATGCAGGTTTGTTTTAAAAGTTTGTGCATTAAAATGTGGATGACTCTCATGTCCTCAGATCATTTGCGGAAAATGCCCAGAGTTAAATCACCATCAAACGGTCATGGGGGCTTATGAAAGCCCTTTTAAAACCTTACCGGATAATGTCAAGATGCATTGTCATCAAAGTGGAATGTAGACGTTTGACTGAGATATTCCTAAAAAAGGAAATCGCATTTGGAAGTGACAGACTTTCAAAATGCGGGAATTTGTATTTGCACTTTACTTTTACTTAAACAAGTAGGTCAGTTAAAAAACAGAGTTACAACCCAAACATGAGGAGACGTCTGTAGCGAGAAAAATAAACATGTAATGATATTACTTAGAGTGCTGCATTACACTTAATTAGCAGGTGATCAAAACTAATCTTACATCACACTATCTACCCTGCCAAGCCAGATGAGTTGTGCCATTGCTCATGTCTCTCCCTGTGTTCAGGTGTATCCCCCCCTGCTTGAGTAGACTGGGTGAGATCCCAGACCGCCCACACACCCCCGGGCCCCGCTACGTGGTGGAGATCAGTAGCAGCAGAGTGAAATCTGCCCCCCCTCTTCCCCACCCCCACCCCCCGGGGGGAAGGCCTGATGTCGGAGAGATTAATTGCAGACTACGGAGCTGCAGCATGCTGGGAGCACACATTGCTTGCAGGCTCAAATATATTAATCTGCGTACACAAACACACAGAAGCCCGGTCTCCCTCTCTCCCCCTCACAGGCAGGATCCATCAGCATGTTGAATCCCAGATGAACATCAACCCTCCCCCCAGAGGTGCTGCTCCTTTGTCTCCAGGTAGCGCTGCCTGGCATTGGGCCCACTGCCTCTCGCTTTCATGTGGCCGAGGGAATTATCCTCCCTTTTGTGCGTGTTGGTGTGTATGGTTTGCACTAGAGTGTGACGCCTTCACAGGTACGAGCTTTCATATCTGTTTTCTGCTCTGGCAAAATGCCAGGCAACCACCTGTGAGGTTGTTTTCCCGGAGGCTCCTGAGCAAGGCAGCGCTGCAGTCAGCCGACGATTATGAGAAGAAGAGGAGGGACATAACTCTCCGAATGCTACACTCTAGTCAGTGGTAAAGGGTTAGGAAGTGGTTTGCCATGTGTGTAGTGTGTGCGAGTACAGTAAATCACTGAGGGTTTTTTTTCATGTATACAGCATGCCCCGGAATCTAAAAGAGTTTCCCTGTGTGTTCATGCCTGGCTGTGTGTTTGCGTTTCCTTCATGTTTAGTTTTATTTGTACAAGGAGAAAAATGGAAGGTACAAACCCACAATGTGCCTCGCTGCTTATTTTGGGGAAACGTAACAACTGGTATTTCCCACTCTTCAAAGAGAGCTGTATAATACTTGGTTTTGCTGTCTTCTGAGTGCGCTTTGCGGATCCCCACCGTGAATCCAGCTTAAATGCTTTTCCATCCCGCAAACTCCTCACTGAGCACAGCGGCTGAAAGAATCTTGAAGATGGCTCCAGAGTCTCAGTTCGTTTTTCACAACAGATCATCTGGGGCTGATGTGCAGGTGTCTGCAGTCAAACCACTATCTATACATCTATCCACCTATCTATCTATACTAATTGTTGTCTGTTAATAAGGGAGTAAACTTCTTGGATACCAGTTTATTTCAAGCTTTCCTGGCAGTGTGCGTGACTCCCCACAACAGTTTTCTCTTACCAAAGTCTTTACTGGAATCCAGCAAAGTTAATCCTTTTTCTACCATTTGACCAAAGCTATCAGTAAAATCAGCACCGAGAGACCTCCAGAACTGATGCCATGCGTGCCTATATGTTTATGTACAGCTTCCGCCAGTCCCAGAGCAGTGCAGGTATGTTTATGCTGCAACAGAATGGGCCTGCAGGTTACACAGCAGGTGGCCTCAGTCTCTGGTGACTACTGTTGGGTCCCGCCTGTTGATACTGGGCTGCAGGAGGAGGAGAGTCCTCCTGAAGTATTCCTCCACTCTTTGTCTATACATTGTCCTTAAATGTGTTGATTTGGAGTTTGAGGGTGTAGACTTAAGAGCCTCTTTTGTGGATGCAGTGCCTTCGCAAGATTGGTTTTAGTTTTTCAAATAAAGACAGCCAATCAGACTCAAAACGTCCTCATACAGGAAACATGGAACAGGTCAATTTCCAATGACTCCCAGAACACACATATTGGAGTTTTATCAGCTCCCTCTACAGACATATTGTCATTCCTAGATGACTGAATAATATCAAACTGGCACACATTATATGATTAAAGATTTCCAATGAGAGGCATACTAGACATTCGTCGTCATGGTAATGATAATAAAAAAACATGGTTAACATTATGAAATGGGCGCAGTTTGGTTAGGTTTCAGGACCAGAACTACTTATGTGTAATAAGTATGTGGGTGTTGTAAGCTGAATACGTAACGTAAGTTAGCTTATGTACGTAACTTACATAATGTGACTTAAAATAAGTAAATGAACAGTTGACTCCTGGGTGAAAGTCCTGAGCTCTATCCATCCAATCTCGACTAACTCTCTAAACAGACTTTCTCATCCTTTGTACTACTTCATATGACTTCCTCCTTTGCTTCCATTGTAATTAATATGGCCACTAGAGCAGTATCACCGGGTTTCCAATCAAATCGAGTCAGATCCTACGCTAGCTCCCCCCCCCCCCAGCCCACCCAAATATGATCCCTACCGGCTCCAAGCTGCTCGGGTCTGGTAAAATGGCACCAGCCGAATTCTGAACTAGAGGCTTCATAATGGCCGTTCACAAACCAGCGGGTGATGTCACTGCTCGTTACCACTTGGTCATGTAGAGATCCTTGCGCTGAACACCAGTGCAACAGTTTTTGGGAAGGACGGTCTGTCAGAGTATGTAGTGTCATGTTGAAACTATCAGTCAACTAATGTATTTGTTGACTGACAAAAAAAAAAAAATACAAAAAAAAAAAAATCGATAACCGATTCATCATAAAAGTAATTTATTGAACAAAACTGCCAAAAGACTTGTGCATTTTATACTTCTGTTTTATACTTTACTACATTTTGAAAGGAATTATTGTACTCATCCCATTGGTCACGTTTTTCTGACAGTTAGAATTGTGAGATACTTTACAGACTAAAATGGTACTATTCTGTTTACATATCAATAAATCTGAAATAAAACCTCAATATTAATTTTGTTGATAATAATTCTTTATTTGATTTAGTTTTGGATCGATTACTTTTAGTATTCCTGCTTTATCCAACGTAAAGGATGCTTCCTCTTCTCGAGTGGAAGAATTTATCTTCCTCTCTGTAAAGTTTCTGTTTCTTGTTCAATATTTTTGGATGGAAGAATCTTGGCAATTTTTAAGATGTAATCTTGTTGCAAGCATTCTTCATACCGTTCCAGATTCTGTATTATTTCAGAGGATTTTTTTTTTAAAAAACCATTTGAATTCATAATCTCTTCACACATCTTTCACATCTGTGGACTGTCAATTTGATAAATACAGAATAGGAACTCGACCAAACAACAAACCTCTCGGAAGATTTAGACGAAAAAAAAAGAAAACAAGGAAAAATTGATCCAATTGATGTTTTGGCAACCAAAAACATTGCACCTAATTCATGACAATTTATTATGTTGATTTAAAGAAGAAAAAAAAATCATTTTCAGATTCAGTAATATCATACAGGATATGAAAAGCTGGATACTTCATCACTCCTGTGCCTAAAGTCAATATTTCTTCCAAAATAGAAATCCATTCTCCCGCCTACCATTCCACCCCCAGCTCCCTTTGATGTGTGGGTGTCTGGGTCTTACATCAGACATCAGGGTCAAAGCCTGAAAAGGCAAGTCAATTTACAGACAGACATCAGAGGGAGAGGCTTCTCCTGCACAGGTAGGGCCAGGAGAGCCAGAGCAGCAGCTCGGCAACCTCCTCATCTGTCAAATTTGAATGGAACCGACAGCTCGGACAGCTCGGCTAAAACTGGTTCATTGTTGGGTTTGTTACACACATCGATTTATGAGCTAGAGTGCAAACAGTGCGGCGGCACGGAGTCCTGAAGCGTGGGGTTGGCTGAGGTGGTGTGTCCAACAACAGCTAAAAAAAAAAAAAAAAAAAAGGTTTGTATGTTGGCACATCAAAGCCCCATGGTCCAAAAGCCAGTAAACTGTTTCATGGTATCAGTGATTTACCCATGTGCCTTTATCTTCATGGCTCTTTAATATCACTGTGTTCATTCAGAGAGACATGAGAGGGATGACAGGAAGTGAGAGCTCACTTTACCAACAGCAGTTGGTCCAGAGTGGCCGATTTCAGATTTGATGTACCATAAGGTGCATCACAAAAGTAAAGTAACATCTTGTTTACATGCCTGCGGGTGTACTGGAACTCGAGTTCGACCAAAGTTAAGATTTTACTTTTCTGTTTTGATCTGTGTGAGAACGATTCAAACCACTGTCAGAGAAAAAAATATATATATTTTACTTTGAACTGCATAGTCAAATGTAATATACGTCTTTGTATGATCAGTTGTCAGACATCAAATAAATGCACGAGCTGGTAATAATACTTTCTTTTTTTTAAATAAGCAACAGTAGAATGTTTTAATGTGAACCCCACAGGAATAGCGGCTGATACAGAGAACTGATTGCTTTGGCTGTTAAAGAATATTACATTTCTTGACTGGAGTTTAAATATGAATGCGCATGCACAAAAAAATCTCTTAAATGTTTGACAAGATTTTTGTCCACAAGGAAATTAAATTACACAGCACCAGTTAATCATATGACATTTATTTTTGCTGCATTCATTCATAATTTTGATTTGTCGGTGCACCCAAAATGAGACCGCACTAACATTTCAGAGTTTGTTTGCATACACGTCTCTTATTTAGTGCTCTCGGTGCTCAAAGCAGTTCCCATTTCTGTGTCTTTTGGTGCTGATATAAAACAAATATATATTATTTATGTGATAAAACCATTGATTTCAACATCTTAAAATCCTTTTTCTTTTTTTTTCCCAAATTTAAAAATGTTACCTCAGATTACACTATATGCGGGAACAGAGCAACACACCGACGACCAAAAGGCAGGACCTCGAAGCCATAAACAACTCTCCCTGCAATATAGTGATCTGGCAGACTCACGTTAAATACAAACATGGATGAAAGACAGGCAAAGCCCCTCCAACAAGGCTCCTGTATGTGCCGTTACATGCAGCAGCGTTCATTAAGCTAAGTATGTGAGGAGAGATAAAGGCTCCTGTATTGGGGGATTTTCCCCTGCTCGCATGCTGTCTGAACATGACTGTTAGTGTCTTTGAATACTGTGCAAATGCATGGCTGAGGGGCGTATTCTCATCAGGCCTCAGATCCCAGATCCTGTCGTCTTTCCACACACAGATGGAAGTTCCTTCTCCTCTCTCTTTTTTTTTTTTTTACTAGCATGCTCGTTAAACGGTACATACAGAGACTGAAACGTGTCTTTGATAGGGATGAAAAATTGATTTATTGCCGTACTTTTATCATCGCTCACTCTCAGCCCCACTGCCCCGAGCATTATATCCTGTGTTGAGAAGTTTTTGGGGAGGAAACCACCTGCTTTGATTTATAACCCCCACGGATTGTAAGTTGTTGTCTGGACTGAAGTGTTTTAAATCCCTGACATCTCCGACGGGTTCAGTCACACTGCTGGGCTCAGGGGAGTCCAGACCTGATGGTCTAAATTACAAGTAAGACATGGATGTAGACTTGGCAAATATGAAATAGTGTCCAACAGAGACAAATGGTAAGAATTAAAGTTAATGCACGTGATCCAAAGTAAGAAACTCCATTTATAACATTATGTATATAAAATGGCTTCATGCTTTGCTTTATCTTTGTTAAGTCAACAGTTTGTAACACAGAGCTACAGATGGGACTTCCTCCAGTGAAGCACACTGGCAATAACCCGACTCAGGCTTCCGACACTCTGGGATCTGCATTGGAAATGCAGTTTGTCTCCTAGGGCTACAGGCCCTCCTCCATTGTTTCACGGCTATCTTGACACCCACTCACCAGAATGGAGGCATGCCGCAATGAACCCTGGGATCTGTGATCCTGCCACCGATAGGCACAGCAGTGCCACAGATTCCATTAAGCTCCAAATTAAAGCAGGCACATCAAAGGGCCTGTGAGGAGGCAGCATGGAGATGTGACAGGGAGAGGGGGAACGAAAATGAGTGAGGGGAGGAAAAAAGGGAAGAAAAAAAAAGAAGAAAAAAGAAGAAGCCTCATTTACGCAATCCCCGAACGTGACAGAGCCTAATCCAAATCAATATCTCTGAGTGGTGGAGTGTTGTTACAATGCTAGAGTGGAACATATTAGCGGAAGATGAAAGCATCGATGTGGTTAGCTAGATGAAATTATGTCTTTTATATCATGAGAAATAATTGGAAAAATCTGGGAGAGCTGGCATACATTTTTGTTAACATGCAAATTTGAAGGGAAGTGGAAGTAGCTTTCTTCGGCCCAAGAGACAGCGCACACCGATACCTGACTGTCAGCTATGAGGAAACTGTTTTCTACTGTACCCATCAAAATAAACAACAACTATGTGCAACAACATTGATGAAATTGACTTGGAGACGGACCCACACTGTTTCTGACAGCTGAAGGAAACATTAATACAAAATTATAAGCAACAGCTGTTTATACATGTTTTCAACTCAGAAGCCGTAATTTTCTCCAGTCAGTATCTCAGAGGGTTTATCTGTGTCATCCATGCAGAGGGTAGCGTAAATGGGGGGACCATTGGGATCATATTGTCACCACAGATAATCTCTATTTATTTTTCTGTCCAGGGTGGAAAATTTGCAACGGATCCCTCGGGTTTCTGTAAGTGTTTTATCACTTTGAGATCCTCCACTAGATGTTATTTGTGATTGGGGGAATGGGAAGGACTCTACGTGATACCGTCCGCATAATTCCCAAGGCCTGTCCAGGGGCCTCTGCTGCTCAAACAACACCCAGGGAGCCTTGGAGTTTGCTGGGAGCATCTCTCTGTACGGTTTTGAGAAGCAGAGGAAGGGTATCGGACGGCGACGGTGGGGCTGGTGTTTGCGGCCCTACAGCAGTCTGCCTGATTACATCGCCACACAAGCGTGCCTTCAAAGCCTTCCCCTCCCCACCGCCCAGTTTGACCAGATAAGGACCCCCTTACACCGTGGTTCAGCTAGGGGACAGGAAGACACACGAAGGGGTCAACGGTAGTGCCATCTGCTCCTCATGTACAACAAATACTACACGTCTGCGTCAACAAGCGGCCTCGCTGTTCAAACACAAACTTCAGCCTGTATATAGACTGGCTCCTCAGACTGGAGCTTTGATCACTCAATAGGCTTTATATTGAGGCCTATACTGTGTAACATGTCTACGATGTTTATATGACGGCTCATACAAGTTTCATGAGGACATTGTTGATTGAGTCAACGTGCTTTTTTTTTTTTTTTTTTGCGTGTGTATGCCTCAGACAAATAATGGAGGACTGCTCTGGTGCAGCAGAGATGACAGGCCACTGCCCGCAGGCTGGCATATACCGTGTTAACGATCGGTATTAAGGCCATGCGGATATGGGTCAGCTCCCCGTGACGTCACGTTCCCGTGTGTCACTAACCTCGAGAGCCACGGAAGTGATTGACAGCGGACACGACGCACCAGACGTCTCATTCTTGGAGCGATGGGCACGCTGGAATGCAATTTAATCTGCAAGTAACAATTCTAAAAATGGAGGATGGTGTATCATTTGCCTCGAGGCATTTTTTGGGGATAAGCATGCCAACCCCGACCCCACACCGCCACAACATCAGACACACACACAACTATCTGCACCGCCATAGGTTCCCGACTGGTTCCACAACCTCGGAGTCGACACATCAAGCAGTATCAACAGCTGTCACAGAGGCCGTATCGTATTGCACGCAGGCAGGCAGGCCAGTGCCTCCAGGTTTACCGCTCACTAAGGTGGCTTTTATAACAGCTTTTCATCTTCTTTTTTTTTCACCTCCTTGATATGTCTGCCTGTCTTTCCCTTCCTTTCTCTCTTTGCTTTCTGTGTGTTCTGAACAGGACCGTCACCCCTGCCTGGTGTGTATTATCAAGCCAATCAGGCGATAAAGACTATCATCTGGATCTATGTTTAATTAAGCAGTTTCCAGCACCCTTCTATTTCCCCTAACGTCAGTCTGCCACCACAAAACTCCTCTCATGACTCCACCTGAAAAGGTGTTTTCCACTGTTTGGTAGGTAAGACCTGAGGGAGTTTGCCTCTCAACAGCCAGGGCCCCCCACAATCAGAGATCATCCGAAAAACTTCAATTAGATCTGTGGTTCCAATCATTTGATGAATGAATGGTTTACTTGCCAAGACAACAAAGGAGGGAACTGGATACAGTCACCACGCTGGTTAATAAAATCGGGGGAATATCAAAGTGTTTAATCAGTTTAAAGACAAGCATGAACTCCAGCATATAGGATGAGCTGTTCCCCAAGCATGAATCTCTGCAGTGAGTGAAACTGCCATGTGGGGACTTGAAAAAGAGCCAATGAAAACAGAATCAGCTTTGCATGAAAGAGAAAAGTTACACAATAGAGCCTGTAATACCTGGTCAAACAAACCTGTGGCTGATGCTTCTCAGACAATTGAGTAGTTCAAGAGCGAATAGGATCATGGGGCTGTGACTAAATAGTCTTTGGATAATTTTTCTGGGAGAGGCCTGAATGCAGCGCGGGTTTCACCCAGTGGTAATCATGTTTTGTTTGGAAAACCCTGATTTACATTACAGCTAATGGGAAACAAATTGCCTGAGCATGCAGCCTGCTCAAACTCAGGGATTCCCTCATCCAAATCCACAACCGACAAAAAGAGACAGACAGCTTTAGACCTCATAACTTCTTCTGTTTGGCTTGGCAGGGAGGGATAATGACAAGGAAGGATCGAGTACTGGGCCAGCCTCCTGGCACCGGCACGGGAACCCCCAAAAACGGGATAAATCAGATAATAATCCGTGATACCACAAGGAGATGAAACGAAGAAACACTAAACAGGGCCAAGCATATGGCTGCAAGGGAGGCCAAGAGAACGAGAGGAAGAAAATCTGGGAGAAAAGACTGCGAGACCACATACAAACAGAGGGGAACAATGAGGCTCCTTCACAGGGGTTTGATGATGGAAGGAAGATGAGAGGGAAGAGGACAGATGCGGGTGAAAGTGTGCAGTACGTCTGAGGTCGAGGACGCGGAGAGACGGCTGACTCGACGTCAGCCATGAATTTTTACAGGGTGTGTTTCTACAAATCTTTGGATGTGGTGAGCATATGGTGGCTATAGGAGTACAATGAGGGTTTGATGATGAAATTATAAGGCCATTTGTGTGTGTGCCTGAGAAGGAGTGCGTGTGTGCATGCGTATGGTGAAAGGGTGGGGCATTGAACAGAGGCCCCTCCAGCCCAGACTTGAAAAGGCATTCTTTCATCATTGCTAATCTCCCAAACATAAACATGAGAGCATCCACACCGTCTCTCTCTCTCTCTCTCAGGGCCAAAAGGGGTGACCCTCCCATGACTAGAGATGAGGGACTGCACGAGCGCAAGACTGTGCGTGCTACTTGCTACGTGCGTGCGACTGTTTGTGTTAGGGACGATTGCAGCGGCTGCATCAATCAACATATCAGTTTTATAACGGTTGTTTGTGAGCAGATTTTAAAAAAAAAATTTTTTTAAAGCATTTGTGGGCGTGTCAGAGAGGGTGTGTGCGTATGTGTTTATGATTGTGTGTGTTCCTGTGCTGCTGGGCAAATCAGACGCCAAACCGGGGCGCGACTTGGCATGCGAGGCAGTTTCCGCCGCAATAACCGACAATTAGTTATTTTTCCACAATAACCGTGTGAAATGTAATTCCATGTGATTTCAACAGGAACAATTACGTCAAAAGCATGTAATTCTCAGATATGGGGGACAAAAAGATATCCGATATCTGTACCTGGCAATCGAGAAACCATATTCTGAGAGGGAAATTGGTCACTGAGCCCAACCAAAGAGGTAGATGGTGTCATCTGGGAATGGCTGTCAGGCTTTCAGTGAACTGGGAAGGTTGAGATGTGAACTAGCAAGGTGCTACAGGGTTTGCTCCTCTCTATAATAGGGACACTTATTTCTCTGGCCCGTATGGCTGGCATGAAATAAGCTCAGCTCACATGACTCACGTTATGCGTGTACACACACACACACACACACACACACACACACACACACTCTCACACACTCTCTCTCTCTCTCTCTCTCTCTCTCTCTCACAAACACGCGCACACACACACACACACACACACACACACACACACACACACACACACACACACACACACACACACACACACACACACACACACACACACACACATCCGAGCTTGTATGCCGCACCATTCCCTGTGTATGCCAAAGCTGTTTTTGCAGAGCATTTAAGAGATAAGGCCAGTGAGTTAATGCAGACGTACTGCCATAATCCAGTTTTCCCCCCCTTCTGACTCTCATCCCCCCCTCTCTGCTCTCCTCTAACAGCTTCTTTGCGCTTCAGCTGCATATCTGTGACAGATTAGGGCAGATCACCAAGGATTACCTCCACCAGACACAGCCTCTGCACGCTGACCATAGACACCACCACATCTCCCCTACAGGGAGAGGGGTAAGAAGCAGGGAGCCACAATGGGCTTTAATATTGAATTGCTTCATTTATTGATCACATGCTAAGAAGATGTTACTTCCCAGTATTTGCAAGTAAAAAAAAAAAGAAGATCTCTGAGGATGACGATATTTGTTTTAGCTCTTCACATCCTGTAAGGAGTTAATGTATTGCTGGGAGGGTGCGTGATGCCCCGGTACCTGTCACTCCTTTGGGATTCTGCTGCAGAGTGAATATAGGTCAGACCTCGTTTTTGTTATTTGCCTTTGATTGCTGGATAAAAAGGTGTCTACAGTCCCTAGCACCTACTAATGATCCCCCTTTACTAAAATCTTGCGGAGCGCTTAGCACCCAGAGCCAAAAATCTGACAGAGAAATCATTACTTTATTTTCTTTGTTCCAGACTCAACAACTTCATTTTCGTGCTGCGTTCATCTCAGCAACATCCAGTGGTGTGTTTGGGTACTGCGAGCTGGGAAGGGAGAGGAGGAAACGTGCAGTGAAGGGTTTATCTCGTGGATTTGATGTGAGTGAGATAAAATGAAGCTGATATCTTAACACTTTTAAATGTGTTGCTTTTGGGCATTTTAAAGGCAACTTTTGAATATGAAATGCATTTGAAATGAGGAAACTTTCTGCCCAACTTTCTGGGGTTGTTTCGCTGTTCCAGTCCAGAGAGAATTTTTTACCCATTTCTATTAAAGGAGAGCCTGAATAAATTAGTATCACGCCTTTATCCCTCTTCATCTAACCACGGCACTTCACTGACAACAGTGATCTTGTTTATGATCAATAATACATGGACTTAATTAATATATCGATAGTATATACAGCCCCATTCTTATATAGTCAGGATTTTATTCATGTTCTTTGTAAAGAGACTTGTTTTAATCCTCAAAATACCTCCTCATATGTCACTGAATTGAACCAAACACATCAAAGGGAATATTTCAGTGTGATAACATTATGAAGGGGTAAATTACTTTATGGGCAAAGTCAGATCTGGATTACAAGCACCACTCCTCATCAAAGACTCATATTTAACAACTAGCATAATTTTTTTTATTTTTTTATTTTTTTAAAACCTGTTTCAAATGCAAAATCATAAATAAAAATAATTCAGCAGCAAAGTAGCCCTTTCTTACACTTTAATCTGCATTTGCCTGTGTGGAAACAAAAATGAATGTGTGTGTGTGGGGGGGGGGGGGGTGACTGCAACTCCACCTGGACTCAGAACAAGCGGGAGACCAACTGGGGACGCGGACACTACACAACACACACTACAAAGGGCTGGCGGGGCGAGGTGCACGAACGCCATAACACAGCCAAAGTCCCATTGTTCTATCACCGTTTCATCTCTCCTCCTTCTCTCCAAATATTTGGAGGAACGCTCTGAATAACATACTGGTACTGAGAATATTGAGCTCTGTATATTGTTGAAAGGAACTTAGGCAGTCGGAGTTTTTCGCTCTTCAAAGACGGTTGCTTTGTTTTGTTTGGGTTTTGTTTGCTCCTGTATTTGAATTGTGTACCGTGATTTCGTGGATATCTCATTGTTCCAGGATTTGAGATTGTTGGACGGAGAAGCGCCCACGAGCTCATTTATTTTCATTGCATCATGTGACTCATTGTAATTGCAATGCACGAGCAAAAGCCGGCTGAAATGATGCAAAAAATAACAACTGGCTCCCGGTTTCCCACTGCCACTTCTGGGGAGCTGTTTGTGAGAGAAGTTTCATTCTCCTTCATCATTAGCGTTTCAATGAGACCGTATATACACTTCCAGGGTGCTCATTTCCATACCCGAGCCAATGGGAAGTCAGTGATTAAAAATACAAGACCACAGCTTTGCATCGGAGTTCAAAAACACAGAGCTGAAAGTGCAGAGCTGAACTATTAATCATGTGATCAATGGGGGATGAGCATGAATCTCCACGACGCAGGGTCACAGCATCGTCTTCTTGGGTTGTTTGATGGCCCTTTCCTGGGGACCCCAACATTGATTGGGCCCTGAGGGTGCCCTGCGGCGCTGCCCTGTCGCTAGGGCCTGACTGACAGCTCTAATGAAGCCTGCCATCATCGGGGCAAGGGACCACTCAAGAGCAGGCACCAAACTTCAATCGGCCCGCGTGACGTCCAAACAGTTTTGATTTCTCAGCAGTGGTGAGGGGGTAAAAAGAAGACCCCTGTGGGAGACAGGCAGCCATAGCCTGCCTTTGAATATTTCTCCGTTTACCGCATGTCGGCTCTTGGTGTTGGAGACGAACAGAAGAGACGTACGTGGGAGGCGGGGGTGAGGGGGTGGGGGGGCAGTCCCCTGAGATTAGGTCGGGATGCTGTCGTATGAATGCAGACTTACTGTCATCCTGTATAGATGTCACCGTACCAGCTTCCAATTACAGCTGTTTTCTGTACAAAGCTTTGCATGCAGAGGTGTGTTTTTCTTGGCAAGACAAAGACTTGTCAGGTAACTCTGTTCACAGTTTAGTGAGGATGGACAGAGACGTTGCATCTCTCACCGTCTTTCGCCCTCATTCCCAAACACATCCCTTCTCTGTGTGATGGAGGGATGTAAAGGAGCAGTAGAACCTCAGAAGACTCATCCGCACTTTGTTCTATTATTCACCATCTCTGGCTTCAGAACTCTCTGGGATCTCCATGGGGTTACACTCCTCTATCCTGATGGAAAGACTCCTGTGCCGCTGAGAGCCTGTTTACTCTCCGGCCCCGCGGTCCGCTGGAGTATACAACCAGTCCTTTCACTTCCATGCTCACATCAGAGCCATCAAAAATATATCAAAAGCAGAGTGGTGCAAGCTATTTGTTAATCTCGTGTTCGTTGGCACTTTTTGAAACCACTTGCTGAATCAATGACATCCTGGCAAACATCACGGTTCACTCGTCAACTTACTCTACCGTACGCGTCTTCCTTTTGTTCTTTTCAATCGGCGTGAATCTTTACATCTTCACCAACTATGATACAATATGATCCCCTCTCAGAATGCTCATTTGTACCAGCATAAATAGTTATTTGAAAGATAAAAGCAAACATGTTTGTTTTTTGTTTGTGTTTTTTCCTCTTTTCAACTCCCCGAAGGCATTTATGAGCACTTTGGTAATAAGGACCAGAGAAGGATTTAGCTGAAGAAGAGGAGCAGAGGATGCTTTGATGTACTCTTAGATTAAGTGAAGTCTACAGCGATGTCTACAAAAATACACACAGTGTATACACTGAGCTCAGCTAGACAGATTCCTCTCTGCTGGCCCTTCCTCTCTGGTCCCAAACGACCACAGCATGAAAGACAGTCTGTATGCTCCGTGGCAGCAGGAGACTTGTATGGACCTTGTCGACAGCTTCAGATGAAACATTCCCCAAAGAAACATAAACTGGGGAGATTTTTCTTTTTCACTAACTTGTTTTTCTCCCCCCAATCCGGATATTTCCCCCAACAAAAAAAAAATCCAAAACTTTTAAAAGGCTGGGTTCAGAGTTGCTTTGATTTTTTGATATATTGCTCAGCTTAAAAGAGATTTAGCAACTAGGCAATACTCAGAAGACGAGCAGGGCCCAAGCAAGTCGACACGGTGCCAATGTTTGAGTCAGAGGAAGATGGAGATGAGAGAGGGGTAAGAAAAGACAGAGAATGATTTTGTAACCCGTTATGAAACAGTCAGCAGCTTCAAATTTGGATATTATCTTAAAATTTAAACATAGGATTCAATGTGAGGAGCTCGTCAGCCAGAGGCAAGAAACAGTCCAAATTCGAACCTTTTCATATTTTATGTATTCTAATTATTTGCAAACTAGTTGGTAAGCAGAAAGCGCAAAGAATCGGCCAGTGGGTTTTGGCGAGGGTGTGCGATTCACAGTAATAATATACAGTAAGCTGGTTTACTAATCAGTAAGCAGACATTTTCTTAAGAAAACATTCCTTGGCACAGTGTGACTGCCATGATTCCCTTTACTGTATGCTGCGCAATTTGTATTTGCTTAGTGTGTTAATGAAAGGTTGCATGAATAATTTAACATAAACAAAGCATGTGACTCCAAATTAACTGCAGCTCTGCAAACACATGAAGCAGCGCAGCTGTATGTGGTGAGACTATGGTGATGTGATGCTGACCTCTACTGGCTGCCTCTGCTGCTGAGTGCAGGATTGTTACCGGAAATACTCCACAGCGATTTCAAGCACAACCACATGCTAGTCCTAAAGCTATAAACTGTAAATGAATTGTAATCTTAATTTTTTTTTTTTTGATGAGATTCTGGGTTTGGTTTGGTTTGTTTTTTAATGAAGGAACAATTTTATAGTAGATTTTGTGATGGTGGCGGATTTAACAGTAATTCATTTCACATGTAAGCATAACCACTATTTTCTTTATATTCTAGCCCCACCAGTACTTACAAAGATAAAGATATATGAAGGAGTCGATTTTCGTATTGTTTTACGTGACAATGTAACAGACAAATATTGATATAAATCCCTTAAATGTGTTTATCAAAGTCCAAAACATGTGCTGCTCTCAACTATCTGTGGTTTCAACATCTCGGTTTCTCAATGTCAGTAATGTCGGTAAAAGTCTGTCAATAAAGGCAGAAAATAATGATGCATTCCTATCACAGTTTCCCACAGCTAAAGTTTGACGTCTTGCTTTGTTTTCCTAACTGCCCCCAAGCTTTCAATTTAAAGAATAAAAAAAGAGGGATGCACTTTGCTTGGAAAATTAGTAAAATGATTCATCACGTAAAAAAAGTTGCTACTTGACTCACTTTTCTGTTGATTGAATAGTCAGTTAATCAATTATGGCACCTCTTCTCTCCATTACATTTTTTAAAAAAAAAGTATGAGCTGATGAAAACATCATTTCAATGTAATTTGAATATTAAAAATGGATTCATTTACTTCACATATCGTTTGCAGAGCACTTCCAGTCATAAAGGATCTCTCCCCTTCACTCATACAGACAAACATTAGTGGCTGAAACCTTTGTCCTGATTGAATACAAAGCAAAACCTTTTTTGTTGCCCTTCAACTTGAAAATGGTTCACTTCCCATTTCTTCCCCACATTTACCCCCTCTCTCCCCGCCACACACACACACACACACACACACACACACACACACACACACACACACACACACACACACACACACACACACACACACACACACACACACACACACACACAATCTCCTGCTCCCCACCACCGCCACCGCCACCACCACACACAATCCCACACCCACCAGCACTGCCACCCCACCCAGCTCAATTAACACTGCGGCTCCGAGGGTGTGAATTATTTAGCGATGAATTATTAATAAATAATAACAAAGGGGCCCGGGGGAGACGCGGCCCGGTCAATTAGGAGAGAAGGGAAAAGTGAAGGCGAGCAGCGGGGGGTTGGAGGCAGGGGATCTGGAGCTGATCTGATCTGCGCCTCATCATTATCGCCGCCCGTCAGACACAATTATCTCACTTCCATGCTCCCCGGCACTTCAAACAGCCCGTCCCTCTGACTCTGACAGCCCTCCACTTTCTACTGCCTCTGTTGAGCCAACACACTCACACAAAGTCAGTACACATTCACCGACTGCATCACAAGACTGGATATTAATCATATGCTGTAACATGGCCACAAAAATGTTACTGATAGACAATAGCAATAGCTCAACTAGGCCTCCTATTTTCATGTCGTTTGATTGGTGTTCTGACGCTGGTCAGCATGAAAAGGCACTTCATATCTATGAAATTGCAATATAAAATTGAGGAAATGAGTTTGTACAAGAATTTACCCCTGATATAGGACACTCCTGAATCATCACTAGTGCAGCCAAACGGTTTTAGAAGTCACACAGTCAATTTCGTCTGGTTACAGAATAAATACGCCCAAATCTGAAAGAGCCCACTTCTGGTAAGTCAGTGTTGTGGCAGCAAGAAAACTTCAAGTCACTCTACAGAAAGTAATGTGTCTTTTCTTAGTGGTCGGTATCAAGAAAAACACATTAAAGATGCTTTAATTGCCAGACAATAAAACATAAGAACTTAGAAAGGGAATCAATATTTCTGTACAAGTAACTGCAGTCAGCATGATCACTTGGGCTTCGTTCTGTGTCTCACCTGTAAAGGCCTCGGTGGTAAAAGAACCCCGAACTAACTCTTCAACCGACTGCGGTATGAACAACTGGACAGCAACTACTTGCATACCTGAAAAGGTTTTGTTATTTTATAGAAACTGGTAAAGTAACTTTGAACACAGAACACACTGAGTGAGATACTATACAGGTAAGTACTGCACGCTCAAAGTGAAAGTACATATAAAGATGATAGTTTTCATGATTTCTCTTCATGTTTCTGTCTAATTACCTAAAATGGATTTAACTTGTCACGGTTCATCTATAATTTTGCACAGGCCTTTGATATTCAGTCTGCTGTTATTAAAGATTCAGGGTTAACTTGTCTTTACCCCGGTGCGCCTCTGTGTATGGAACTCTTTCAACACAGGGATTTGGATATGATAAGCACACAGAACTTTTAAAACAAAAAGTATTACTTTGTAAATGTATATATATATATATATACAGTGATATAATCAAAATGTGCATTATAGAAGTTGGAAATATGATATCCTTTTGTAGCTTGCGATACATTTGGAGCTCCAATGATGCTCTTGAAAATTTCAGACATACAGAGGGGTCCAAAAATCCAAAACCACCGGTCCACATATTTTACACATATACATAAAATGTCATAAAACATGTCATCCTAAGAATTTAAATGAAAAGTAAAAATGTCTGTGCAAAAAAAAAAAAATGCTCCTAAATTTTAGAATATTGGTCTGCCCCTCTTTTGCCCTCATGATGGTAGTGATACTGTTTTACAGACACATCCCCAACCGGATGTTTCAGATGTTCATTTTAATCTGTGAACATGTTCCACAGTTTGGAAATCACTGCTATAGCAAAACATTTTCAGAGCATCTCAATATAATATCACAAGATGGCGCTAAATATCCACAAAGCGTGAGCGTTTCAAAGATTAAAAAATAGTGCTTCATCTTTTGCATTACTTTAAACAGGAAGACCTCAAACACGTGCTTAAATTGACATTAATTGAAATAGTCTGAGAGCTCAGAATGTTCATTTCTGTTGTACTGTTCATTGTTTATTATGGTTTTGTAATTCTAGTCCACGTCCACAAGAGGGCAGCCAAACCACAGGTTTATCAGAGTGAGGATGGCCCCTTTCTAAATAATCAGTCAAGTCTAAATAAGAATTACGTATTGAGCAATATCTGCCTCGTACAGTAAAAGTAAACTGATCAAATTGTCTCAGTCTGCTATTTTTTCCATTTTGTCTATGACAGCAACCACATAGCTGAGGAAGTTCATACTGTATAACTGCTTTAAAGAAACATTCATTTGCAATGCAGACCAATAGAAAATGTAATACAGAAAAGATTTTAAGTGAAGAATAAATCAAGATGCATTGATTTACATGCGATGATGATTTTTATTTGAAAAGTTTTGTCATCACAACATAGATTTACTGTTATTAATGCATCACCTTGCTATTCAATAATTAACTTTTAGACAAACCTCTGTTTAAGCAGGTTTTGTTATTCAATTGTAGCTTCTCTCAAGTGCCTAAAGCACATTTGCCAACTCGTTAGAAAAGGAAACTGGGCACAGCTCCCATAAATAACTTCATTCAGCAGGAGAGCTAAATGCTGTCTTACGCTATCAGTTTGAGGCCAATATGAGACGATAAATCTAGCAGCAGGTGACGATTAATGGCTGACCACAGGAAAGAAGAGTAACTGGGCAGAAATGTTCATCTTGTAAAGTCACCTGACAACTTTATTGTCTACATCAATCAGCAACATTTTACTTCTAAAGTTTCTCTGTAAGGTAGTAAAGAAATGTAAATTTGAATTCAAAAGAGATGAATCATTTTAGAGGGGGAAATAAAACAAGCTCCTTGCCAAAAGCAGCTTATTGATTGCATCCAGCTGCTCTGTCTTCCCTCTTCTCTCAGGGAGTATTGATCCCTTTCACCAGCAGGATTCAGTTCACTGATCGGTAGGGAGTGGTATAGAGAAGTCTTACGAATGAACATCCGCTTTAATGAACACTGCCTCCTCTCCTTTGTATCTATTATTTTGTAGTAGAAGAGCTATTAATGTCTGTGGAGTTCAAAGACAAAAGTCATGTCTCAATTTGCATCCGTCCATGATGCTACTGTATAATCTGTGGACACATCGATGTTTGGAAAAAGAATTTCAACGCTGCGCTCAAAGCAGGTCAGTTTTGTTGGTCTCTAAGGCCAGAAGACAATCACATACCTTATCGTCTGCTGTTACAATGTGCAGATCTTATTAAGCAGCCTCAGCTTGCAAGTGCCAACCTTATCTGTAATATGTTTAAATATTAATGGAGACTGCAGTTGCCAGAATCAATGGCATTGTAAATGTGATTGTCCAGAATGGCATTTTGTCTACTTTGCAGGCTTACTTTAGAATCTAAGTCATTGGCAAGCTTCACCTTTATTGATCACACAGCTGAGGATTCACTGAATACTCAAATTATCAATCAGAAGCCAACAATTGTGCGTTATGTGATAATCAAAGAAATAAGTCATATTGACACTTAAATGTGTAGAAACAACTGCATATTTAGTTTAAAAAAAAGAAGTAAAGTTGCTTAAAATAAATATATTATGTGTGCTGCCTTTGCTTTGGTCTTTGTTTAACGTCAATCAAAAATAGCATTCAGTGTCCTTCTTACACACACTTAAAAATGTCACCAAATGAGCAGCTCATCTTATTTCTTGAATATGTTATGATCAGTCTAGCTCCTCAAAAAGTTCAATAAGCATCAAAAACTTAGATTTGAACTACACAGTCAAAACCATGGGAGATTTTACTTCATCATCTAATCTGAGGATTTAAACTTTCTTTTTTGTCAAAAAAGTTCTCATAAGAAGTTGTGTGTCTGTCAGGGTTTAGTTCAAAAGTGGACATTTTCCAATAGACGGCAATAAGTTAAAGGTCAGAGGTGGTCAGACCAGACATTCGGGAAATGTTCCTATTCTGACAGTTAAACAAATCTTAAGTAAACTTGTCAAGCATCAGACAACAAATCCACGCAGACGCTTAAACTGGCTTTCAACTGAGAGCACGCAGAGTCAAATATGTCATATCTTTGTGTTTTTGTGTGTTAACACTGTCAGTGTCATATGTTATTACTTTTCAGTAATGAGTGGTGTAACGCTGAGTAGTTAATCCCAATTGTGCTGTTACTAGTTTAATGTGAAGAAATAGCAGTTTTGACATTATGTCAACAACGCATTGTGTTGCACAGATGTCTGCTGAAGTTAACATGCTAAGGAGTCCCAACCTGCCACGTAATGCCACCTTTATTCCTCAATATGAGTTACTGTAACGTCCTGACCTTTAAACTGACTGCAGTTTGAGCAATACATTAATGTCTTACACCTGTCTGGTCTATTAATTAATTTTTTTTTTTTTTTTTATTTATGAAAAAATTTTGAAAGAAATAAACCTTTAGAGCAATAATAATATTTTAAAAAAAGTCTTAGATCTTTTATTCAACTAATAAAAAACTGGAGCCAAAACAAAAGTGTTGAGTTTATATTTGTGTTCAGTTTACAAAGTTGAATTACAAGATGGTAGGCTAATTAAATCGTTAATTGTGCACCTTGAACATTTTGGATGGTGGCCTTCTTCATGAGGAGTTGGATTGCAACTTACTGTAAGTAATTACCTCTGCTCCTGTGTAAATTTACACAGTAAATGCCTAATTGGTTTTTCAAGTGGACAGCTCAACAACGTGTGAAAAACTAATTTTGGACATTTTATTAGAATAAAACTGTTTATTCAAAGAATTTTGAGAATACAAACACACCAAAGCATAGTATGACTTCGTAGGGAAAAAAAACAACAAAAAAAACAAACTTTGCTGAGTAAGAAACAAAAATGCAACTTACCAAGGTGGAGATCAATTCACCAGACACATCTGCTGTAAAATACAATACAAGATGGTGGACTTTGAGCATTGAGGTACTGCCCTCTGATGGCCGGAAGCTGAACTGCAACAGTTGTTAATTAAATGCAAACTGGTAACAACAATTTTGCATTTTTTTTTTCTGTCGTGTTCAAACATGGCAGCTCTGTGCTCAGATAGTCACTTTTTAAGTTTTACTCAAAAGACTGAAAACGTCCTTATTTTGAAGGCTAATTACCTGTGAAGAGACAATGGTGGCAAATCATTTTTGTTTTTTAAAGAATTTTATTGAACAACAGTGAACAATAGATTAAATTAGAACAAGTTTACAAAATTAGAACAAGTTTACAAGCAGTGTAGACAAGTACTCATCATTACATAATAAGGGTAAATAACATGACAGTAGAGTAATGAATAACAAAAGTATAAAGAAAGTAAATCAATAAAATAAAAATAGATAAACATAGAAGGAGCCAAATATATAATTTCTCTTAATACAAAGATACTACAGGACAAAAAAAAAAACATCTATATACCTGAAAATAGCACATCATTCCCCTCCAAGGATTTCCTCGTAGAGTTCGATGGTTTTGTTACTTTTTTCATTATCCAATGGCTTGAGAGTCTCAATGTGTTCCCTGAATTCACTCAAAAATCCAGAGAAGTTGGGGGAGATGTTTGAAATTCTACACTTGTGAATGAAGAATTTGCTATAGATAATTAATATGTTTATAATGAATTCTAAATTATGATTTGCATGTTCAAAATATGCAATTCAATTGTTGCATTCAATTTTTATATTTATATTTATTTTACCCATTATATAATCTTTCAATCTGGACCAGAAAATAACAAGAGTGTGTGCAGTGAAAAAAAAATAAACGTGTTAGTGACTCTGGTTCTTTGTCACAGAAATTACATTTGTTTTCATTGTCCAAAAACTTGGAAAGGTACACCGTGGTTGGATAAATATGATGTTGAACTTTATTTTGGACTTATCTTATTTGACATAAAACGCATATGGGAGTAGCCATGCCTTCTGCCAGTCGCTACCGGGAAAAATGTTGTCCCAAAAAGTTTTCCCACTTTTCTCACAGAATGTATGACGTACATGTGTATTGTTACATTTAGTATTCCCGAGTTCAATACCGAATTGTTTACAGCAGGGGTGTCAAACGTACGGCCCGCGGGCCAGATCCGGCCCGCCAGGGGGTCCAGCTCGGCCCGCCGGATGACTTTGCTAAGTGTGAAAATTACAGAAAGACATACACTGCATTTCTATGAGAATATGGAGGTTTATGAGTACAAACGTTTCGTAATTGCTTTTTTTTAATCGATCCAGTAATTGCTTCAGAAACAGCGTAAATGCGAGGTCCGCTCCGGAGGGAGAAGCTGCTGCTGCTCGCTTTGTGACCCGTTAAATCTGCAGAGGAGAGCCCAGGCAGATAAACAGTGGGCTGATGTCTGAGTTTTTGCTCTTTATGTTTCTGGTTTATTGTAGAAAGACCTTTAAAATAGGGTTTATTATCCAAAAACCTTCACCAATGATTTAAACATAAGAGAAATATTGTCGTTATGTATGCGTTATTATGCTGTGATTTTACTGGTCTTGGCCCACTTGAGATGAAAGTGGGCAGTATGTGGCCCCCTTAACTAAAGTGAGTTTGACACCCCTGGTTTACAACTAAACAAGACACCGCCGGTGTCACAAAGGTCAGGGCGGCAGATCATACGCAGTGCCCGGATGTCCTGGATGACGTGTGAGGGTCCTCGAGCTGCACGTTGAAGGCCAACGACCGTCACTTCAACGTTGTTCAGATGCACAAGTTGCATCGTGAAACCAAGACCGGTCCCGTGAACGCGACACATCGGTGGTTGTTTTAACAACCGAAGTAATGACTCGGAGGGTGTGGGTGCTTCCGATGCCAACTTGCATTCCTTTGAAGCAGGGCAGGCGCACATTGGATGGCTCATTCAAAACGGACCACCGAGAGAAAAAAAGGAAAAAAAAAAAAAAAGGGCGGATAAAGGAAGCGGAGTCTGGCCCGGATCGCGGATGTTGTCGGTAGGAAACGATATGTAGCTCCGGCTGTTTTTGTTCCTCCCCCTCCGGTCCCACAGCTACCCCATCGTCATCTGTTGTCATTTACGCAGCCTGCAGCCCGTTTTGAACCGGGACTCACCGGGCTTTAAGGGCGCATTTCGTGGAAGTATATCGTCCCGGTATGCCGCAACAGGACCGCTGAAAACGGTTGAACAACGGCTGACGATGGCTTCGGCGCGGACGGTCGGCAAAGTTACGGCGAGACTTTTGGGAAGTCTTCCGTCTCTCCGCCGCGGTGTCGGACCTCCTCGTCCGATCACATTTCTTCACCAGGTAAAATAAAGTGCCGCAAACTGAATGGATTTCGTAAGTGTGTCACACTAACTAACGTACAGCAGTTCAAAGTCTGCCGGAGTTTTCTGCTTTTTTTTTTTTTTTTTTTTGAGCACGTTGTCGGTTTGAATCGCTCACTTCAGACGAGGAACGACTTTTTTTTTTTTTTTTTTCCCAATGTTTCATTTTCTGTAACAACAAGCCGAGTTTCTAAAGTCTGAAAGCAAATGTAAACAATGACACACGTAGCTTAATACCGGAGATGTGCTTCGACAAGATCCTTCGTCTGATTTCATTTCAAGTTACTTATGACTGGATTGCGATGTTCAGTCAGGACACACAGAGAGACCTATAAATTATTCACGTGCATTACCACCCGGCTCC
This sequence comes from Brachyistius frenatus, assembly GCF_029030835.1. NCBI lineage: Eukaryota > Metazoa > Chordata > Actinopteri > Embiotocidae > Brachyistius > Brachyistius frenatus. Next base: position 9,036,902 of record NW_027210606.1, on the reverse strand, counting down.
ACGGGGGGTTTTAGGAAATCTTAACACGTCTACATGACTGCTCAAACCAACCTGTCTTGAAAAGTGACTGATCCTCACTTTACATGATCTCGTATTCTTGTTCTTATTCCTCCACAGAGGAGGTTGCTGCTAAATATACTGACTAAACTTAAACCCAGGAAGCATCAGTGACATTACTATACTCTGCAGCCTGCTGCATAAAAAAAAAAAGCAATATTTCCCAGTAATCATGTGACAACACCGTGTATCATCAAATGCTGGCCTGCATATATTAGAACTGTAATGATTAATTGCTTAATCTATTAGTTGGTTGACAATAGGATTAATTGCCCGACTATTTTGATAATTGATTAATCATTTTGAGTCATTTTTAAATGAAAGAAAGCTCCTTAAATGTGAATATTTTCTGGTTCCTTCGGTCCTCAATGATAATAAACTGAGCATCTTCTGCTTGTGGACTGTTGGTTGGGACCAAATAAGACATTTGAGGCAGCACTTCTGACTCTGGCAATCGTTAGTTGACTTGGCATTTTTAGGGCCAAACATCCAATTGGTTAACTGAGAAAATAATTAACAAGATTAATTGATTTGGAAAATAATGGTTATTTGTAGCCCTAGTACTGCCCATATGCTGTCGTTCATTACTGACCATCATATCAAGCCCATAGCCAAAGGTACAAAGCAAATGACTTTGTGCACAGGTTATTGAATGCAGCAATGAGTGTAGAGTGAGAGGGAAAATGGTCCAGACAGCAAAACCCTACATTGCATTAGAGCATCACCACAATGTTTTTGTGGTTTGGTTTTACTCAGTTTTATTCATGAATTGTTAAATGTGCCATTTAAAAAAAAAAAATTGTTTGTTGTCCATTGCTGCAGTGGTCAGCTGAGTTGCTGGCTGGTAGATTCCCAACCGGGCACTCAAATCTCTGACACTGCAGACAGATCAGCACATAGTGTATTGCTAAATGTAGTCATAGTCTCTGTACCGAGTGAATACGGGCATAGCCTATAGGAGAATTTTTTTATTTTCCAGGCGGGCAAGCTGCCATGCAAGACATGACTAATATGAGTTCTATTTTTAGACTGAATCCTATGTAGCATTGAAGCTGCAGTTTATCTCTTTTCAAATGGCGTTCTGTCAGCAAAGTGGCCCTAAGCTACCCCTGGTCCAGCAATCTCCATTTACACCTCTAAGGTAATGACACATTATCAGTATTTCTCACTCATCAGTATGCTCAGTGCGTATCGAGCGCGTCTTATTTTCACCCTCAGTATGGTTAAAGGTCATCGCTCTGTGTCGTACTCTCACTGTCTCTGAAGCCCAGCAGATACTGCGGAGGCACTATGCTTCAGCAACACAGTTGTCAGTGATGCAGACATACACAACTCCAGAAATAACTGTGTCTGCATCATACGGTGGATTAAAAAAAACAAAAACAAAACAACTATTTTAAGGGATGTTACTCCCCTTTAGCAGACAGAGGATAAAATATAGAGAGCCAGAAGTAAAGGGAATAAGAGGGAATAGCATGCAGCAACTACATGGTCAGCATCTTTAAGCTCTTGGCCACCAGAATGCCTCCTTCAAATTACAGACTGGGTGATACTCAAAAGATAGGTTTGAGGTTGAATAGTGAACAGGCTCAGTCTGTTCTGGGTAATCTGATATTCCAAGTAGAAATCTATCAAAGTCCGTTGAAGCTGGGAGAGTAATCCCAGTGACCATACATCCCAAACATAAGAGAGCGTGTTTGTTAAGGAGTGGCTGCACCACTGTAGGTTGTAAACAGGCGGGGAGTAGGTACAACACTTGTAAGAAGAGAGTAGTTTACAATACTCTGGTGTACAAAATCAGTCCTCAGTTTTGATTGAGACTGTTTCTAGTGAGTTGGTGAGAAGAGCTGACTTTTACTGATGTAGGTGGCAGTCAGCGAAGTAAGAAGTGGTCACTCCAGGGGTTGCAGATTGGAAAATGGAAATGAAGTTTCAAGTTTGACTTCAAGAGCTGATTAATTTGCAAATCCTCATTAATCCCTGGTTCAATACCCCCTGTAACTGTAACCATGCGGTGAGAGAAGAGATTAATAGAGCAGCCAAAGATGCAAGCTGTTCTTTCGGATCGCATCTATAGTAGGCAGCAAAGACATTCTCGTCATATTTCTGTAACATCTCTTTAATACGATTGTAAGCTGAACCAATATTTGCACCATCCACCGCAAAAGATTGCACAGACTTGACAGTTGTGCGCCAGACAAGTGATCGGGAGTTGGGCTGTTATGCCAGTAAGTGTTGGTGCTGTCAGATCATTTCTTCTTTTTCTCCAGTCAATACTGTGATGCTATACACGTAAACACGAGGAAGCTTCAATTCAAAGCAGAGCCGGAGTGCTGAGAGAACCCTGACTGACCTGCAGCACACTTGTGCTTGTTGTTCACTTGTTTTGTTAGCAGTAATAGTCACAAGGAGCAGTATGACATTTTGGGAAATGTATTTGTTTGTAATTTCACCCAGATGAGATGATCATCTCTGTGCGTCCAGTCGTGAAAGGTTCAGTACTGAGCGGACGAGGCTAAGCGTCGTGAAGAAGGGGAAGACTCTGCACTGAATATGTGCAAAAGATTTCTAAAATGAGATGTCGCGCTATTAGGAGCATTTCTTATTTGGGTCTGTTTCTATGACCCTGAAGCACAATCATGTTCTCACTGTGGGGAAAGTGGCTTGGGGTGGCCGATTTCTTTTCAAACATGATTTTGGCTTCCAACGATTATGAAGATAGAGATAAAACAATTATTGTGCCACATACCATTTCACGAAGATGCTTTTGTTTTGTCGTGCGTCATAAGTCCAGCGGACATCTTTACTTTAAAGTGGTGCGACTGTTATTATTAGGGCCCGAGCACCGATGGTGCGAAAGCCCTGTTGTTTTTCAAGGAATTATTTTTCTCGTTCCTTATTATTATTCTTATGAAAAGTGATTTGCCTTTTTGGAGGCTTTATCATATTCAAAAACTCATGAAAGTTGATACACACGTGTCTCCCGGCGAAACATTTCACATTCTAGTGGAGTCGCTAGGGGGCGCTCTCGAGCCATTTGGCCACTTTTCATACTTTCACGTTCTACGTGGAGCTGGTTGATCACATGAACTTAAAGTCGGGTCACAATAACCTGAACATGTAGTTGATGATATATTGAGACATTCGTTCGACTTTGTCAATGGGCGTCGCCGCGACGATGAGGCAAAATTTGATGTCTCGCCGTGACGCAGGAAGTTGATGTTTGAGGTCAAAGGATGCTTGAAACCTCACGAAACGTGTCGCATACATCCGGCGTGGTGAGACGATACATCTGATATCTGTTTTGCGAGTGGGCGTGGCCAAACGGCTCGCCGGCGCCCCCTAAACTGCAGCTCCGGCACCTGGTTTCACCTACGTGCACCAAATTTGTTGGACTTGTGTATCACACTGAGATGTACCGAAAAGTGTCTCGGCATCGTGAATTTGTTTCCGTGGATCGGTGTGACCGTCTCGTGGCGGCCATTTTGAGCATCTCGCCATGAACCTGCAACTGACTGTAACTTTTATGTGCATATTCCGATCTTCCTCAAACATTACGTCTTTGATAGCAGTCCCACCCTGAAGACACCTGATAGCAATATTCCGTCATAGTCGTAGCGCCCCCTGCTGGAGACAGGAAACGAGACAAAAATAGCAACTTTAATCGGGGCTATGCGGTCCCTCGCGCGCTGCACGTCGGGGAGACGGCTTCGGGGAGGCGGCGCGCCGGAGTGCGAGGGCCCGTTATCACTGCTTGCTGTTTTTATTTATTTATTTCCCCCCCCTAAAAGCCGGAACTGCAGCCAAGCTGTGGCATGTTTAGTTCATGGAAGTTCAGCTTGTAACTACAAGCTGAAGAGTTTTGATTCCAATAAACTCATTATCCAGTGTGGTTTTTGGTCCCATTGGACCTTGACGAGGCATCGCGTTGGCTATGTGCCACCAAAGGGGAAATATAATTCACCCACGATAGCAGAGGCAAAGTTTTTTTGTGGCAACTTTACATTGTGTAGGTAAATTGTGTTTTGGGCTGTTTTTGCTCCCTTGAATTTAGTTTCTTTAAATCTGTCTGTTGTGGACTTTTTCAAACGCCACAGGAATTCCTAAAAAAAACATCCTTTTTGTCCCACACATTTCAGTATTCAGCTCCTTCACTGTGGTATGCTGGGTTGAAGGTTAAAGCACTTTTTGCTGATTTAAGCTTGGTGAACCCCGACTCAGTGATGCAGTATTTATGGCAATTTGAGCTAAGCAAAGATTACTGCAAGAACAAATTTCCTCTGCTCATTATCCTGCACCACCCAATTTGATTGCAGTGGAGACACAGATGTAAAAATCATTCAGACAATTCTCATCTTCTCACGATTGAGTGTGCGTTTGGAAAACTGTCAGAATCCATGTTTGTTTTAACTTCATAAAATATACCAAAAATAGATCCAAATGGTTTGTTTTACAAATATTGTATTGGTTTTATTTGCACACCTTGTGCTGGTACCGCCATTCGTCCAGCAGTCGTCTTGTTCCCACTGTACTCTCTCTTTGTACTCCCAACTGAACCGGGCCATTAACTGGATAAGGGAAGATAAATGGTTCTATGCAAATCATTTTCATGGTAGAGTGCTGGCTGTCCTAAATCATAATGACAACGGGGAGTAATTCAATTTCTGTCCCTGGCTGCTGTTGTTTTTCAGCCAAGCCTTTAACCTTGATATCGCACCCATTTTTTCTGCTGCATCAAGTCACGTCGGTCAGATACTGTAAGTCGTCCTCTTATGGTCGCAGGTGGAAATGGAAAAGCCCCTTTATCTTTTGCTCTGTGGTCTCCATTTTGTGGTGAGAATGGGAGTGGATTCCTTTAGGAGGTTTGGTGCAACAGCCTGTAGCTCAGCTGTGACAGGATTCATAAGAATAAATTCACGAGACGTGCTTGAAGACTGCAGGGAAAACTCGGCTGCTTGTCACCATGATGAGACTGATCATAGCTCGAGCAGGAAACCGTGCTCTGCCTGAGAAACGAGATCGCAGTTTGCCTTCATATTTCTAAGTTTTCACTCCCTGTCTTGTCTTTCTCATCTGTTTCCCTCTTTGCGTGGCATAAATAAGAAACGCACAGCTCGAGGGGTAAATATACCTTCAGTTGAGTGTCCTGTGAAACAACAGTTGGAGGAAACGATTTGATGATGAGGGGCAGATGTGCAGCGTTGGTCCCTGCGGATCCAAATTGACTTTTAAAATGTGTGAAGGACAACGGGTGGACAGCCAGTGCCCCGTACTCAAAATATTGATTGTGTGTGCAGTGGGGAAGTGTGTTTTGTTTTGATAAGCAGACAATTTTCCAGCTGAGAAGGCAACAACAAATAATATGGAGTAACCCTTTCTGCAGGCTGAATGGACGTCTGATGGCGCGAGATGGGTGGGATTGTGTGTTTCTCGTGTATGGGCATGTCCAGGCGGTGCAGTCTTTAACCTGCACGATGTTTCATCCCTTTGGTGCGCGTTACCTGATCTGTGGGTGTGTCTGTCTGTTTGCATTGGAACAATCCCAGGAAACTAGGTTTGAGTAACGCTGAGAGCTTTCCACTTTTGTTCGTACTCCTCCAGAAAAGGAGAGACCTCCTGCAGTTGACCTTTCTGCCACTTGGTTTCAAGCCTCGTGATCTTTGTTTACCACACGTCTTATTTGGTAAAACAACTATTCAGCATGTGGAAAAATTATATACAGGAATTCACAAAAATGTTGAGCCGTGTAATGGTGTCAGTATGACTAACATCAGCTTTTCTCCTTCAAAATCTCCCACGCTGCATACAACACAAACTGGGAAATAATTTCTTTCTAGATTTTATCTGAACTGATTGTTAAACAAGTGGCAATCCAATGTCATGCAACCCGTTGGCATTTTAGTCATTGCTGTCATAATATTTTGGAGACTGAAGTGACCATATATGGACGAGCTGGGAAGAAGTGAGGGTTTGGTCTAACTGAAAATACCAGCAACCTCACTGCACCTCAGGCATGTCAGTCAAACCATGAATGCCCCAAAACCTCTCTTTGATGCGTAATATGTTATTAATTGTGGGATTATTTTCAGAAGGACCACCTTTTCACTGATCCGGTGTGAATTTAGCTCATGACACCAGAATGAATTAAGTAAGACATGTATTGACTTTGTATTTCATAACAGAATGGGTGACGAGTGAAGCCAGAGGATGTTGTAGCCAGCCCCTAGTGGCTTTCAGTGGTACTGCACTTATGCAATGGCTTAATTTCTGTATCCCTTTTTATGCAGTGTACCTATAGTGTTACCAATATTTTGCCCTTTGTTTTACCCACTTACTATGTTATTTGTAGCCACACTAGCAGTGGCCCCTTTGGTTGGTCCACCACTTGAGTCATGACTTACATATTTCAATAAATATGAAATGGGTGAACTTGAAATGTAGAATCTACTTTCATTGTTCCCAGAGGATGAAGTGACTTTTAGCACCATTATGAAATTTCCAAAAAAAAAAATTAAATTTTGAGTAAAGTATCTGGACAACTATTGAATGTCTGTTCAACGACATACTTTAGCCCAAACATTCATGTTTCCTACAGGAAGAATTGAAATAAATTTGTTCTTGCACCAGGTTTAGTTTATGACCTAATATCCCAAAACTAATGACATTCAGCTCAGCTGTACTTTCTGAGTCAGCGTTGAGAAATGCCTGCAGCTTTTTTAATAATCTCTTTGAAATGTTTCTTTTAAGAAAATGAGATGTAGTCTCATTTTTCACTTTCGAACTCCAAGATCAATTTCAGGGCTCATCAGGCACATAAGCATTCACTAAAACACATTGATATTGGGTTTGATATAAATATGTCATTTTGTATTGCCAAATTGTCCTTTAATGTTATTGTACTTCTCCATAAGGGCATTTGCAACAACCAAAGAGGGTCAGTATTTCTAAAACAGTGTGTTACAGTGTAGACGGTAATAAGACCAAAAGCATGGCTTTGGAAATGGACCAGTGTTCATCACAGAGCTCTCAAGCTGTGTCACAGTCGCGACATTGTGTTGATTTATAATGGGATCGGTAACGTATGTACGAGGTGTATAAACTGCCCGGAGGCACAGTCAGCTGTTGAATTGACTCTGGTTAGTGATCCTAAATGCGCACACACACACACACACACACACACACACACACACACACACACACACACACACACACACACACACACACACACACACACACACACACACACACACACACACACACACACACACACACACACACACGCCTTCAGTATAAAGACAAACAACCTGGCCTCGCCCTTCATGCTTAGCTCCAGCTCTGCTCCTTTCACATCAGCAGGGCCCCAGTTGCCAGAGTGCAGCTGTCGCTCTCCTGTTAAACTGCTTCTGTTATGAACGAGTTGCCAGTGAGGGTGATGTAATATATGCTTTTTATTTCCAAGCACCTACTGTATGTGATGGCATTCCTTCCCTGTACCACTTAGTTTAATTAATGAAACACTATCGCTGCGGCAGTACCGCTGGCATATAATGTGTGTATAGTGTTTGATATCTGATATTAACTCTTGAGTAGTTGTTGCGTAACTACATTCTTTCAGCTCTCGAGGACAGCATGGTAGTGTATTGCTGTACCAGCGATTACTCCATTTGGGAGACACGTTTCACTGATCTTGATAGAATCTAAACTTAAAAATCCTTTTCCCCTCGGTGCGTGGAGAGCTGGTGTGCTGATGCATGAGCGGTAAAGCTGAGTAACAGCTTGTAGCTGTACAGCAACATCTGGAGATATTATGCAAGCTGAGCAACTCGAATATGTCTAATTGGGATTATTTTGTTTGGCTCTTGTTGGCACGTATAAGTGACGTTGTATAAAGCAATCTCACAGGTCCTTGTAGTCCCAATGTGTTTGTGACCTTCAGCTGTATATGCCTGTTGTAATGTTTCCTTAATTGTTACCTCCTGGTCCAAGTCACTGGATAACTGTCGTCATGGTTCAGATAAAAGTCTGTAGCTACTTATTGCTGTACGCGAATGTTGTCTTTCCTGTTAAAGCTCCTAACCAGTGGAGTGTGACGGACGGCACATTTGCCCACCTGTGCTTCAAGGCTTGTCGGCTCTTTCCTCCCATGAAAATGGACGGCTCCTTTGTTCCTCTTTAATGCAATATTGATTGAACAAACTCCCAGGTGGAAGACAAAGGGATGGGAGAGAGTCTCTGCCATGTCCCTAGCTGTCAGTTGGATCAAGATGTATTCAAGTGGGATTCCTGTCTTTTAGCTGAATAAGAAACGCTGCAGTGGAAACAAAAAAAATAGTGCGTCATGGTTTTAATGTTAAAATTGGAAGAAATTATATCATGAAGCACTATTTTCAATCTGAACACATCAAGCTGTTATTATGACCACATTTTACTACATTTGTGTTGGTTTTGTCTGGTTTTATTAATATAACCCGACCGCCCACAATAAAAAATATGTATTTGCAAATTAATACGAACATAGCTGCCTTGTAATAGAGTAAACATTTAGTAGACACATGAAGTAATTGAGCTTTTAACCTGGAAGGCCTAGACCAAAGGAATGTCAAATACATGTCCTGGAAGTCCTCCTGCTGGCTAAAATAATGAATAATGCTCGGGAAGCACAATTGAAGGGGCTTTTTGGCTGACTGTTTCAAAATGTGTATCTTTTTTTTCCGATGCTTTGTTTCAGGATAGTTTTAATCTGTTTACTCTCCAACATCTGCTGACTTGACACTTTGCCAAGGGAAGGGTGTTTGTGAGAACATAAGGAGCTATCTGTGTGACCTTTCTCTTTCTCTTTCTCGCTCTCTTCTAGGTTCAACACAGACAGCCTCTACTTGGAAATTATCAAGCCCTTTTCTTTACTACACTTGCCCCCTCCCTTGGTAATATACTGCTACTACATTCACATGATAATATGCGTCGCTGTATGCCACGTGTCTGCCCACGATGTGTGACTGTGGAGTCGCTCCTTTCGGCTTAAATACACTGTGTTGCAGATGTTTCTCTGAAGTACAAACACGGACGTTTGGTCCTGGAGGTCCCGTTGCCATCCAGAAACGAGAAGTGTCTGTTCTTCCTGCGGCCCATGCTGATGAGCGTGGGGGACCTGATAGCCGATCTGCACAGAGAGGACCCAGGAGTCATCGCTTCTGTTCTCTCCAAAGGTACGACAAAGCATTTTGTTAGGTATGCGACGCCATGTCGACGACATGCTTCAGGTGCAGTCAGTCTGGTTCGGCAGGTTGTTTGTTAAAGAGCTTTGCAGCAGCACGGAGTCGTTTGGCAAGTTTACCTTGAACAGTAGAACTTTAGTAGCACTTAAAATGGCACTTACTGATAGCACTTTGTAGTTTGGCTTTCTTGAAGAAATTGTATTTTCTTGATTCTTGTTGTTCTGGGTTTTTGTACCCTCATGGTTGAAATGCACTTATTGTAAGTCGCTTTGGATAAAAGCGTCAGCTAAATGTAATGTAACGTAAAAGATGCACAAACCATTTACTCATTTCAACACTGTAGCTAGAAGGCATCCGCCCTGAATGCCCGAGCATGAACCTTTAAAAAAAAAATAAAAAAGTCAGCGAGCTGAGTAATCGTCTCGACGTGACGTCACTCTGCTTTTTAAACTTGGAGTAGTTTTTGGAAATGAACTTGCATTGCCAGTAGCATGGCCCATTTGAATTACAAATTCACTCCTTTTAAAATGAAGCGATGTTTACTTTATGACCTCTTAACTCAGGTTATGGCCTTAGGGGGAAATTCCATGGATTTTACACATGCCTACAGATCTCGGGAAATACTGCTGTATATTTAAACAAGAAAAAGTCCCTGATAAATTGCCTCAAGTGTTGTCACCTGAAACGGTGTTTATTGGGTCTGAAGACAACGAGTTTGAAGAAATCAGCGGTGGGTGTTACCAACAGATGAGGTTACAGACCTCTGTAGCAGCTTGAGGCTACATTGGCCTTTACTGGTTGACGCACCTGAATCTCTGACCAAAATGTTGGTCAGAATTGCATTGTGGGTAATGTGAGCGCCAAGCTTTGACAAGGTGGACAAATTTATGGAATAAAAAAACTACTTCTAGCTCTGCTGTACCAGACAGTTTAAAAAAAAAAATGATTCACCCAACAATGTTATAAAAGTTGAAGGCTAAATTGGCAGACCGCTGCTCTAACTTGAGTGTCAGCGGCTGGCGGCATGTCACCTGAGAGAATAACTTTTGTGTTTTGTTTCATTTAAAACCTTTTTGGAGGCCTTTTGAGCTTTTATCGTTGGTCCCCATTGCAACATTCCTACAGTGCGTATTGTAAGTAACATGAAGTAAGTAACTGGAAAAACACGCCGTTTTGTCTGAAGAAAACGGGAAGCATGATAACAGATTTCCGTGGAGACATAACAGAAGAGTCTTACTTATTTCCCCACGTGTCAAGTAATAAAGTTCTGAGTAATTTACTGTAATTTGCTCCAGTTTCAGGCCATTTCTGTCTGTGGTGTATGCAGGCTATTTCCTTATATTTTTTTTATGTACTGTCTTTTTCTATTCTGGTTTTATTGGATTTATTTGGTCACTCTGTCAGCAAAGCGTTTTGTCGGGGCGGTGAAGATTAAATTTCGTACTTTATTTGCATTCATATAACTTTAAGCCTTCCTCTGACAGATGGAGAACGTGTTGCCGGCACGACGCTGATAGACGCTCTGCTGGACAAGGATTTCCAGCTCGTCCTCAATGATGCAGTTTATAATGTTTGCGCTCCTGAAAAGGGTACAGCACATTTACCTCCCGTCATAAATAATTCTCATTTGTCCACCTCGTAGTTTTACTGCAGATAAGTGGTGGTTAACACCTCTCCAGGTAGGACTCCTCTCCTGTTTAAGTTCACTTTCGTCATCCTTATCCTTCTTGCTGTGCCCTTTGTCGCAGTGTGCACATCCAGTGAGCACGCCAAGGGACTGGAGGACATGCAACACGTCGTGCACCTGCTGCACACAGCGCTCCACCTGCCTGAACACCACCTGCTGAAAGAGAGGCAGCTGCTGGAGAAACTGGACAACCTCAACCAGGAGCTGTCACCTCTGGAGAAGGTGGTAGACGTGTCTCAACATCTGTATGCCTTTAAACCTCTTTCTGCCTTGTTACACCTGACTGACAGTCTGTCTGAAGGAGAAAGATTGGTTTTGTTGGACCAAAGTTTGAGACTTGATAACCCAGTCCTTCTTGTTGTATCGCCTGACAGATGAAGGCACAGCTCTCCCGTACGGCAGGCTTCCACGCTTCCAGGGCTGTGTGGACCGGCATGGCCCTGTTGTCTGTGCAGGGCGGCGCTCTGGCCTGGCTCACCTGGTGGGTCTATTCATGGGACGTCATGGAGCCCGTCACTTACTTCATCACCTACGCGACCAGCATGGGAGCTTTCGCCTACTATGTCCTGACCAAACAGGCAAGACTCGGACACATGTCACTCACTTCAGTTTTGGTCTTCTTGTGGGCATTAATGACTTGATTTTAAAGGAATAATTCAACATTTTGGGAAATATGCTATTTTGCCTAGGCTGGCGTAGGTCTGGAAACAGACAAAGCGCTAGCATGGCCTTGTCCATATGTGATAAATCTCTCACTTTGAGATCGACACTCCCAAGAAGTAAGTTGGTACAGGCAGTCCCCCTAAAACATTAAAAAAAAAAAAAATTCAAATGTTGTTTAATGAGCGTTACATTTATCTGTTTTTTGAACCTTTGGACACATTCAAGCTTGCTGTTTTCCACATCTTCTAGTCTGCTAAGTTATTGCCAACTGTTTCATATTTAACAGACAGAAATTAGACTTGCATCAGTCTTGTCATCAAAATCTTGTCAAGAAAGCAAATAAGCTTATTTCCCAAAATGTCTAATTTCCTACATTTGGTTACACCTGAAGCTTCGTTGTACAATATCAATATTTGTCGGGTTTTTTGTTGTTATAGTGACACCGTTTTATTTTCTCCCACAGGATTATGTGTACCCAGATGCTAAAGACAGACAGTTCCTGCGGTACTTTCATAAGGGCGCCAGCAAGAATAAATTCAACGTGAAAAAATACAATGAACTGAAGGATGAACTGGTTCAGGTAGGACCATTTGATTTGTTCTGCCTTCGGTGACTCCTCAGTTAGAATGTCGAGGAGTCACAATCCTTCTTGCATACATGTTTTGGGCTTCCACAAATATAGAAAGGACCTTCATGTTCTACAGTTTAGCTGGTTGAGATGACCGCTGTACTTTATATATCGGCAAAACAAGAAATGTAATTCACAAAACCTGTAAGAAGTATGAGCCGCTGCTGTCTCGAAGTCTCTTTTAATAAATCGTCAGTGATGTGACTGATTTCTGTTTGTCAGGTGGAAGAGGACCTGAGACGCCTGAAATATCCGACTCAACTCCAACTACCGCTTGAACAGATTCAGCCAAAGCCATAAATGAAGCCAAACTATGACTTATTGTCACCCATACTTAAATAAAGCAAAAACATTTTTTCACTTTATTTTGATGGCATTTTTTTTTTTTTTTTAATCAGGAATCCATATCATTGTATCATTTTATTTGCAATCTTGATAATAATGCCAATTGTATCCATGAGAGCTATATATATACATATATATAAATATTGAAATAAAATGCATTTCCCGAACTTAGTTTGAATCCCTTGTCTGTCTGATGTCTTCTTATGGAAATCTCAATTGTTGTTTGCAGGCAAATAATGAGCTGCTCAAGAAGATGGAGAATTGTAAACGATTCAGGACAAATAAAGAATGAACACATTTTCTGCCACAAAAAAAGGTTTTATAAAACACAACTCCTATGGAGAGCAAACCAGTGACATAAACATTGTACAAAATCACAACAGTATCGCCACAAAAATACAGGATCCATGTGTATGCTGGTAGCTTCATTCCACTGACAGATTGTGTGACACAGCTGGAAGTGTTTTAGGTCCACAGTACTGCTTTTTTTTTTTTTTTTCTAAACACCCTCGTCCCTGAGGTACTTTCCACACTAATGTTGTCATGTCGGGTGCAAATACGCATTATTAAATGTACCATAAACTGCTATGACACAAAGAACAGCACAAAACATGAATTCCCTTTTTTTTAAGGAGCAAGATTGAAGACAAACAGCATGTTTATGTCAGGCTCTGTTATTACAGATAAATTGGTCATCGGTGCTTATTGTGACATAATTAAGAATGAATCCCTGATGTGGAGAAAAGCATACAGAGCTACGGATTGTCATGCTGTAATATCACCTGCCTCGCAAGATAAGTTGGAAAATAATCATCTGGCTCAAAGACATAGCCGCAACTGACTGAACAACCAAGAACACCAGCCTCCGCTGACACTTCCTGCTTCTTCAGAGATCATGTTGTATTGGCTTGTTGAGATCATTTAAAAAACAATTATTTTTTTAAAAAAAGTCTGCATGTTATGTTGCATGATAAGAGATTGTTTCTATGCTACCACAGTTAATTCAACTGAATTACAAAGTAGCCAACAAATATTGTGGTCCATTATGATTCTGTAGTTTAAAAGCAATTTCTTGAAAGTGCAATTTGTGCACTGATCTCCAGTGATCGGACATAATAACAGGAACATCCCACAACATAATACGGTCCAAGACAATAATGCTGACAAAATGAAATTTGGGGTAATAAAGGTTCTAGTGAATAGTTGCAAATGTGTTTAAATAATATGTGTATTCAGGGATTCCTCCAGGAAACTGGTGGGGTTAGGTTGTAATCCACTCAGATTCTGCCATATCCCCTGTCATGATCAGTTTTGCTAGTTGGAAAACAGCCACAGTCACACTCGATGAAATATGTGGAATTTGCGGTGTGGGATGTCACACATGTAGCTGCTTATTTTCAAACTCGAATGCCTGCAGGGGCTGTTTTATAGGATTGCATATTTATATACAATATAAAATGGCAACTGAATGTTCACATTCACAGACTTCTGTGATCAATCCGCTGAGAGAAAACAAGCCAGATACTGCAAAATGTTTGCAAGCAATTGGTTACTACTTTCAAATGCAAATGAAAAAAGAAAAGAAAAAAAAACTTGGACCCAGCCAAGAAAACTGGTTTCCCATGAATATCAAATTACAAAAGGCTTCAGGTATAAAGTAATTGCCTGTGACTATATGTGTTCACTTCATGTGAATAGGAGTTGTTCCTGTTATTTTATAACCACTTGTGTCACTGAAAGTATCAGGGCTGCCAAATAGCTGATGATTCAGTGTAAATAATAGAGTAGGATTTGAGAAAAAAAAAAAAAAAAAAAAACGCTATTTTTATCACCTCTATTGAGAAGCCCTTTTTTCTGAGGCATTAATTACTAAAAACCAGCTGATTTAATGACAGAGGTCTGACATTGTCATTTATTTGGTTTGAAGTAGAGTTTCTTGGTGAGCATTGAAGCAAAGCAAGGTACTTGCTTCTTCCCAATGGCAATCGGGTCACTGGAATTCCCAACGGCCCTCATCGACACTTTTCTGTTGACCAGCGTGAGCAACTCCGTGAATTCGAGGGAGTCCCCGTAATTCCGAAGTATCTCACACAGATCCTGGATATACCATGAGCCGTTGATGGTCTCTCTGTGCGAATAGTAACCTGAACAAAGATTTTAAAAAAAAAAAAAAAAAAAAGTTCAAATGTTGAGCGAGCAGCAAAAAGGGTTATTTAAAGAGGCATACAAACATTTTAAATGCTTAACTAGTATTTACAAAAGATCACGGATACAGGCTCAAAAAAGATTTGGTGTATTTGGTCCAGAACTCAAGAAAAAAAAAGGTATCCATAGTTGTATTTAAGGTCCGGTGTACACCTCAGGTTCACCGAGTTTACACGTGAACCAAGAGGAGTACGCACAAGGTATTTAGATATGAATGTACATTATAAGACAGTTTTGGGCACCGTCATCATTCATAACCAAAGCATCACTGAGACCAAAGTGGAGCAATTTAACCCCATTTATTAAGAGTTAAGCTTTGGAAATAATACTAAAATAACTTGTCTACAAAAAAAAAATATATATATATATATATATATATATACTGTGTTTGATTCATTTACTTTCCCCCAAACAAACTGCACCAGAGTCCCCTTGGTGGACTTGAATAGTAGGATCTTTCAAGGGACAGCTTTCACAGCAGCTGCAACAGACCAGACTAACCACTCTTAAACTCACCTTCGGCTACAGAATAACACATGATAAAATCAGCCCCGGCAGGGAGGGTGTGCACGGCACTGGCATCCACCACCACCTCGTTCGTCTTCAACTCGTTGTCCACGGCATCGCAGACAGTCACCGGATCGTCATGCTTGTCTCCGCGGCAGGCCTGAAGACGGACATGGCCAAGTTCACTTGGACTGCATTTGTAAAAAAAAATACTGGTTTCCGAGAAGAGGAATAACAACAGGTCGACTGCATGTTGACATACTCTGATGGGACCCCTTGTCTGTGTTTTTGTTTTGTTTGCATGTACCTGCAATATAAAGATCTTTGGCTTTCCTGCAAGGCTCTTGCACTTGTCTCCTTTGAACATGGCTGTGATAAGCTGGATGTTGATCTTGCCATCGTAGGTGTAAACATGATCATTCTCGCCATGGCTCAGGAACACGAGCAAAAAGCAGTCTGCATCTGAATGGTCCTCCTCTGCGGCTGGTGTGACATCAGGGAATTGTTAAACTTGCTGATGAACAAGCCGTAGCAAGTACCGTAGCACACGTTGGATATTAGTCATATTTGCATGTACAGGAGACAAGGAATTGAAACGTCAGAAATATCTTGTGCCGCTTCCTGAATGGACGCTGGTCATCATGCATACCTTCACAGATTTTATCCAGGACTTCCTCCTGTTTGTAGTTATCGTAACTTCTCGCTTCAAAGTTCAGCTCCTGCAGTCTAAACAAAAAAAGTGAAAGAATTGTTGAGCATGTAATAAAATACAAACGGCGAGCACCTGAAAAGACTTGCAGCTGCTGTACAAGTACAGTCGTGTTCTTACAGTAATGCCAAATGCAGTGTTTCCCCCCCCCTCCTCCAGCAGCTGCCTGACAACTGATACCTTTTCTCCAAGTTGTAGCGGTCAGCGTTGGTTCCGTGCCTGTCGTTCAAGCCCAGGCGCCAGAAGAAGCGCTCCTGGTTGAAGATGAGTGCGAGGCCTCGTCGTTTGTTGCCCATCTTGTACTCCTCTGCTGGATCCAAAGCTAATGACGCGAACGACCTAGGGAGCAAATAAAATACAGACAGTACGAGGCGTGTGCCGGAGCAGAAGAGAGTGAGAATGTCCAGCTGATTCTACATGAACAAGAAGTTTACCTTGTGATGTAGGCGTCGGTCTCTGTTAGGTTCTCCGTGCACGCTACCGAAAACAACACGCACATGAACAACCCATGCAACGGATACAAAACAAGAATAAACGGACAAGTCTTACATTACAGCTTTTTTTTTTTTTTTTTTTTTTTTTCTCCCAGTATCACAACAGTGCCGTTGCAGCCGAAGATACACGGTAGGACGGAGCTTCTTTGTTAAACGGTACGGCTACAGGTGCAAATGGTTTGCTCCACCGCTGCTGATGTGGGGTCAAGCAGCCGTTGTTCTGTCACTTTAGAGTCCTCATGGCCTTCAATAGCTGGGTGATAGGCGCAGAAAGATGGCTAAAAGAACAGAGGCCAAAAGTGACACCTCTATTCCCCACAGTACAGATATGTAGGTTAGACTTTGTGTACCAAGGCAGCAGCTTTGGGGGCGTTTGACTGCTAAGAAGATATAATCTGATTTTTTTTTTTTAAATTGAAAAAAAAGCAATTAGTGTGTACAGTACACATTTTTTTTTTCTTGCGTGAAGTTTTGTTTTGTTTACACACTTAAGTCTAGGCTCCTACAACTTGGGTGGCCAACTATTAGAAACACCTCACTTGGATACAATACAAGGTCATAATAACCTTTATTATTTCATGTTTTTATGAGGTCCATCTTAAAAAAAAAATTAAAAAAAATAAAAATAAAAAAAGGCCAAGACAGATAAGATGCAAACAATTGTGCAAATTGAGGCACATCCTCACGAAGCACTTTTAGAGAGCCATGCAAATCAGTTTCAGAATGACAAAGTTGCTCAGAGCGTTTATGGGGTAATATAATCCAGTCCACATGATAGTTAATTATTACAATAATAAAGGCAGGTGAAGTTGATCATTAATTTCACCCTGCTTGATTTGGCCGTACTTTGGCTTTCTGGCAATAAAAAAGCTTTCCCTGTGTATTTCACTTTTGTTTTAATAAATGCAGATCATTTCTCCTCTCCAAATTTAAAAAAAAAAAAAACAAAAACGTGTCCAGAGGTCTTGATAGTAGTATATAACTCCATGTGTGACTCACCCGCCTGGTCTGTTGCTGGTCTGCTGTCTTTAGCAACGCTTCCTGGGAAGGTGAGAGAAAAGAACAATGGAGTCCTGACTTTGAAGATGGTTTAAGAGCATTAAAATCCCGCTTCACATGCTGTACTGCATACGTGATGACTGAGGGGGGGGGGGGGGGGGGGAGAAAACTGATAGTAAAGGTGTGACAGCAACGTAGTAAACACAGTTTCACTGATGATACTGAGCCTAACTCACACGGGCACTTAAACCCATTGCATTTTTCAACCGAATGCACCGCAGCGGAAGACCATCATTTATATATCTGCTTTGAATTTAAAAAAAAACATATATGTAAAGCTGTTACCTCCACCGTAGTCTCCCGCCCTGTTAGACATGTTCGCGGCTCGTCTTCACTCCGACTGACACGCTGGAAAATAAATTTGCTTCGTCAAACCAACGCTTACTACTCCCAGGTGTGGCTCCGCCCCGCACGCTCATTGGCTCAAAGTAAACAACCCCGGAAGACAACGATTGGATGTCGCGCCACTCCGTCAAAAATCGACAGCCAGGGCTTCCGTGTTCGCCACATTGCAACAAAACGGATGAAACGGGAGGTGCAAACAAATCCTTCACAGTAAAAGGAAGATCGAGGTTGATGCAGCCGAAGATTAGGAGAGCTAAAGAACTAATCCAGACACATTTCAGCGGCCTTCTAATCACTTTCTCAACATCATGAAAATGAGAAAATAAAAACGTGTTTAAACATTTTTTTTTATGTATAAAATGTCAACTGAGAAACAAAAGTATTAAGAAAAGCAGGTTTCTTTATTTTCGTGACAATACAACAAATGTTTTAAGGTGTTGTCACATCTGCATCAATTGCGTGTCCCAGTGCCTTCCCCTGCATGTTTTACGATAAGATGATATCGAAAACACTTTCTCTTTCTATTCGGAGTTGTGAGGAACTGAGTTAATCTTTTAATTTACAGTCCGTGATTTCATAACAGTTTCCTGAACATTTCTTGGAAAGAACGACATAATTTGACAATGAAAAGGTTTATTTGCTGTTTTTTCAGAGGAATATCCTTAAAAGAGCCGCTTGTCTGTGGACAAGTAAAATATTTATTCACCCTTAATGTATTCCCGTAAACTTTATTTTCGTTTGTGTTGATTTGGACGCTTGGCTGAAAATAAATTGGCCATTTTTGCATGGTAGGCTGACCTGTTGTGCAGTTAAGACAAACAAAAAAAAATCTCTTTGTTTTACTCAATTTTTTTCAGAATTGAATGATAATCAATTATTGAATTAAGTCACAGGGCTTTTTTTTTTCTCAACAGGATAATTTCGTATGTTATAGAATATTGAATAAAAATAAAATATTTATTCACCCTTAATTTATTCCCGTAAACTTTATTTTCGTTTGTGTTGAATTGGACGCTCGGCTGAAAATAAATTGGCCATTTTTGCATGGTAGGCTGACCTGTTGTGCAGTTAAGACAAACAAAAAAAATCTCTTTGTTTTACTCAATTTTTTTCAGAATTGAATGATAATCAATTATTGAATTAAGTCACAGGGCTTTTTTTTTTCTCAACAGGATAATTTCGTATGTTATAGACCCTTAAAGAAAAGTGTTGCTTTAAAGACTAGCTCCTATCCAACCACACATGAAGCCAGGGAAACCCTGGACTCCCTGTTTACAGTCTATCAGTGGACAATTACATTAAACAATATACACAAAATATAAATAATTAATTGCACAAGACGAATATTCGTTGTCCCCACAAAAAACTCTGGTAATTTCATGTTCATTTTATATAAACGGATATAACTCTGATAAAGGGAGACAATGAACACAGATTAGTGCCGACCGAAGAAGAAGCTCTGTCCCTGAGAAAATCTACATCTGAAAGAAAGGTTTACAGCTGGCGTCCTTCAGTCAGTGGTATTGCTAGTGAACGAGTGAGTTTGTCAGTCCTGTTCATGTGGCAGTTTCACAGCTCCTTCTTCATTTCATACTGACACACACAGGACTCCCGCTGGCTGTCCAGGTACGGCTTACATCCCAAGTGCATGACAGCGTCGAAAAGCAGAGTCACCGCTGACTCGCATGCTGTCAAGACGGAAAGAAAGAACATGAGTGAACACAGCAGGGGGGCTGCTGAGCTGTACCTACTATCACTTTACTGTGAGCAACAACAACAAAAAACATTTTGTGTACATTTAAATAGAGCATACAGTTTTGATCAAATACAGATTTTTTTTTATCATAGTTTATTCTGTTCTTTAGGTTTGAATTAAACTTTCATTAAAGTGGCACGTTAATGATTCAGAGCAATAAAGATATTCTAATCTTACTCATGACCGACAGTATGACCTTGATGTCATGGTTAAGAGTCTGTACTGAAGAATGATTGCTAATTTGGTTCTTTTGTGATCCAGCTGGCAACATTCAAAATAAAGCTCCACGTTTCCCTCTGCTGGAATTACTGTGCATCACAACAGTTTGTTCTGTAATTCACTCGCCTATACCAGCGTGCATAAAAACCTGCATCTGTAAGTATTATACTTGAACAGCAGGCCAACTGGACGTGTAATTTTTTATCAAAATAAATGTCAGTGGAAGTCCAAGATGTACTAATGCACACCACTTTCAAATGAAAGATTTTATATCTAAAAGCAAGTATGCAAACTTTAGATACAGCTGTTGCTCAAAAAGGCCTGCCTGGATATGCTGACGAGGGCTGACGCTTATTTGGTATACGCATCAGGAGATGGAGGGACTACAGTATGTAAAGTATGTTATATAAACCTTTAGATAATAATAATAATAATAATAATAATAATAATAATAATAAGAGAAGCACAGGCATGTCTAACAACATTAACAACAATGTTTTATTCAAGTGTCCCAGTGAGCCATGGCAGAGTGACAGCGAGCCAACATGCACCTGAAGTGAAAGCAGCCGAATGGAATTCAGCCGTTAATGTTTTTAGTATCTACAACTGAGCTTTTCTTACTGTAACTAGGTCACAATTATTACATAATCGCCTGATTGCAAGTGCGTGAGCTGCCCGCAGTCATTTTGCATAGTTGTCTAAATGGTTTCCATTCATCTGGTACAAACAGCTGGTGGAAACTAACAGAAATGCCACATTTCCGTCACCAGTCCAACAACATTTTCAACGGTTTGAGGTTTGACTGGTGCTCTTTTAATGACGTCATCTGCTCCCTTCCTCCGCTTTGGTTAAATGGCTGGGGAGGCGTGAGGCATTCAGCCTTTAGTATTCGACCAGCTGCATTTCAATGAGAATCTATTGAAATTAAATATGACGGATTTAGTTGAAAAACCAACTTCACATTGACGTGGCCTCTATCATAATAATGGCATGAAATGACAATTAATTGTCAACTAAACTTCAATGACTGTGACAGCCCTAACTGTGACATTAAAAACGTTTAATGTCTGGTTCAGTATGAATGGCTGCTCTGCCTAACAGAACACTACAGTTACTGCTTTATGCTTTTAATGAGCTTACGGTAGACATTTAAGCTGTAGCACACAAAAAGAGCTTTCTAATTTGAGCTGGACTTGAATAGTATCAGTCACAGCTGTCCTTTTCCTTCTGTGATGTAATGCCAAAATGTCTTCTGTGAAAAGGGTGTTTATTACTTGAATTGTTTTTCAGAAATACTGATATCTTTTAAATATGTATCGCTTGTTTTTTTTTTTTTTTGGTCCGATTTGGAGTATTATTTGATGATTCCAAATACAAATCAATTAATCCAGAGATTCTATTAATTTGTCAAATAAAACAAAAATAAAAAAAGTTCTTTACCAACACAAAAAGTGAACTGAGTGTTAAAAGGCCTTCGATTTGCCTTGTGTGAAAGCTTCTTGAATTAAGTGTTTACAACAATCTACAGTCACGTACAGACTGTAACTTCAGCCAGGTACATGCAGTCCCATCTAATTCTTCATCTGTATGAACAGACTGGATCAAGTCTCTCTCTTACCTTGGACGCTCTTGGCCAATCCCAGGGTCTTTTGCACATTCCTGCAGATGGTCTCCAGACAGTCCTGGAACTGCTTATCACAGTCGTGCTTCTCACGCCCGCAGGTGTCATAGCAGCGGTCGTGTTGGTTACAACATTTTGTCATGGATGGGATTCCTATATCAAACTGGAAATAAAAACTCGGTTACTCTTTAGCTGTTTTCAATACACGTGTTTTATTTTGAGATAAGAAGGATCCTGCCAGCAAGATACGCAGGTTTTTCTAAATGCAAAAGTATATTATTGCGGTTCTGCGAGTAGTTGGTAATTTACATATCGGAGACAATAAAAGGCAGAGTAACATGTGACTGTTTTGGTTTTTAGGAGCTTAATTCAGTTCTTTGTAGAAGCCCTTTTGGCAGCAGTTGCAGCTCCGAGTCTTCTGGGAAACGTCTCTGCAAGGTTTGTAAACTTGGATTTGGGAGTTTATTCCCTTCTTCCTGGCAGATCCCGTCATGTTTTCTTACATTGGATGGAAAGCGTCCGCTAACTGTCATCTTCAGGTCTCTCCACAGTCGTTATGTGGTGTTTTGTCTGGGCAAGTGAAGGAAAATCAGATACTTGTCCTGAAGCCACTCCAGCCAGGTCTTTGCTGTGTTGTTTGGTTCACTGTGGTGTCGATAGATGATGTCACTCCGTGTCAGGTTGCTGCACAAACATAGTTCTTTCTAAATAGTGTAGTTTTGAGAATAGTTTTCCTCACGCTCTCGGGGTCCTTTAAGTGTAGCTTCACAAACTCCAAGCCAAGTCTTCTGTCTGGCTCTTCTACCATAAAGGCCTGAAAGTGCTGCGTGCCGCTGAGATGGTCATCCTTCTCGCAGGGTTTCCCCACCTCTGCAGAAAATTCTGAGGCTGGTCACCTCCCTGACTCAGTTTGGTTTCAGACTTCTTTCACAATTGACGAGTCCACTTTGCTCCAGACGAGACTCGACATTTTAGAAATGATTTAGGAAAATACCTTTGCCCTGATTCCTGCGCTAAGTCACAATTTTTCCAGGGTGGCTACAGGTAGTTCCTTGGACGTCATGGCTTGGTTTTTGTCCTGGTATGCACTCTTAAAGATCGGATCTTGTACACGCAGTCGCGTGCCAATTTGTTCGAATTGCGACAGAATGCACCTGATCACAATTTATGGTGCCGAAGGGTCTCAATACTTTTGTAAATGAGATTTTTTTGAAGTTGTTTTCCTTTCTGAAAACATGTTTTCACTTTGTCTTTATAGGTTATTGAGTATAGTGTATTGAATTTAAAATTACACTTACAACACTTTAAAATGTGCAAAAAGTGAAACGGGTCTGAAATCTTCCTGAATCAACTCTATCTGAAGCTCAAATCTGCCAATAATATATATCCAGGCAATTTATTAAGTTGGGCTCCATTTTTAACCTTAACTGTGCTTTGTACTGTGAACTAAACGCGTTATAATTGGTTTGAAATTTGCAGTAGAAAAAAAAAAACTAAAAATATTAGGCAAGAATAACGCTTATACTTTGGGATGCTGTGTACATTAGGATTGACATGGAAACACACAGGACACCTCCAGCGTCCCAAACTTTCACAGGTCAGAGTACCTGAAATCCAAACAGCGGGGAGCCACATCCGTTGGGTGGTGGCTGCTTGTAACCGGGACGAGCCGTCGGCTTGTACCCTGTGAGACAGGAGCAAAGGTGAGGATGTTTCTTGTTGTTGGTCTTCTTTGTTATCTTGCTTTCTGAGATAACCACATCCAAACAGATGACTTCATGGATTCCAGTCCCACGCAAGGGGTGATTTTGTAGCTCCCAGCTGTTGCATAAACTCAACATTAATTTAGTTTCTCACTTAAATATCCAAAGTTCTTTCAGTTTGACTTCACACAGCAGGGAGAGGACAGGTGCGCGCGCGTGCGTGTGTGTGTGTGCGTGTGTGTGTGTAACCGAGCCCGCTTACCATCACTACATCTATAATGACACAGTCCGTCATCTCCACCAAACAAGTCCAGTGCTGCGTTCAAGTACGTGTCAATCTTATGTATCCCATTGCGAATAGTTCTCAGAGTCATTCTCCAGTCTGGAGTCTCCGGCTCGGGCTCGCAGGCAGACGCGTGAGAGAAACACCCGCAGGAGTACAAACCCAACAGAAACACGCAGACGGAGCCGTGGCGCTGCATCGTCCACGTCACGTCAGATCTAGAAAGCAGCGTTTTCCCTGGCACATTGGTTTGACGTCACCGATTTACTCCGCAAAACGTTGTCGTGACAGCGTTTCAGTTTTCACTTCTGCTTGTTTTTCCATTGAATTTCCTCACGCACGGAGGTGGCACCAGCGTACGCGCCGCAGTCTTCCGGGTTTAACGCTGTCCCGTGACCAAAGAAAACCGAAGATGATGTCACATGGTACGATAAAGAAAAAGGAAAAAGAAATAAATACTGACATCTGCAACATCTTATGTATACTTAAGTGGTGTACAAAAATAAAAACGTATTTTTTTTTTAATGTATTTTAACGGTCGCAAAAACAATAATTAGAAATGTAATTAACGTTGTTCATTTCAGGCCTACATTACCCACAATTCAAAGGGTACAGCATCTCTCCGGCCAGCCTTCACCAACAGTCCCAATATATCATGTTCAGCTTACATTAGAGGTCTCTAATGTCATCAGATTTAATGCATACCGCTGGAATATAAAATGTAATAGAGAACTCAGGGAGCTAATGATTAATAGAAGCAGCCTATGGAGATCAATATGTGGACTGTGTGAAGGGATAGAACACAATACTGCATGGTCTCCTTATACATGACATCATGGAGTCAACTATATCTTTTATAGAATCACTGTTAAGTGTATTTTGAGATCCCCGGTCTTTGAGTATTTACATTTCATGCTATGCAAATTAAATATGCAGTCTATTTGTTATAATAAGGTGCATTTCTATGTACAAACTGAGTTTAAATATGATCCTATTGGCTTTAACAATACTTGCATGATAACTATTTCATGTCCTGTTCACATTTTAGATCTCTGCACTGGTAAAAAAATAAATAAATAAATTTTAAACAAAAAAATACATTTGCTAATTTCATAATAACAGCCATACAGTTGAACTACAATTCTAATTTTGGTTTTAATGGAAACAGTGTTGGGTGGGAGATGCATCATTCAACATCCTTTAACATTAGAAAATTATTTATTCCCTGTATATTTTGCAGTTTACATAGTTTTGGTTTCATCTACCCAGGTAGTGTTTTAAACATCTGTCTGACATTGAATGCCTCCAGCACAATACAGTTGAAGTGAATGCAATTTAGTTTGTGACATTTTCGTCACTGAAAAGTATCTCAAAATTACATTTAAGTACATAACTTGAGTAAATGGTGACAATGACCCATTTACTCTGGACAATAAACAAACAGCACAAAAGAAACATCCCACTTTACCCACATTCCATTTACTTACACTGAATCAGGGGGACAGTAGAAATCTGGGGGGAAAAACTTGGGAAAATCAAATGAAGACTCTCTCCATGACTACATATGACTTGATCTCTGAAAGTTATTAATTTGTGTAATTTCCACACACACCAACAGTTTAATATCAGATTCAGAGAGACAATTCCATCCAGTGTATGGTAACAATTTTATTTTATTTAAATGATTAGGCGAGCATTGAAGAAAACCCTTATTTCTTCTATAGTTACTTAAATAACTGCATAAACTTTAAACATTCAAAAATGAAAATGTACAACCATTTATGAATAACAGTTTCACTGTCCTTTTATGTTGAGTCCCAACCAACTTCACATTGTGGAGTGGACAATATAAAATGTTCTCTCATAGCAAAGTCACAGGTAACTCTTCACGATCCATTGATCTTCATCCAATTGGAGGTGAATAGGAAGTGAAAACAAGCATTCTGTATTTTTTTTAATTTATTTCCTTCTTTTGTTTCTTCAAGAAATGGATTTGGATGGATGACAGCACCTCCAGATGAACCTATAATGTCACCCACTTTATATTTATGATGAGCGGATGATGCCACAAGCTGTTTGTTGATCTTAAGACAGTTATTTTTTGTGTAGAATGCTTCTCAGGTTTTCACTACTCAAAGCACATGCCTTTACAATCAAGTGTCCTTGTCCTTCTTGCTTTCAAGAAAACAGGAAAAGCAGAGTTAAAAAAAAAAGGAAAGAAAAACAAAGAAAATGTTGGGCTTTCTACAGTGTTTTGATTGGTTCATTACGATGTAACAAGGCGATTCCTGGGGTCAGGCTGGAGTGAGGAGGAAGAAGAGAAGTTGGCAGGGGGGATATTAGGAGAGGGGCATTTTAAAACTTCAACAATAGAGCTAAAATATTTTAGTAAGTTTTTTGCTCCTAGTGTAAAGACTCTTCCTTAAAAAAATTAACACACATCTATTCATATACAATAACATGTTCTAAAAGTATCCGACTCATCCTCCTCTGAATAGGCTGTTCAGTCTGTCCAGCTCCCTGCAGTTATCCATGGTCATGAGTTCTGCCTTCTTGCGCAGTCGGTCGTCCCTGTACACCTTCGCAGCATAAAGCAGGTCTGTTTCTGGATCACACAAACAGAAAAACAATGTCAGGGGAAAAAGTGCAAAACAGAAACTATAAGTGAACTCAGTAAGGCAATTCCAAGGGTGTAGTATATTGTAACCACGGTTACTTACTTGTCTGTCTCTCCTTCCAGCAGTTATTTCTGACATTAGATACATAGTCCTCCTCTACATTTTTCTCAATTTGCTGCAGCGCTGAGCCCTTAAACTCAGACTTGAAATCTCTAGTTACATAGTAGTCGACGTGCAGGTTTTCTGTCTGCCTTTTTATGGTCTGACCTGTGGACCTGGAAGAGATAAAGGAGGTGAAAATGAATGCAATGTTAAGACTGAAGGGAACTTTTAAATCCTGTCCTTCACAATATAGACCACATTTTCTGCAACGAACTCTAAAAAAAAACAACTACATTTTATCCAGGCTCCAATGAGCAGAAATGTTAAAAACGTTAACAAAGACGTTTTGCATGGAAACTTTGGCAGTTAATCCAAGAATTTACATGTTATCAGTTCAAAAGGTATGACAGGTGAATAATGTCGCATTTAATATTAGTAACTTGCTGCATACTACTGCAGGCTGATGACAGAGAGTGTGTGTGTGTGTGTGTGTGTGTGTGTGTGTGTGTGTGTGTGTGTGTGTGTGTGTGTGTGTGTGTGTGTGTGTGTGTGTGTGTGTGTGTGTGTGCACGTACGGTCTGGAGTAGAGGCTATAGGGTGGAGGGGAAACCATCATCTGGCTCAGAATTGACACTAAAATCAGGACCACGATGGGCATCAGCTGGATAAACATTGAAAAACCCCCCTGCAGACAAACACAGTATGACAGACACTTTAGTTACAGCAGCAAATGTATTATATAGCACAATAACACAGGTAGATTGTATAAGCCTGCATAACCTCAAATTATAATATTACAAATATGAAGTACACGTTTAAAAAAAAAAAAAAAAAATTCAAGATAATGTGAATCTGTCTACATACATCTCCTCTTTCGTCTGTTCTCTCTTGTTGGGAATCCGTCTGATGGCTGTAGCTTGTCCTGCCGTTGGTAAAACTGTGTGTGCTTGCTGTAGACACAAAATTTATGACTGAGGTCAAATACAAAGTTATTTACTGCTCTCAAAATCAGTTTTCAAGACTACACATTCATGCTGCTCTATATTATGTTGACAAAGCCCTAAAGAAGGGGGCGTGAGGAGAGGGGGGGGGGGGTACACCCATCATCCTAAAAATGACTGGTCCAATGCTAAAACGCAATCATTTCCAGCACACAATTTACCGAGCCACATTCAGGGGATAATTGGAATATTCATTAAGAATTGAAGGATGACTAAGCAGTTAACCATCCGATTTCTGGGCGTTTTGCGTTGATTCGCACACAAGTGCTCACTCACAGGAGGGGAAGCCGCCTCCGAAGAACATGTTGAAGAGGTCCTCAGGCGTGATGTCTGCCTCGAAGCCCCTGTGGAAGTCAAAGCCTTCGCCGTGCGAGTGACTCGGGCTGCTCGGCTCCTCCCCTCCCGTCACGTCATACTGCCGTCTTTTGTCTGGGTTGCTCAGCACTGCATATGCATTGCCAATCTCTGGAGGAAGACAGTCGAGTCAAAGGAGGAATACGTTATACGTTTTCTTTTTTCTTCAAAATGCTAAACAGTAATGAAGGGGTTTTTGTGGCCATATGCAGTTTTGGAATCTCCTATTTCTTCAGGCATGGTTTCAGTATTATCATCTTTAAGCTCAAAACATAGATCTACACTGCACACTCCTTAAAACATACATCAGTCTATTACGTACACGTCCCATCTCTAACTTCTCAGTAACATAACAACATCAAACTAAGTGAAGTTACTTTTAAAGGCCTCTGTTGCTCCAGGTGCGCGGTTTTTGTCTGGATGGAACTTGAGTGCTAGTTTCCTGTAGGCTTTCTTCAGCTCTTCGTCGTTGGCTTCTTTGTTGACACCGAGCACTTCGTAGTAGTCCCTACACCGCTTTATTCTGAAAGAAAGGGCCAATGGATCATATTTGACCTGAAAGGTGACAACTTCTTTTTTTTTTTTCCCCCTCGAGTTGGCCTGTTGTGTTGTATCATCTCTCTGTCACAGCAGGTGTGTGCACATACTGAAAGTAACATTGATGGGCTGTCCTCAGCCGCACAGATGAGCGACATTCAAGCACACCTCCCAAAAATAATCAAGAGCTGTGCTAAACTTTTGATGCCGTAGCAGCTATCTTTACAGCCACCGTGGTTTATTAATCTGAAGTTTCTTTACCCAAATACACACGCATTTAGAAAAGCCACTCGCAGTGTTTGAGTCCCAATAATGTATTTATCAAGAACTAGACAGATAGTCAAGACTGTAGAAGCTGTGTTTAGCATATTTAATCTCCAATACAATGACATTCTTCAAAGGAAAAACAGAGAGTCAACCTTCTATACTTTATTAATACACAGTTGTCTGCAGAGAAGATGAGTACACAGTGCATATTCCAGTTGGCCTGGGCTATAGGGCTGAAATCAATCCTACAAAATTAATATTAGTGTGTTTCAGATTACAAAACAAATATGAATGCAAAATCCCATGAAACATAATCAATACGATGTTCAATTAAATGAACTGTGTTCCACTTTTGTGCAAACATCAGGCCTATCTCTTCACAAGCTTAAAACAAAATCCATTTTATTGGTTTTGGAATTTGCTCAAATTTGGAAAAAAAAAAAAACATTTTTGTTAAACAATATAATATGATGAAATCCTCGTCATACTGGCCTACTAACATAATAATATATACTGAGGCACTGGCCTACTCTTCCCATTACTGAACCATGACAGGAGTAGGAAACATCCTGAGGTTACACAGAGGATATTTGTAATGTACCACAAATTGTCTTACTTTTCCCGGAAGACGTGATGCAATTTTTAACCCCAAGAAGCTTCCCCACATGATTTAGTCTAAAAACACAGGGGAGAGGGCGACTGACTATTCTGGCAGCATTGTCTTAACAATGAGCAGCGTGTTTATCTCAAACATGAACTCTAGTTACCACCAGTAACCTTTTTTTTGATAGGAAAATGAGTGCAAACCTTTCTCTCTATCTGGTCTAAAAATGGAAGCATGTAGCATGTAAGCAAGCATGTGGGTTACCTGGTATCTAGCTCACTCTGCTGAATCTCTCTTACTCCCCACCCTCATGGGAAATACATCAAGATGGAGAGGTTCCCATAGCAGTAGCTGTTTGTGTACAACAGTGCAGAGACTACAGTGTCCTCCTTTAGCCTCAGATGAAAGGATTGATCAAGTATGAAAGAAACAGCAGTGCTGTCACAGGGTCCATTGTAGGGGAGAACAAAAATAGCCAATTGAAGTGCGACAGCTTACAGTACAAACTAACGGGAAAAAGAAACGGGTGAAACCAAGTGTGTCCTACGAGGCTCACCTTTGCACACCTTCGACCTGCTCCTTCGTGAAGCCCTTCGAAGAGTCGCCTCCTCCAGATTCTTGGCTCTCTCTTTCTGGCTGAGCATCGGAGGTTTCTGAACGTTCTGCTGGTCTCCTGCGATATGCGCCATTACCCGCTGAGCTCCCGTTCCTCGTTAATGCATCCAACAACGCTAAAGAAAAGAGAAAGGGGTTATAAACTAAAATTAAGCTCACCAAATCTGATCCAGCAGTGTGCTCCTTTTTTTTTCTTCTTATGATAGCATGTACTATGTCTTCACTAACATGAGGTGTCGAAATAGAGGTCATGTTTTGATGCATTCCCTTGCCTTTACTAGTCTGACAAATATATTGTACGTTTGGCTGTGTTATTAATCTGTATATGGAGTCATTTTTCTTGATTCACTAGATAATCTAAGCAGCTTGCTAAGTGTGCCGTGCCTCTTTAATGATGTTTCGTCTTTTTTGGATAAGACTTTGGATAAGTACCCGTACTACACACAATATACAGGTGAAAATGATGGTGCTCCTCTCCATGATAGAGTAACACCCGTGTCCCATTCCATACATAATGCCCGTTAAGTTGTCATGTCCCCCAATACCCTGAAAAAGACCGGTATGTCAAATCATCAGTAATGAACGTAAACAATTATGAATTCCCATGTTCCAAAACATATTTAGGATCAAATACACGCCTCTAAATGCTGTAATATGATGCATGATCACACAACGACTTTGTACGATCTTCCTTCTTCAAATGTAAACCCATTCACGACAGACCGGAATATCCTACCTGACAGATCTGGTTGATAATCAACTTGCTGATGCTAGATAATTCAATGACTGTCTGACAGTTGCGAACTTGCTGTGACATGCGGACCCAACCTCTATGTGGTTACTGCAGCTGACTGTACAGCTATTAGTCCCACACTGACAACCAGGAAGCGACAAGAACCTCTTTAGCCTGCCTTCTCCTCTCACCCCTAAATGTGGGATGCCCTCGATAGCAGTATAAGAAGATGTGACACACGACCTCACCTCACACGGCAAGACCAATCTGAAGATTACATTTGCACTGTTCTACAGTAGAGTAAACCAACTCTGTGCCACTTCTGCCCGAATACAAAATCATCCATCAGTGCAGTTAATGTTTATAAAAAAATAAAATAAAAAAATGTCCTTGTTTGTTTTCGCTGCTTCTTAACTTGTTTAATGAAAATTCCTTTCAGGTCATGTCATGATTACTTCAATCAGCAATGTTATTAAAAAGTAATTTTGTAAAACGGTCTGCTAGCAAATAGCTAACGAGGAGAAATTCACTGCGCTCATCCAAACCACGAGACAAAGACTGAGAAAGAGCTTCTGCATCTAAACCATCAGGATTGTCAACTTTATTCTTGCAAGACGCCCAAGCTGGGAAACCAGCCAGTCACTGCTTCCACCTTCAAACCCTGTCTGCCTTTTGTTTATGCGTTCTCTGCATAACACCTTTTTATCATGCACATTGTGTTCATGTTGTTCACTGCATGACATTTTCTGGTGTGCATGTGGATCAAGGCTGCAACTTACAAGCATTTTCATTACTGATTGCTTTCTTAACTAATTGATTGTTTTGTCTATAAAATGTCATAAGATGTCTCACAGCCTGATGTGATGTATTCAGTAGCTTGAATTATTTGACAAAACAGCCAAAGATATTCAGTTTAGTATCGTAAAATAAATAAAAGTGATCAGATCCTCAGGCATCAAATATTCAAAATATTTGATTGAAAAATGTCTCAAACTTTTTGTCATCTTCATTGCTTCAACTCTGAATGTAAAGAAGTGCCAATGGCAGTAAAACAGAAAAGTTGAATTTGCTCATCTCCTCTGCAAAATCTAAAGACATAATGAGGATTATGTTAATTATAATCATATATATTTATATATAATATCAGGTCATTATTATTACCATGAATATTTTCAAGGTCCGGTGTTGGCAAGCTTTCTGTAGACATTTTAGAAACTGTCATTAGTGCTTGACACACACACACACAAATACTGAGGGTGCAGACTCATAATTATGCAGACACCTGAACCTGCTCGTTATTGAACTACATCCCACTACAACTGACGAGTTACAGCTTAACATCCGAGACGTTAATGATCATCATTGTACAAATGAATCCAGCCTGTTATGTA
Source organism: Brachyistius frenatus (assembly GCF_029030835.1). NCBI lineage: Eukaryota > Metazoa > Chordata > Actinopteri > Embiotocidae > Brachyistius > Brachyistius frenatus. Next base: position 9,005,184 of record NW_027210606.1, on the reverse strand, counting down.
GTCACTCATAATCCCACATACTGAAGAGTGTTTCTGAACTAAAAACCCAACATGCTCGTGTCGGTCTCATCTTCCCCACCCGTTTGCTGACATGTTACAGGCACACTGGTGTGTCCTGGATTAGTCTGTGGAGGCTCTCCCTGGCTCAATCATTCAATTAAGGGATTGTTGGTTGTGTGGCCTGGACCACATGGACAACCTGGACAACATGGACCACATGGACACGTCGCCCTACATCCCCCCCACCCTGGGCTCTTCGTGCAGGCTCTGGCCCTCAACACGATCCACGACCTAAACGCAGAAGCTTTAAAAATGTGTTACTACAGTAAAAGAGAAATGACATCACACAAATGGTTTTTTTAAATCAGCTGTTCAGACAATGCGGTGATCGACAGCTCGCATGGAGTTACTGAGCGGATGATGGCTTGACTGCTGGTTGACGACAAGCTGCCAACTTGTCTTAGTGAGCTGTTACTATTCTGAAAAAAAAAAAAAGACGTCAGGATAACAGTTAACTATTCACTTCATTAAATATATATCTTCATCTACAACCTCGATTCATTGCCTGCTGAGTTGCACTGCGGGGGGAAACGCTAGCTCGGTCAGCTACCAGGGCCCGCAACTTAACCAACCGGGATGCATGTTGCGCGAAATGGACTCCCTCTAGTTCACCTCTGATCACCGTGAAGCAGTCACGCGTGTATTTATGACCGTTATATCCTAATTTCCACAGACGACCTTCTGTCAACTTCAGCCGTGACCGGTGTCAGTAGACGCCGGCGACATGCTACCGAGATGGGTCACGGCGCTGCGTTAGCTGCGGTCGGCTCCACGGACACAGTCAGACACAACCGCCCTCACCTTTGGCTCTGTCAGTTGGGTACAGCTTCTCCGCTTTGACGAGAAACTTCCGCGCTTTCTCTTTATCGCCGGCTTCGACGGCTCTCGTCGCTATATTTATACATTTTTCAGCTTCGTCTCTGTTCCCTTCCATCTTCTTTCCTCTTCCTCCCCCCCCGGCGGTCAGCTGATCGTCTCACACACACACCACGTGGTCAGCAGCGTCACAGGGGCACACCGGTGTACAGTGGTGGAGAGTCGTCTTCACGTCCTTCAACCGATGGAAAAGTACTCGATCACAAGTAGAAATCCTGCAGAAAACATCCTTTTAACAAAAAAAAAAAAAAAAAAAAAAAAAAGTTAAAGTACAGAAGCAGCTGAACGTATTTAAAGTTTTAAAGTAAAAGTACTGTTTTGGCTTTTTGTTTTTTGTTTTTTAGCTGATACTACAATATTACCTCTATATATGTATGACATGATTGGATTATTAATACTCAAGCATCAGTGTGAAAGCAGCGCGTTACTGTTGTAGCTGCTATTTTGAACAACTATTTTTATATACAGGGACAGCAGATCAATCTGACGGGTCCTCAGATGATTACTGAGAGAATAAAAAAAGGAAAAAGAAAGTTCTGATCACAAAAAATGTTTCCAGAAGCTGGGCTTTTCCTTTAATATTTGAGTTTTGCTCAAATATTGGCTCACTTGAGCAGAAAATGAAATGAAATGAAATGAAATGGAACCATGTGATAAGTTTAGAGGGAATCACTGTTTTCTTGGAGCTGTTAACAACTCATACACATCTGAAATGTGGCAGCAACTACACACTGCTGTTCGTAAGACATCAAAAGCAGAAAAGGTTGGAAACCACATGATTATTCTTTAACAATGTGTAGTTTCTTAAAGCTTGTTGTATCATCTGTTGTGTTAAATTTTCCTCTGAAAAGTAACTAAAGCTGTCAAATAATTGTAGTGGAGTAGAAAGTAGGCTACCACGTTTCCTTCTGAAATGTGTTGGAGGTATAAAGTAGCAATTTAATTGAAATGCTCAAATAAGGTGCAAGTACCTCAAAATTATACTTAACCACAGTATCTGAGAAAATTAAACTTTCTTTTAACCACTGAAGTGTAGGCTATATCAAAACCCTTTGAGAGATTGGGCATTTGTGATCTGTGGTATTCTGTTATTGTTGCCATGCATGTAAACAGATTAGTGTATTTGACAGTTTAAGAAATGGAAAAAAAGAGGCTCAGTGCGCACTGCACTGGTGGAAGAATACTCTATTTTAATATCAATCTTATATTTAAATATTGATCTTATGTGATCATCCTCACCTATACTTGTTCGATATTATAACCTCCCTTACCAGTTTGCATTTTTTAAGAAAGGAAAGATTATCTTCCCCTGTTTGTATATTTCCTATACACAAGATATATATATATATATATATTTTTTTTATCAAAGCTCATATGGTACATGAACATTCGTTTATCATGCAGTGCTGTCTTTTGGGAAAATCTTTAAAAAGGAATTGTGTATTTGAGAAAAGTTCGATTATCAAATGTTCTTGCAGATACCTTACATATTGTGTCATTAAATACAAGACATAATTGGATTAATAAGATTTATTCAGTAAAATTAGGAAGGCACGGTGGTGCAGTGGTTAGCATTGTCGCCTCACAGCAAAAAGGTTCCGGATTCAAATCCGGTCCTGGGCCTTTCTGTGCGGAGTTTGCATGTTCTCCCTGTGCTTACGTGGGTTCTCTCCGGGTTCTCCGGCTTTCTCCCATCATCCAAAAACATGCACCTCAGGTCAGGTTACCTGGCGCTGCGCTAGTGGCAGCCTGCTGCGGCATCTCCCCCCTGAGAGCCCCCCTGCTGTAGTGAAGAAATTTCCCCTCGGAGATTAATAAAGTGAAATAAAAAAATTAAAAAAACACCAGAGTATACAGATTTATATTGCACAGGAAAAAGATGAAGTTATTTACATAAAGACTGTTGGCTGCAGAAGAGGACACATTTTCTTTTACAAATATCTTTTAGATATATCTTATTTTGTGGATAAAAAAAAAAAAACTGCTAAAAATATATATTTCAGAGAATTCAAAGAGGAAAAGTTGTGGAGTACAGTGAATCCCACAATATATTTTCTTTTTGATTAATGCATTGTATTCATGTCCTGGCTAACTCTTCCACTAAAGTATTTTCTAAGGTTCACATCTCCCTGGATGTCACGAGCCACAGAGTCATGAAGTTAAAACAACCAAGACATCTTACAGTTGTTCCAAGCAAGTCACCAGCTGAGGCTACTTATACTGAGTATTCTTGCTTTAAACGTAATTCTGTACATTTAAAATAAATTTCAGATTTCAACATGACACAGGATTGCAACTCAGAGCTCTGCCCTGGCATACTAATGAACTATGTGGTTGTTAATATGCCAGGGCATGCTCTTTCTCGTAGCTGGCCATGTAGAGGAATTCAAGTGCAGTCGCAGGGATGAAGGCAACAAACAGGGTTGAGAGACGTCGTGTCGGGTTCCACCATCTTTTCCGTCAAACTTTCTGCCAAGGGTTCTTTTAAGCTGGCGTACGTGAAGGAGGAAGTTTGGCTGCGAAGGATCCCATGGTGTTGAGTGCTGCATGCATGCGGAAGTGTAGCCTTGACTCCATGTTGTAGTCCTTGTAGTTCATCCTGCATGAGATCACGTGTTAGATCTTTGTGTAATATGACACTGCACATGCTATTAAAACAGTAGCTGTTATTTTGCATGTGTGGGTTCATTTGATTCAACTTGAGCGCATCTTCTTCCCTTGACATTAACTCCAGAGAGGGATTACCTCTGCTACATATAAACTGGAACCAGTTAGTATTTTGGAGATGTTACCCATTGATTTTGAGGGAAGGTGACATGCAGGTGGTTTTTTTTGTGTTTTTTTTTTTAGACCAAATGTAATAATTTGATCTGGATGGGCTGAAAACACTTACTTGATATTTTCAATCACGTTGATGGCCCTGGTGATGTCACCTTTCTGCTTGTACAAGAGGCCCAGCTCATATGTGGAGAATGGCACCAGGTAGTTGTCATGCTTGATTTTTTGTTCACTGCAAAAAATATCAGCCCAAACTTCATACTTCAGTGGGTCTAGTCAGGAGTGTTAAAAAAACAACAACAACAGCAGCAGCCAAATTTTGTTTCAGTTGTGCACCACAATACAGAGCGGTACAATTTTCATGCACACATGGTATTTATAGAATAGTAATGGAACGAAACCATTTTTATTTATCTTATCATTAAAAATAAAGCTTATACAATTCAAACGATATGTAGCAATTAACCAAGTAAAAACTAAAATTCTGTTTATTCTGAGCAGTGATGCTTTTCAAAATGTTAATTTCATTGACAAATAGGCCACTGAATGTGAAGAAAAAAAGAATCAGCTGGTGAGACAGTTGAGTGGTGATGATGAAGAGAAGTAGCCTGTTTAATGTGTCCTGTATAATATTTTTTCTGACTAAACCTCACTTTATTTGCAGCAAATATTTTCTGGAAGAAACACAAGCATTTTGGATCAATTTAAGCCTGATATTACAGATCAACAGAAATCCAAATTATTATCTGTGGACTAAAGAGGAAAATATTCATGCATAAATATTTCTGTATCAAATTTTCACAACTGACATAACATGACAGGGCAGAGTGTTAATGGTCTGTAGTGATGGCCTTCAACAAATTCTTTGTTTTAAGGTGATGAAATATATACACTGGGTGCAAGTCATTGGACTGAAGAGGAATATTTTTAAAGGTATTGGCTAATGTACAAAACAATTAGCTCAAATATAATGGAAATAATGCAGAGAAAATTCTATTTTTAATTCCATTTTTGAGAATTGATATGATTGGCTCTTGGATATGTAATAGTTCCATTTGAAAATTTTTTAATAATTCCCCAGTAAAAAGTTTCTGATGACAACTGAATACTTTTGATAAAATGTTTGCATTGGACTCCCAACTCTAATGCTGCATTTGTGTTATAATAGCTTTAAGATGACCAAACCTGGAAATGACATGGTTGAAGCAGATCTCAGCCTGGACCAGACGCCCCAACTGTCTTAGACACAGGCCCTTCAGCAGCTGGACAACACACTGGTCATCCAGGTGGTACTCTGACGGGTCTACACACAATACAACAAGCTGTTAGTTCCATGCTGGTATACTTAGAACAACAAAAACATTCAGACTGTTGAAATTCTGCCGTTTGTCTCACTTGGATCCTTTTGGAGCTCCTCCTCTGCTTTCTCTAAGGTACACAGGATGTTTTTAGTCAGCTCAGGTCTTTTGCCGACGATTGTGAAGCCATTCCACACGTACATCATTTCCTGTGGAAAAAGATCAAATACTTGTTTGCAACTGAAAAAAAGGCTTTGCGATTCACTGAAAGAGTGCGCACATGTCCTCACCAAAGCAGGGACGACTAGTTTCACAGGGTTGGAAGAAGAGTATCTCTGAGCCTTCTTTGCTGCAAACTTCTCCGTTGGAATTGACTTCCCAGCAATTCTCAATCTGAGACCATCCACCTGCCTACAAACCACGTTTCACAGTTACGTCATTCTTAAAAACACAACTGCAGAATAGTTTATTGTTTTTCCCTTTACATACCGGAATAATTCCACCACATTTTCTCCCAGTTTAGTAATTTCGTTCTCTGGGAGCATGCTCAAGATGGCAGCCTTCTGATATACATAAATGGCCTACGAGAGAGGAGCAATCAAATTGTACTAAGAAACACAAATACAGGAGACAACAGAAATTTGACAACATGGGTAAAAAGGTGACGTTTGATACCTGGGACCACTTGCTCTCTTTGCAGAGCAGGTTGGCATAGCGATAAGCCTCAATCCAGTTTTGTTCAAAGGAGTAGGACCACATCAGCTCCCAGTAGCACAGGTGGTGAATTTGACGCCACTCTTCCTGTGTTGCGATACATGCCAGGAACTTCTCCTGGGCCTGCAGAGAAGGCCAGACATGCTCAGTTTTCTGTTACTGCAACATATACACAAGCAACAGTGTGGTAAAGACTGACAGCTCAACATTATCAGTACTCACAAATCTGAAGTTTCCTTTGAGCACAGCGATTCTTGCAGTGTAAAAGAGAATGAGGGCTCCCTGTGACAAAAATTCCTCAAATTACTTCAAAATAATGCAGTTTCACGAATTGAGCAATAACACAGCAATATTTGCATTAGTCAGCTAAAGCCCACTGCTCACATTAGGGAACTTTTCAGTGTAGGGTTTCAGCAGAGCTTCAGGCTCTGTAAGGTCTATTTCACCAGTACCTAAGGGAAGAATCCAAGTGCAGAGAAATCATTTTCAGACCATTAAAACCTCCAAAATATTGAGATGTTGTTTTATGTTCCAATTAAATGAAGGACTTAAATCTAGAGGATATTGCAGTGCCACCCTTCAATCTGCTCACCAAGTATCACTGAGATGTAGAGGCGAAACATCAGCAGAGTCAGGGTGCTGAGAATCGAGCGCAGGCTGTTGCTAGCTGCTCCCTCTCTCAACTCGGACAAACCCAACTCCTGTGAGAGAGTCAGCAAACTAATCTTTAAGCTGAAAACCTTTATAGTAAAACTCTTATTACATCATCGCAAGACATGAGATCTGCAGTTGTATTTAGAGTGATATCACCTACCCTGTCTCCAGAGAATCCCAAAAACTCCATTAGTCTGAGGACTCTGGATGGAAGCATGGACAGCATCTGATAGGAAAAAACACACGTAATCAGTTGGTTCGCGTTTGTTTACAACTTAAACCAGCATTAATCAGCGTATAACAGTGGCTTTTTACAAATTTTTTTATCCACAACTGCTCTGATATTTTGAATGAATGGATGCTTTCAGTAGCTCTCACCAGATTAAATGATCCGATTCCCATGCTGACCCCGCCCCTAAAATGAATGTGTGTACTCTTCTCTGTGTCCCCATCTTTCATGGCACTTGCCATGGCGTGACATTCCCTGGTTTGAACAGACGACATTTTAAAGTGCACCTGAATTCACTTCAATATGAAAATGTCAGGGATCATTAAAGTGCTTCTTACTTGTAAATCTGATAACTGTTTCGGATTCTCATCCCTCCTTTAATGAATCCGATTATACTTTCATCCAGGAATGTGAGGGCAGCTTTCTGCAGCAAAACTTCAGCATAGCACAGCTCTGCATGCATCTCCTCTGTTAATGAAAATCAAATGTCATGTGATGAGTGAGGAGTAAAGAGAGAAACATTTTGTTAAAAATAAAAAAGGATGCATTTTTCACACCAAAAAATGCTTTTACTTGTGGTGTCAAAAAAGAAAATCTTGCACAAAATGGTAACTATCTGTTTTTTGTGACTCAGCAATGACATGTATCCACATCTTGTTTTTTCTGATTGTTTCTGGCTAAATGGGAAGTCATTTTCCACTATATACATATATATATGTATATATATGCACATACAGATAAGTAGGTCACTCACCTTCTGTCAGACTGTCAGTTGGCTCTTTATACCACAAGTTGGCTAAGGTCTCCATTATTCCAGTTTTCTTACGAAATCTAAGTTAAAAAAAAACACGATAAATATGATCACAACTTAATAAAGACATCTTAAACTTTATGACATTGTTTTCTAACTATTGCGCCATACTTCTGGCAGGTCTGCAGGGATTCCCCAAGCGACGTCATGGCAGCATCCATGTCCTTCGGTTCAAAGGTCATACCCGCCTGCATCACCAATATGCTACTGTAGCCCATGGCATGGTACATACTCTGACTCTTCCTAAAGGACAAAAAGGCAACAACAACATTTAATGAAATAAAAAAAACAACTGTATGCACTGTTATAGCCAATAAACCAAAGTTAAATCAATAGCACAGTCAGATGTTGTTATCAGAGTGTAGTTAACTTACAAAGGTTTTAAAAGAGCCAGTGCATCTGCAAATCTGTTGTTGAGAAAAAGATTGAGGGCAATGGAGCATTCCTTTAGGGCCGTCTCCAAATCCACTTTAGAGCATCTGAAATAGAGAGTGGAAAATTACTATTCAACCTCACAAAAGACAAATAAATTTAACAAAAATGCTGCAGCCAAATCCTGACTGTGGCAGTTTCTGTCAGGGACTCTGGTGTTGGGACTGAGTGAAGGGTGTAATGTGCGGGTGGTGTCAGCTGGGGTCTATCAATCCTGTCACAGAGCACATTGAGGTTGTTGACAAGTTGTTTTCAGTAATCAGACGCTCATGCATTTTCATTTAAAGCTTAACCAGTGTTTCCAGTAGTGTAACTGTAAGCGCGTGTTGAATGTGAGCGTTGTGTGAGAGGTCAAAGGTCAGGCATATGAAGAGTGTCCAGGGCTAATAAATAGAGGTTCTTAAGTTCACCAGGATGTTCTTTGTGCCATAAAAGATTTATTTTTCAGTTCCTTGTTTCATGTTTTGAAAAGCTTTTAAAGGCTTAAAGTTAAATGAGGCTATTGAACACTGACCATTAGAGGTTGAGAAACGGGCTTGGGACCGAACGGTTGCCCGTTTGACTTTGTTGACTGGTGAAGAAAAATAAATGTGGGTGGAGGGCTGTGGAACTGCTCGAGCAAGGCACCTAAACCAACAGCTGTGGTTGTCCACTGCTTCTACTTGCCTTGTGTTCATTTTCTCAATTTCGTAGTTTGTGTTCCCTACTTGCAGATGGATTAAAGGCGGAGGTCAAATTCCTGTGCGAGAAAACTTACCGTGTGTACATCTGGCGAGGAAAAAAGGATTACTCTTCAATGGATTCGTTTTTTTTTTGTTCTCCATTTTACTATCTACTATTTTAACAGCTGTGCTCTTGTTTTTTTTTTTCCTTCGGCATAGCTGCAAAATTGACAATCTCCATATTTTTCAATATACTTTTTTTTAACAATGGCCTGTGAGTGTTTTGTGTATTTTCTTTAAGATCTTAAAGTTGTGTGCAGTTGTTTCATGACATGTGTAAATCACATTCACACATTTCTGTAAATTCCATAAAATAACTGCTACATTTAAATTTCACTTACACCGCAGCTTCACTGAGATGGTCCAAGTCCACCTGAAAGAAAGGAGAGAAAAGTTGAAACTATGAGAAACACCTAATTTTGTTTTTTTATTACAGCTCAAAGTCATATCAAAGTCAGAGCACTGTGAGCCTATTGTGGGTTGAACTTAGATGTAAATCACAGTCTGAAGAACTGTAAAGAAATGGGTCCAAACCTGGAGACACAAGGAAACCAGTGGGCTGATAGAAGTCCAAGATTTCTCTGACAGCTATCTTAAGTGTTTTTTTTCACAGCACCTAATAAATATTAAATTAAAAATATGGAATAATTCTAATCCTGTACTGAATGTATTTAAAAAAAAAACTAAAAAAAACAATGTAGCCTAATTTTATAGATATTGTAATAGTTTCAGATGAAGTGAAAACTTACTGCACCCAACCAGAGGACGTGCTGCCTCCCTGACATTACTGTAATGCTTTGCTTCCTGCATTACTAGAAGCTTCATTCAATTGGAGGCAGTGTCCAGTAGGCTGCAGAAGGAGGGTTTTACACGTTGGGTGGCTCCATAGGTAAATTTTAGGCAAACACTTCTGGAATATGAAACTGCTGAAACTCTGTATGCATAGGAGATTCCTCTTTAGTCAAAATTATAATGTAAACTGGTTTTAGACAACTGGGACAAATGTTTGTAGGTACATGAAAAGATGTGTATTTATTTTTACATTTTGATCTATTTTGACGTTTGTTTACACAGTGTTTAAAATATTATTTATTAAATTAAGCTATCATTTAACATTAAATCTATATACTGCAGTTTCTTATGGGATGGTCCTGCTTATTCTTGTAAACATTTTTATTATTGCACTGATTTTACATAGTTGTTTTGTTAAAAAAAAAAATTAAAAAAATTATAGCTTAAGTAAAAAGCTAAATAGGTTCTATGTACCCTAAGCCTGAAATCAAAGGAAAGCCCTAAGGTCTTTAAAAGTTTATCTCATTCATTCATTCATAAGGTATTTCCCGAATGAATGATAAATATAAAAATAAATAGCAGAAAAAGTTTCTAAATCGATTAAACAAATCAAATCAGCCTGTCAGTGAACGTGACGCATTAAACACTGATGCTGCAATGAAACGTAGCCTACCTGTTGCAGTGAATTGTCTTTCTCCATTTTATGTTGGGGTCCAATAGCCACAGTAGAAGTCGGAAGAATCTAGAAGATTTTACGTGTTTCCCTGCAGAAAGGAGCCAGATGCTGCAATGATTGCTTTCTGTAGCAGCAGACAAGATGATATTTCGGCCTGCAGTGGCATTTATAAGGTAAGAAGTCGGGAGTGGCCTGGATTTGGAGGACCGGCCCATTAATGAGCCTTCAAATATCACAGAACATCATGTTAGGCACGGTTGTAGGCTACAAATGTTCTTCTCCTCTGGGGTTTACAGTTCCTGCTCTTGCTGTGAAGAATATTATCCAGATTATACTAACCATGTAGGTTGTGCCGAAAAGACTGAAACCGATCAATCAGCATAGGGTATGGGCATACAATTTATTTTAAAACTAAAGGTGTAGAAATTGAATTTGATATAAATATTATGGTCTTGTTAAGTCATAGAATTAAAACGCATGGCAATGTTCCATCAATGACAACTAGGCCTATGTAAATGTCTTGAAGTCCCAGCCCTGTATACTGGCAAAACCAGTCTCTGGTGCCCAGAACCAAGGTGTACATTGAAGACACATAGAGGTGGAAGAAGTAGCCTAATCACATGAACCAGTGCACAAATTCTATTTAGTTTTATCTTGATTTTTTTTTTTGTCTAAATATTTTTTGTAATGTAATTTTAGCAGTTATCTGACTGGAATCATCAAAACAATCTAAAAATTCACATGACATTGGGCCTCAGTTATGCAGCTCTTTCTCCGGGTTAACAGTCAAAAACTTTGTGCATCATATTTCATTGGCTTATTTAATGTTTTTGTAGAAACATCTTAATGTGAAAAGTAAAAGATGTAATGGAGTGAAAAATAAGTTGTATAAAATGGAAAAAAAAATGTTAGGTAAAAGTTCTTCCAAAAAAAGGAGGTGTGAGGGCATCACCAGTTATGTTATCCATTGAGGTACCCAGCCCAACCCTGGATGATTTAACTCAACACAAGGGATGTTTTACTTGGATTTACCATCTCTGGTTATCTGCATGCATGTGACGTCTCGGCCTAACTAATTATTTCTAGTGGTTTTGTCATTTTTCCTGTTACTCCACATTCCACTCATTGAGGCTTGATAAAAGGGATCTGTTACAAGCTATAAGTCTGCAGGAGTAGTTCGTGACTAAGAAGGAAATAAAGAACTTTCAATATAACTGGCCTCCGTCACTGTGAAAAAAAGTACTTGACTTATATGCTTTCCCTTCTACTACCATCTGTACACACTGGTGTCTGAGCTCCACAGATGCTCTGGTGTTATCAGGCAGGTTGCCTCTGAGGGTTTTCCACTGCAGCCTCCACCATACAATCCACCTCGAAGCACCAGCAATGATACATCAAACAAAGAGACACAAACCACCTGATAAGAGGGAGATCGCTGAGCCGCAAGCCCACCAGAGCTGGAACCACAGGGGGGACGAGTGTCCATCATTAGAGCCTCTTAAAAAGACGAATCAAAGTTGTGAAAGTCATAAGACTGTGGCCAGGTGAGACATTATCAAACACAACAAGGCAGTATGTCTCCAAAAAGCAACAACAGAACTAGCTCCTCCTTCCGACATCATTAGGAGGCGCCTACGCAAGAGAAAATGGGCAATGACATGAGGTGAGGGGGTTTTGGGGTCGTGCCTGTTTAATTGACAGACCTTTGGTGCAGTCAGATTTCTGCTGTCAATCATTTGGTCATCCAATCACTTAAGACTAGTTGCTCCTAAGCGTGACTGACTTCCCCTGCTCAGGTAGAGAAGTACAGTAAAGTTCATATGTCTGAGATTCTCACCACTCAAGTTGTTGTTTGGAGCTGACAAGGAAGCAAGCGTTGTCTAATATAGTGAAGAAGACTCACGGTAGACACATGACAGCAGATGTGGAATCCCAAGTGCATGTTTAAAGAGAGTTAAAAGAGAGTTCTTGGTACTTCCACTTCAGCTGCTCTCGCCAGAACGCTCTATTGAAACCTTTAATTTTCAATAAACCTGCATAGCATCAGAGTCAGATACCTTTTTGTTTGATTAAGAAGACTGCAAGTGGTGTAAAGAGGGCCCAAGCCATTTTGGCCCCAGTGAGGAATTCTCCACCACACAATATCCAGACAGGCAGCTTCTTGTGGGCCATAGAAAATTGTTTGACTGTGGGCATAAATATGTGGCCATATTTGAATTACCCTGCAGTGCTGCATTAAGGTTTGTCTTCTTGTTTCCAACTTGTATGGATGAGATTAAAACATTTGCAAATATAAGCCTCTTAGAAAAATTTGGCATTATATTTTTTTAATTATAAAATAACCCTCATAGTGTCATATGTGCTTTCCAGTTTTTTTTTGTAATTATAAAAAAAAATAAACGGCCGGCATGTAGTTATGTATGATTTCTGAGACGTTTACGCTAAAACAAATCCAACAACTACATTACCCATGATCCTCTGCGCAACGTGTTGACTTTAAGAAACATGGCGGCGTCGGAGCAGTCGACAGATCCAAACGCGAACATCCCTGATTATGAATATACGGATGTTAACACGAAACCATTTCATATCGGCTCTTTCAGGACCGAATGGCTGAACAGACTGAATCCAAGCAGCTACTCCTACCAGCAGGAGGACGGGGACACGTTTGATGCCAACTTTGCTAAAGACATGGGGATCGGAGCGGAGACGATGGCTGAGCTGAAATCCGTCTGCAGGTAGTCAGAGCTTCGTTCAGAGACACCGTCTACAAGCATTAAGCGGTTCCTTTCGTCCCGCATACGTGTTTCTTCTCAAGTCTTAAATAACATTTTGATGCTGGTCGAGTAAGTTTAAACTTCATTTCTGTTGGCCTCTTTCAAAATATGAGTTGCACGATTCTCAGCTGGTGCTCATAAAGCACAATACCATGAAGTTCAATTAGGGAATGGTCAAACACAGAAGAAACTGCAGAAGCAAAGTAAAAAATAACAACAACAACATAACAGTATGAACAGATATGCTGTTTGTTATGTGCGAGTGTGTGCTGAAATAAAAGTTGTGACTATTCTTAGTGTCCATTGGTTATTAGATGCTGGGCCTGTGCAGATAACGACTTTTGTCATTTGCAATTAATATACAGATTTGAGGAGCAGGAACCAGGGACTAATCTATAATTTAGTAAGAAAAAAAGACACGACTAACAGTTCTAATAGACACACGTTGAATATAAGGACCTTGCACAGGATATTAGAAACCAGCCAATAACTGGATATTTGTGGCACACATTTTTGACAGTGATCCCTCAAATGTGAGTATCACATGCTTTTAGATAGATAGATATATATATCTATATATATATATACATACATACATACTCGTGCGTTCTTTTGTCCTGTCCTTACCAAAATGAATTAACATGATCACATGAGCTTTGTTTAACTTTTTTCCTTCCAAGTGTTGATTCACTCCGCTGCCATCCTGAAGATCAGCAGCCTGACACAGATCTTGTACCTCCAGACTCAACCCTGAGGACACTAGTGTATGAGCTCCCTTCACTTCATTCATATTATGTTGTGTCTCTAGACTCACCAATGGCATGATACAAATTTTAATTTAGTGTGATTCCCTTTAAATGCAGTGAAATTACATTTTTGTTTTCTTTCTTTTACAGACAAAGGAAAAAGAGGCAAGATCACAGAGCTTCTCTAAAGATCAACAAGAACCGACATGACCTCTACGAAGATGAGCTGGTGGGTGAATTGGTGAATCACTGAAGTCCGATCAATCTTTAATTGTAATAGGCATAGCGTAACGTCTGTAGTTCTTCCTTTCATGTGTCTTCATGTGAAGCTGGGTTCTCTGTGACTTCCAGGAGCGGTTATCTGTTGGTGGGAAACCAGAAACAGTGACTGACATGGTCCCTGAAGGAGAACTCATTCTGACCATCAATGTCTACTACCCAGCCGTTTTTGAGAAAGTGAGTCGTCGTCGACCCCCCCCCAAAAAAAACAACAACAAACAAACAAAAAAACAAAAACAAACGCCAAAAATCTACATTTCACAGCCTGACACAGACATTTGTTCTTTAATGTTGTCCTCTGTGGCTCTGACATGTTTCACCCATTTCCCACAGTTTGCCTACACCAGACCCCACATGACCCTGCTGGTGACAGGCTCCCACAGCTTGGCAGAGCTCAGGGATGCCATTTGCTGTGTCAGCGACTTGCAAGTGTGCGGAGAGTTTAGCAACACGCCGGACATAGCTCCAGAATTCATCAGCAAAGTAACCCCTCAAGCATTTCATCTGTCAATCCAAAGTGCTCTGCAAGACCTTCGCAGAATGACTTTAGAGTTTAATATACACATTAATATGCACGTGAATGTCATGGCAATATTGAGCTTTGAATGATTTCTTTAGAACTCTTCTTTTTCAAGGGTAGAACGAGGGTACATAATACATCTCTAATAGGAAAAAAACAATCTGCGCCTTGGTGGTTCTTGTGTTGTTGCTGAGCATCCAAACCAATTTCCTCTCGGCATCAAGTCTCCACTGTTGGACCAACTCACAAAACCTAGAGGTAATATTTTCATTTGCTCTGTTTCAGGATCACCACAAATCAGCTTTCTTTTACTTCGAAGGAGTTTTCTACAATGACATGCGATTTCCTGAGTGCCAGGACATCAGCATGTAAGTTTTATCTTCTGATTTAGTTTTATAGTATAAAGCTGGTGATATTCTGTCTTTATTTTCTGTCAACAAATCCTGCAAAAATACAGAAAAAAACCCCAATACTTTGATGTCCAAACCTATTAAAAACCCTTCATTACAACATCAACATGGCCACTGTAGTTTAATCCAATATATACACCAAATCTGCCACTAATTACTCACCAAAGCACACAATATATATGAATTTATGGCTGAAAAAAACTCCCCAACAAATACAATTATGCTCCTTTTTGAGTAGTATTGGCTTAACTTAACAGTGCCCAGCTGTTATGTAGAACATTAATCTTAGGCTTCGCTCTATGTGGCAGTATTTAAAAGGGATAGTTTGCTTTTTTGAAGTTGGGTTATATGATATGCTCAGGAGATGGGGTCAGCATGACCCCAAAATGGGAAGTTGCAAATGCAATATTTTGTTTTTGTGGGCTAGCTGAATATGTAACTAGAACCTAGATTTCATTTGAACCTTTCCATAATGTGACTGTAGACCCTCTGATCTCTCCTTAACACGCCTTCCTGGACATCTTCCTGGTTACAGTTGGTATACAATTATAGAATATCTAAAAGCTTGTATTGTTGGGCAGGTCGTGAACTCTTTAGACATCAGGTCTAGAAATATAGTTAAAGCTTTGTTAAATACTATCAAACAAACCAACACTTGTAGTGTCACTGCGGTGCTACTGGTAACATTGCAGCTAATGCAGTCAAGTAAAGATAGCACCCTGAACAAGGACCTTAGTCTGAGTGACTATTTTTACTGTCTCCTTGTGATTCTTGGTCAGATCTTTTCCAACTAAACACATTTGTGAAATTCAATTCAAACACACCACCTCACCCTTGCAGTCATTCATTCCTTTGGGAGTCACAGTTGAAATTATAAATGGGGACCATATTCTCACAAACACTGTCTTGAAAGTGCCTTCGAGTCTCGCGTGTAGAAATCCAATCAGCCGTGTTACAGATAAACACGAAGCCACCAGAAACTGTAGATTGACTTCAGTTTGATGTTGTGTATAACTTTGAAATTCTGATCAGGTATGATTTTGAAAGTACATTTTGCGTTCTATTTTCTGGTGTTTGTGACGCAGAACTACTGTGGAATGGGCGAAGACCCGAAACTTCCCACCTTTCAGCCAGGCCAAGATGGAGGACACACAGTTCGTGGATGTGAAAGTGAAGGTGGGATTCCCATACCTCTACTGTCATCAGGGAGACTGCGAACATCTCGTCATCATCACGGACATCAGGTAAGTCCGACTAATTGGCAACACGGCCCCTCGTGTCAGGAATGAACAGGTGTCACTTTTCACGAAAATGTATTGTTAGTTATCCCAATGCACACTTTAGTGCGGTCCGAGATGGAACCAGGTAGCTATTATTTGTCAAAAAAATTACTGTTACTCTAGTTGTGCCAAGGAGAGACAAACCCATGACTAAACTTAAGTAATTTATCACTTTAGATCACTTTAACTAAAATTATTTAGCAGGTTTTTGTCTTGTCTTTAACGAGGCTAAGGTGAGGTTGTTTTGACCAGGTCAACAGAATAAAACCTGAAGGTATTTAGTTGACAATACTATTGATAAATTGCATTAAAAAAGTTTGTTAAATGACTTGAGTGGCGAATTATCAACACTGTTGATCTTGTGTTGTATGAATTAATCGTTTCAGGCGCTTCTTCTCAGGTTTCTGTCATGAAGTTTTCAGTGAAGTGGAAATTAACCAATGTAATCCATGTGATGATGTAGGGTCATTTTATCTCTTTGAAATAATAGTGAATAAGGTGTTTGTTCTGAGTCAGAGGCATGTGTGTTTGTATGGAAAAAGCTGCCATCAAATCCTGTTAGTTACCCCGCACTTCAATGCACTGTAAAGTGATGAAGTGATTTCTGAGGGGGCGTAAAGGGAGGGGATGGTGTCGACTGACTGGATGTTCTTAGAAATCAGCTTTATCACTGCAACCTTTTGAAAGAAAGCACCTCATTGTCGGACAGGACTCGACGGCTTTCACAAGACTTTCGGTGCATTTTGGTGTCGTTGCACTAATGGGTGCGTAAATGTCTCTGAGCTGATGCCTTATTGGCGTAAGCAGGGTGACCACACATGAAAGCAGCTCTTAATATCACCAATGTGAGACAAATCTATTCTCACAGTCTCGAAGAAACAGCCCTCACCCTTTTTTTTTTTTTTTTTTTTTTAACCCTTTACACGTTACAGACTGGTTCATAAGAATGACTGTTTGGACAAGAAGCTGTACCCACTTCTCATGCACAAGCACCGAGTCCTCACCCAGAAGTGTTCCGTTTGCCACCTCTTCATCGGCAGGTGTGTAAAAATCTGGAGTTTCATAAACAGTGTGACGGATGTGGCTTTTCACAAACTGATCAATCCTCTCTGGCTTTTCTAGATGGGCTACAACCAACGACCAGTTCGCTCCCAGCGACCCGTGTCTCTTCTGTAATAAATGCTTCCGGTTGCTGCACTACGATGCTGAGGGCAAAAAACTGGGAGATTTCTTGGCCTTTCCCTACGTGGACCGTGGTGCATTTAACTGATGCTTTTCTCTTGAGCGCTGCTCAAATCACAATTTAATGCTGTATAATACAGTTTGATGTTTCATATTTCAGATAGAAATGTTCTGACACTTGGGGAATGGATATTTTCTTTCAAAACTGTTGCATTTTGATTTCACAGATTTTCCTGTTTGAAATAAATAGTAACATTAACTGAATTTTTTTTTTCTTTTTCTGGGGTGCACAATTCTTTATGTTCTTTAAACTTATTTGCATTGTTTGATCTGTAAATCATTAAAAACTGAGATAACAGCCCAGTAAACAGCCGTGTCCTCAGTTTAGTCCTCAGCAACCTCAAATATTTCTCTGTAGCACTGAATTCTATGTTCCTAAATGCACAAAAATTAGTTCAGAAAAAAGCCCTAAGTTATATTTATAAAGATTTTATCAACCAAATACTCAGCAGGAATGCTTCGGTGTGTTTTGATCAGATCTGAGAACGGTTTGGCAACATCACATTTTTATTTTTATTGGTGTATTTTATAAACGGGTTCCCACCTACTTCACATCAGTGAGTACAGCACAGACTAAAATACATAAATGTGAAATAACCAAAACTGTCTTTAGGAGAAAGGTTTGTGCCCACGTAGGACCCTATTGCTCATAGAAACTCCCGGTGGTCATGGAATTTCTAGATTATCAAGGAATTATAAAAAGCCTGTTCTGGACATGAAAAGTCAGGAGATTTTTTTTTGTTGGCCAAGTCATTGAAGATCATAGAGTTCTGTTTGTACCATGTTTAAATTTGATTTGCCATTTATCAAAATGTAAAATTTTCCCTGAAGTATTTTCTACTTCTTGTTTCCCCGAGTGGTTTTATCGCCTTTTTGCTCATTAACAATCACTTCAATGGAAATATGTGTTTTCCTGTGGCTGCTAATGTAGGCAAACAAACCATGTAAATTCAAAGAGCTCTGGCTACAAAATAATGACTTCAATGATCGGTTGGGTAGACGGCAAAACAGCCAGATTTAAAGTCTGTAAAACTACCATTGATCTATAGAAATATGGGAGAGGGAGTTCTTCGCGGCCACGCTAACAGTAAGAATCATTAGGCAGGGGCAGCCATAGTAGATACATTTCGTTTCTATTTAGAAAGAAATGCTTCTGCTTAGTTTATTGTCTAAGCAGTAAAATAAATGTGGTTTTGTACTGAAAATGCCTGTGATGTAATATAAAGCTCACAAATTGCTGGAAATGAAATAATGTGGCTGGATTTTCTCTGATCAGCACAAAGGCGGGACTGTTTTTTTACGTTCATTAGTCAGTAAAAGAAAAGGAATTTGACATAAGTCTCAGAGTGGGAATCCTGCAGAAATTTATTTTTCAGATAATAGGAATACAAGGTCTATAAGGATACGCAAATTCCTCACGTACACAGTGATGTCAGTCTACGTGTTAGGAAAGATTCTTTCACATTCAGTCCATCTCACATAGCTGGCAATTGGTCTACCCAGAGGCATGAAAAAATAAACCATGTTCACAAGTTCATCAGATTTATTTTTACAGCAGTAACAACTTTATTTGGAACAAATAGAATCACAGTAAAGTAATCATAGCCTGACCCCTGAGATCAGACAGGCGAAGTCTGCTGTAAGTCTTTACTTCACGGAGTATCCAAGGAGACTCTCGGCATTTATCACAAGAGTTCTGCCCTATCAATATGTTCAGTAGTGTAACTATTGATGGTGTAACTGGGGCAATCTGCCACTAATTACTCACCAAAGCACACAATATATATGAATTTATGGCTGAAAAAAACTCCCCAACAAATACAATTATACCCCTTTTTGAGTAGTATTGGCTTAACTTAACAGTGCCCAGCTGTTGTGTAGAAAATTCATCTTAGGCTTCGCTCTATGTGGCAGTATTTAAAAGGGATAGTTTGCTTTTTTGTAGTTGGGTTATATGATATGCTCAGGAGGCACAAGGGTCCAGATCCCGCCAGGGTTCCATGAACTATGCTTTATTCTCAAATGTTACTAAGAAAGAAATTATGCTGGGAAACGTGAATTTTTTTTTTTTGTCTAATGACTTTGCTCCCCATCATTTGTGATATAAATTGTATAAGTATAACCATCCATGACATCGTGGCACATTTTCTCAATGAAAGAACGTTTTAGCGAAAAGCTCTTCACCAAATGGACGAGAGGCGAGCAGCAAAGGCGACGTGTGGTTTTGTGGGTGCACATGTGTTTAGGCTGAGCGGAGGGTTTGTACCGGGGGCCAATCACAATAATGTTGTGGTGCAGGATGTGAACATATGATTTCAGATCAAAGGTGTACTATAGCTACTACTTTATTATTGGATTGAAACAGGTCGTCAGACAGGCACAAAAATACTCTTATTTACATCTATGTTAAAAGAAAACTGAAAAGACACTTGGATATGGTTGGAAATAAAGCATTTTCTTGGCAAAAGAAACTTTGTCAAACTCCACAAAATACTATGTGTGCATCTGAAGTGAATTTCAATGAAACTATGCTTTAGAGAGCGTTTACACAGCTGCCATTAGACATTTTTAATGGCGCTTCTAACTACAGAGACTCGTCTGTACTGTAAATCACATGTGAGGTTATGATCAGTAAACGTCAACAACAGTTTACAAAATGCAGCTACAATCCAAACCATTCAGACGATAAGAGGAACCAGATGGTGCTAACCCGTCTCCGTGAGCATGCTCTTTAAAATCTACGCTCACTCCTGCAGATTTGCAAGTTCTTACTCACTATTGTTACTCAACAGATGCAACATGTAGCATGTAGCTCCAGATGAAGGTGTCTGAAAGGTAAATATTACACAAAGTACAAAAATACAGTATGTAGTCAGTCATTATCTGTGCGTGGTGGTGGTGGGGTAGGGGAGGATTACGTACTAAAACACTTAAGCAGCAATGCTGACAAAATCGGTCAGTAAAATGGAAACAAATCTCTTCTTCCAGCATGTAGGGCACTCAAGTGGACTCCTGGGCTTTTGGGGCACTGCAGTCAAAAAAAAAAAAAACGTACAAGGTGGAATTCAGTCTGGATGATTTATCGAAACAATTGAACAAAACCTGGAAAATCTGTTATGAATCATTTCATGTATGCTGACGACCTTGTAATTTTTTTTTTAGTCCATACGGTGTTGGGCTGCAGCAATTGTTATCGAAGGTGTTCTTACAGTACAGCAAAAATCACGAGATCAAATTCAATGCCAAAACAATTCATGTCTTGACAGTCACAAGTACAGAGGATAGAAAATTCATTTCCTTGTAAATACATGAAATACCCTTTTCTCAGTAATTAATTGAAACACGACACGGTTATCAACAGTTCTTTTGTTTGGCAAGCTGTGTTCTATCAACGTTAAATGCTCCTTATATGGAGCTTTTTCCACATCTCTATCAGCTTATCTTTAGTGTGGCTGCAAGAAAAGTAGTCTGCTGAGGCCGGTTCCCGCATGGCATCGTGCCAGTCAACTGCTTGTGTTCCCACGAGAGGTACTTACAAAACATCTGATATACAAATTAATGTATCACTTGGATTAGTTTGAGAAAAGCATCCTAAAGGCTTTAACCAGCTGTCGGAAGAGCTGCGCTTGGTACTCATCCAGGCTTTTTTTTTGTTGAAATGTTTAATTCAAGGATGAATTGTAGCGATTTCACCTTATGTCTTGTTTTCTCATTGTTGATTAGTAACTGTTAATTGAACCTCCTAGTATGTATGGCCTGTGTAGACCCAGTCTAATTTAATGTCTGTACTGTAGACCTCTGCTGTTGTCCAGAAATATTAACAGCATATTAATGAGCCACACTGTTGTACTATACTTTTATTACCATGAACTGGAGTTCAAGTTCCTTGAACATCAAATGTGTAATGCTGAAATATGTTCCCAGAAATATGTTCCCAGCTAAAACTTTTTTTACTCCTGTTTTTTTTTTTTTACAAACTACATTGCCCAACTGTTAAGGAAATTACTGACTCCTTTGTTGTATTTTTATATGCAACTATATTTTAAAATACTTACGTCATTATCAGGAATCAATGGCCTCGGGGCTTTCTGTTTTCCAAGTAAGAAAACCTCAAAAAAAAATGTATCATCAATCTCTAGTTCGTTTATCTGCTCAAACCCGCTGGAATAAATAAATAATCTGAGCCTGAAACGATGAGATCGGATCGAGCCTGACGGAGTTTAGGTAGAGAATTACAAACGCAAAGAAGTGCAGATAGGATATGGGAAGATTTATTGTGTTTCTTTAAGAGCACTTCAAATTTATTACAACATAGTTGAGTTGGGTCGAATAATTCATAGTAATAACTTATGTCACCAATAGGCTAATTGACGGCGCATTAAAAGGAGGATTGCGTGAGCGAGGACGTCTCGTTTCCTTAGACTTCTCTCTCTCTCTCTCCGAGTTTCTGTTCGTGTTTATTTATATTATAAAGGTGATTATTTGCAAGTACCTTGAGGAAGTGAGATCCCATGATGGTCACTCAAGACCCATGCGGAGAAGCATGTAAAAGCCAGGTGTGAATAGGGCCATTGTCGTTTATTTTCTACCGAGACAACTGAGGTGATGACCACCATAACCTGCGTGTTGTCTTAACTACCTGTGATTTTCTCCTGCTGAGGCGTCCTCAAGAAGCTTCTCCCTCTCGGTCTCCTGCTTCTTCTCCTCAGGGCTGATGTCCCCATTTGTCACCCTGTCTTTAGGCAGATGACAGAAACACACAAAGGTAGTCAGACAGAACATCCCGACACGACCTAAACCACCACAGAAGAGGAGACCTCACAGGAGCATGTGATGACGCGTGCAGAACTCCGGACCATACACAGATAAATAGGATTTTCCACCCATTCGGCATGCTTTGCTTTAGAGAAGACCTTTCACAGACAAACCCATTTCGATGGAAGTAATAATGTACACGGATGTGGTGGCAAATCTGCGATTACAATCTGCGCTTGTGTCGAGAATCTCAACCACAGAGATCCTATGACATCCCCCTGGAAAGGAGAGAGGACGTCAACTGCATGCAGAGCATCAATGTGTCTGTTCTCTGGTTGGTTTGCATGAGTGACTCAGCTGACGGTCATAGTGGATTTACCAACAACCAGCAGACAGTCCTTATAATGCAACTTTGTCACCTGACTAGACCATCTCTCACTGTTGCGACATTAAAGTAAAATGTCATGTGCTGGAATACTGCCATCAAAACAGCAACTAGGTTCCTTATTTAACTACTCATTTACATTTAAAAAAAAAATCATCATTAATAATCAATACAACAATCTGCATTAATTTGTAATATTGTTGTTATTATTCTAATACATTTTTTTGTTTTATTCAAATCTAGCGTCATCAATTCATTACAATGTTACGTCAAACGCATTACCTGTGTTAGAAATATTCTATCGAAGCATTAATAAATGTGTGTTACTGTCATTCTTTGACTCTGCTAACAAGAAAAGGATATAAAGTCGAGACAGACCGACTCCTTTTGATATTATTTTGTTTAGGCAGGTATTTAGTTAAATGAAACCAATGGTGTAATGTAACACAGTAACAAAACAATGTTACAGTGCTTCAGTATTCTTTTTTTTAGGACTATTAATATTTGCGTATTTACATTTCTGTCAACTTTGACTTTTACTCAACTGCATTACCAAAATGAAATACATACTTTTCATCCAATATATTTAACCTGACTTAGTTGCAACAAAATAAAAGTGGATGAAACTTGACAGCCTGACGATACAGATTACATCCAAGCAGGTCTCAAAAGTCACTGTAGAGAGTCCACTTGTAGCCACAGTGGCCCCAGTTCAGAAGGTTTTACAATGTTTGAAAGAATAAACTTCATAATTCTCAAAATTCTGACTACTTGCATTTTTAATAACTATTCACTTTTACTTTCAATACCTGATTACATTTAATATCAAAAACATTTTCTAATAGGTGACTTTAACTTTTACTAAAGTCACTTTCTGGACATTTGCAGCAGGGTAAAAATTGGCCTTAACGGAACCCCCCGTTCAGACGTTGCAGACAAATATGAAGTGATGTTTGCAGCTGGAACAGCAAAGAAGAAATTGAAGATCGGCACGACTGCATACAGATCAGTGAACTAATCGTACGATCCTGTCTGAAGGTGACTAAAAAGAGGCAGCATGGACAAACACAGGAGAACCTCTTATTAAAAGTACCTGAGTTGTTTTCTTTGGCCTGCTCAACTCTCTTCAGCGCTCCTTTCTTCGCGTCTTCATGCTGCCGTTGTTCAGCTAAAGACTTGTTGAGCACCTGGCTGAGCACGCAATCGCCTTCTCCGACCAGGAACATACTCTTGAACTTGTTGTACAACATGGTGGCCTTGTCAATGATGTCCTGGCTGGCCTTGAATCGGCGGATCTAGAGCGTGAATGAAAAGAGTGCATAATCACTCAGCAAGAGACTTCGTGATTATGTATTTCATTTTAAAGGCTAATCTGCATCGGTGTCTACCTTTTTGAGCGTTGCGATAAGTTCACTGTGTTTCTGAAGGTGCTGGGTCGTGACCTGAAGGGCCCCGATCTCATCTAATGCGTCCAAGCACTTCTTTACGTCCTAGCGAGGCGAGGGCAGGGAGGGCCAAAGACAGAGGTGACATGGAAGGAAGTAAAAGAAGTTTAGGCATAAAGTCACCGGAAATAAAATCAACAAAAGTCAAATTAAAAAAGACAATTGGGAGTTCTGCAGAAACACAAATGTATGGCTGTATGTATTCTGCATATCTGATCCTTACTGATCAATATAGTATTTGGAGTGAGCAGATTTAAATGTTCATCATACTCCTTGAATTATGTTCCACAATGTGCTATCTTGCTTTGAGTAGCATTAAAAAACAGGGATGCAGCAACGTTTAGGTATGAAACAATTTCAGTCTGATAGTTTTGGAGATCACAATCTTCATTTAGCGCATCACGACAAATTAAGACTTCTGGAAGTGTATTTCAGTTTCTGATCAAATGCAGTAGTCCATGGAGGTTGTTAAAACAAAAATAGACACACGTGTTCAGTAGAGCTGCAACAAATGAAAACCTTTCTCATCATTATTTAGAGTGATCAAGTTGCTTATGCAGTAGCAGAAAAGAGAAAAGAAGTTCCCATTTTGATTTCGTTGTTTTACTTAAACTACAACCTAAAGCCCCAAACTATTCAGTCACGTGTAAAACATGACATAGAAAAGCAATCAGAGCCTCACATTTGAGACGCTGGATCGATGGATCGTTTGATATTTTAACCCAAAGAATTTTTATAAGATCAGTTATCAATAAAAGTTGCACATCAGCCAACTTTCCTTCGGCTTTGATTTAGAACTGAAACTTTGTTTTATTATGTTCAGGCTGCTGTCTAAGGACCAAACACAATTGTCCACGTGTGTCCGGAGGGTCTTTTGGATGCAACAGTACTGTGTGACAGATCATACATCTGACTGTCACAGGTCCCTGCACGGCTCCATTTCACTAAATTCATGACAATGACCAGCTTCTGTGGTAAAATGAAGCTGTTGTGTTTATACTGTTTGGGTCACGTACAAAGTCGAGGCACAATTGATTGACAGTGAGTGTAACGCAAAGATCTGTGTGCGGAAATTCCGCTCGCAAAGGAGTAACGGGGACATTCACCTCAAGGTACAATCACAGAGTTTTGTCTTTTAACACGACATGGGGGATTCTGGGATACATAAAAAAAAAAAAAACTACAATTAAATCATCAAGAGGAAGTTTTACATCTGAAGTTGAATCACATTCAGATGAATGTGCTGCAGCTTTTAGTTTCACAGCATTTTATGTAGAGTTGAAATGTAACAAAGTGAAGAGTCTGAGCCCTTTGTTTGTTTGTTCAGTACATGAAGGGGGAAACATCAATTTATGACACTGTCAGAGCAGAAAGATGGGACTTGTGCGAGATGTTTATGATTTGCAGGACTTACAGGGTTGTCAATTTTCAGTGAAATCTTAATTTCAGTGTGTAGTCTCTGGAGTTTCAGGTCAGTTGACATTTCTGAGTAAAGAGAAAAGAAAACATAGTTCCTTTTAGATTACTATCAATTTAACAACACATGTTTTGTGGGTTGCAACACCTCCCCACACTCGTGAAGATTCTATTTTGGAATTGCCAAAGACATAAAGTAAAATAAAATTGATCGGAAATGACACATTGTGGTGCATCACCTTTTTTCTTGGGTCCTGTCGTCTCTTCATTTTTCTTCCCATCATCTTTGTTTGGTCTGAAAGACAATAATAACACTCCACGTCAGAAATCCCTCCACTGGCCCTGGTGGCCCCAGAAACCAATGATGAACTGCAACTTTGTAAGAGGTCCCGTCCCATCTCTTACTCCCCTCATTTCCTGCCACAAACACCCCACACATACAAAATAATCTTTCTACCTCTCTTGAGTCAATAATATAACATGTACATTTTGGGCTCTGGTATCTTCTGATGGGCGCTGTAAGTAAACTTACTCTTTCAATTCATCGGCTTTCCGCCGGCGCACATCTTTGTCCATTTCAGAGTTTTGCTGTTTCTTTCTTGCTTTGTTTTTCTGGGATCAAAAAAATAAAAATAAATCCAAGTTACGTGCATGAAGGTATCAGACTGACTTTTCAACATGATGTCTCTCTATTAAAAAAAACAATAGTGTTTTACTGCTGAGAAACCACACTTGTATAGATATTAGTGTTGATTAGACACTTGCCTCTTCATCTTCAGAGCCGGAGCAGCTGTCTTCCTTGTTCTGCTTCTTCTTCTTGGTCTCGGGCTCCTTCACTTCGCCGTCCTTTCCTTTGCTGTCCTCCCTCTTCTTTCTCTTCTCCTCTTCTCCGCTTTGGCACTTGTCCTCCGGTGCCCTCTTTCTCTTTTTGTCTGACTCCCCGGTGTCCCTAAACGGAGGAGAAAAGGTGCTTTTGTTTTTACATCTGTTGGGCTGTTTGTAATGGTCTGTGAAATGACAGTTTCAGGGTTTTCCCTCTACAATGCATCACCAATTAGGCAAAGTTATGATCAAAACTGAATGATCAAATCCTCCTGTGTA
The DNA here is from genome assembly GCF_029030835.1 of Brachyistius frenatus. Classification (NCBI taxonomy): domain Eukaryota; kingdom Metazoa; phylum Chordata; class Actinopteri; family Embiotocidae; genus Brachyistius; species Brachyistius frenatus. The sequence goes on along the minus strand of NW_027210606.1, from coordinate 8,978,786 downwards.
GATGAGCCGGGCAAAAGGTAGTGCACGGGAAACACATTTTAGCTCTTTGTTTGCTCATATTCATGTAGTTACATTTCACTTCCAGAAACTTGCTCCTGCTGCTGAAGCAAAAGCAGCTTCTCACTTTTGGGCTTCCTGCCTCTACGTTTGGGACCTTCCGCACCTGGGCACATGTGAAAAACACAAACATACACACAGCATAAATTCAGTTTGTGCATTTGGAAAAAACGAACGCTCAGACCTCTACCAAAGTTTGACTTACCATTGAAATCAGTGCTAGTTCCCTGTAATTCTTCACGATTAACGATTCCCTATGTGTTAAAAGTAGGCTATTCTCTCATGGTGTTGTATTGTACATGTCCATCCCCGGTCTATCTGTATCTGTCTCATTGTTGTTCTCCAACTAGGCAGACACTCATCACTCCATGTTGTTTGTAACAAGCTTGTGATTATTCATCTCCCGAGTCATTGACAGCATTATGGACACCAACATCACAGGACAAAGAGCCTACCTGCAGGACTGACAGGACTCGCTGGCGCGTCGTCTTTTTCATTCTCCTGGTCAGCATCACTCTGAAAAAAAAAAATGAAAAAAAGGGGACAACATTTTTTTCCCCTTGTAATCTACCGATTATAATTTCTCTGAAATTAAACCAATCAATAAGCGCTACCAACCTTTTTCTTCCTTCCTCTCTTGGGTTTAGGAACATCAGTTGACTCTTTCTGAGCAGAGCCCTAAAATTCGACACATTTCAATCATTTAAATAGATATAGCAAATTTTTTTAATATTTATTTTAACAAGACAGTAGGAGCTCCTACAGCAGGAGGAGAACATGCTGGGTGTGAATGTTAACTTGTAAACAACAAAGCCCAGTGGCACCATCTAGTGTGTAGCTGGAGTATTAAACCCTGTTTAATGTAAATTGTGCCAGTGTTTAAGTCACTGTAAATGTGGCCCAGTTTTCTACCTTCACACAAAAAAAGAAGATTGAACTTTTGGTTTTTATAGCTCAAGAGTATTTTATAATATCAAATTTGTTAAAAGTTTGGCATAACTTCTGTGTGAATCAGTATTTAGTAAAGAACTGGGACACACCTGGTGATTTGTTAAAATACAGCAGACACAGAAAGAGGAATATCATAATACAACAAGAGTTTGTCTCATCAGAACATTAAAACATTAACTGAGTACAAACTTACCTTTTTCCAAAGTACACAGAAAGCCATGCAAAAATAAAATAACATCAACTAATTGCAAACAGTAGAATTATGCAGTTTATGGACAAAAAAAGGCGGGAAATGGGAAGCACTACCACTAAACACATGTCAAACAGAAGAATAAAACACACCCTTTTTGTATTTTTGTTAAAGTCACACACAGAAATGTGCCTCAAGCCTAACACAATGAAATCCCTCAGTCCTTACCGGATTTTGTTAATAGTTTAATTGCAAACACAGACACTGCTTTTCCACATAAATCAATCCGTTTGTAAATCAGTTATCACCTTTGTGACATGAAATCAATAAACCCAGACCCGGCACTCGAATCAAAACATCCAGCACCGACATACACTTTGTGGCCACCGTCAAGAATTTGGAGTCAAACAGAAACAAACCACCGATTGAAAAACCGCATGCTTTCCCGCGGGGAGGGGGTGAGATGACCTGCACCGCTTTATGGTATCCCAGCATGCAAAAAAAGTACGTACATCCTGGTTCTGAGGACCCTGCTCAGTGATCAGTGACCCTTCCTCCTCCTCCTCCTCCTCCTCCTCCTCCAACTCCTCATTCTCATTCTCCTGCTCAGCCTCACTTCCTGGAACCTGAATGCACCCAAGACACAGCATAGGACGCAGTGTGGTGGGGTAAAACGAGGCTTGAAAGGGAGAAAAGTGAGCGAGTATTCTTCTGTTGCACACACTGCTACCCTTAGCAGACAAGCCTATGAATCTATTATCAAACAATGACACTATTAATTTGTAAACTGCTTGCAGCAGTGATAATTCAGTATGGTGCAGACACACATTAGAGGAAGATTTGAGAGACAGCAAAAAAAGAAAGAAGCTGACAACACAGGAACAAAGCAGCAAAATGTCAATGCAGTGAAGCCACTCTATATACAGTATTTAATTAGGAATGACAGATCTGAAGGAAGAAAACAATTCTTACTTTGGGTTTTATCCCCTTGTCTTCTGCACCCTGTTCTCCCTCTGGACTGCTGTCTGAATCCTTCTCAGGGAAAGACTCGGGGGGGACCGGCTGCAAATAATAAATTATTCAGTTAAATTAAAAAAAATTAAAAATATCTATGGAAACAAAACCAAGAAGCACGGTGAACTCAAAAATAGTTATATTGTCAAACATCATCAAAGAGAAATGAATGAAAGATACAATTCTTTGATCAATATACAGTGGATACGGAAAGTATTCAGACCCCTTTAAATTTTTCACTCTTTGTTTCATTGCAGCCATTTGCTAAAATCAAAAAAGTTCATTTTATTTCTCATTAATGTACACTCAGCACCCCATCTTGACAGAAAAAAACAGAAATGTAGAAATTTGTGCAAATTTATTAAAAAAGAAAAACTGAAATATCACATGGTCATAAGTATTCAGACCCTTTGCTCAGTATTGAGTAGAAGCACCCTTTTGAGCGAGTACAGCCATGAGTCTTCTTGGGAATGATGCAACAAGCTTTTCACACCTGGATTTGGGGATCCTCTGCCATTCTTCCTTGCAGATCCTCTCCAGTTCCGTCAGGTTGGATGGTGAACGTTGGTGGACAGCCATTTTCAGGTCTCTCCAGAGATGCTCAATTGGGTTTAGGTCAGGGCTCTGGCTGGGCCAGTCAAGAATGGTCACAGAGTTGTTCCGAAGCCACTCCTTTGTTATTTTAGCTGTGTGCTTAGGGTCATTGTCTTATTGGAAGGTGAACCTTCGGCCCAGTCTGAGGTCCAGAGCACTCTGGAAGAGGTTTTCTTCCAGGATATCTCTGTACTTGGCCGCATTCATCTTTCCTTCAATTGCAACCAGTCATCCTGTCCCTGCAGCTGAAAAACACCCCCATAGCATGATGCTGCCACCACCATGTTTCACTGTTGGGATTGTATTGGGCAGGTGATGAGCAGTGCCTGGTTTTCTCCACACATACCGCTTAGAATTAATGCCAAAAAGTTCAATCTTGGTCTCATCAGACCAGAGAATCTTATTTCTCATAGTCTGGGAGTCCTTCATGTGTTTTTTTGTCAAACTCTATGCGGGCTTTCATATGTCTTGCACTGAGGAGAGGCTTCCATCGGGCCACTCTGCCATAAAGCCCCGACTGGTGGAGGGCTGCAGTGATAGTTGACTTTGTGGAACTTTCTCCCATCTCCCTACTGCATCTCTGGAGCTCAGCCACAGTGATCTTTGGGTTCTTCTTTACCTCTCTCACCAAGGCTCTTCTCCCACGATTGCTCAGTTTGGCTGGACGGCCAGGTCTAGGAAGAGTTCTGGTCGTCCCAAACTTCTTCCATTTATTTCAGTTTTTCTTTTTTAATAAATTTGCACAAATTTCTACATTTCTGTTTTTTTCTGTCAAGATAGGGTGCTGAGTGTACATTAATGAGAAATAAAATGAACTTTTTTGATTTTAGCAAATGGCTGCAATGAAACAAAGAGTGAAAAATTTAAAGGGGTCTGAATACTTTCAGTATATAACATTTTCCCAAGTGTTACCAATACTATAAAAATAGGGGGGTGGGGGCTCCACGGGCTGTACATATTGAACTGTTTACATTTGTATAACCACTACAAGTCTTATTTCCTCTGTGCTGCAGCCTGCAACATTCACAGAATTTTTGCCACATGACTTTTGGTCTCAGCCGAGTCCTCCAAGGCTCCTCAGATGTGCAGAATTTTTTCCTTTTCTTTCCAGAATCCGGATCAAGCAATACATTTATGGCAAATTTGTAAATGAGCCAGTTGAATTGAAGTGATTTTATAATGTCACTATTTTAAGCTTAGACTTGGTTATTTGTCCTGAGAAAAGCATGGAGGTACATTTCATTTAGCTGACCCTTTTATCCAAAGCGACTTACAACACACCGATGGTACACCATCAAGGAGCAATTTAGGGTTCAGTGTCTTGCTCAAGGACACTTTGGCATGTGGACAGGAGGAGCTGGGGATTGAACCACCAACCTTCCGATTAGTGTGCAACCCACTCTACCGACTGAGCCACAGCCTTCCCTAGTGCACATGATTAGTTCAAGGACTGTCGGATAATTGAGAAAGAGCTAAGAGACTTCTGAAAACTTTTTTTTAACCTTCATTAAAGCCTCACAAACCTAAAATAACCTACTCTGAGAGCTGCTTCACTGTAAATCCGTGATTAACTCTCTTTTGTAAAAGACTGTGAGAGACGCAGCTGAGAGAAGGGCTCACTTGGCTTTAACAATATATAAACATTACAAAGTTAGTATTGATACGTGTTTATTGCTCTCAGGTAGCTAGACACTAATAAAGTACAAATACAGGTATAAATACATGCACAGTAACACTGTTCAACTCATTGAGGTGTAGCAGTATCTGTGCTTCAGTCTGTCTGGAGTACACAAACTGAAAAATGCTGGCGACAAACAGAAGGCAGACGTACCTTGGGTGCCGTAAGCTCTACTTTTGGGTTGTTCTCGATCTCCCACAATCCTTCGTTGAAGCCTTTCCTCTTGTTGGGCTTGGCGTACTTCTCTTTGTGAGGGAGGTATGGAAAGATGTCTTTTGGGCCGAGAAATGCTCTGTGGGAAAGAAAACAATTTTAACAATGTTTGAACATTTTATACTTTCTGAACCATTAAAAATGCAGCACATTGTTCACAAAGTGAAGCGAGAGCAGACGGAGACTCAACAGGAAGGTAACTCGATTCAGCCGCTCATCAAACATTTACAGAAACACCTTCAACAGAGCTTAATGATGGCTCTGTAAACATAAATGGAAGAAAGCACTAAATAAATACAGACATTTACTATTTAAAATAATTGTATAAGTTGTCTCCATCAATTTCTCTTTTTTTCTGGTCACTCAGACACATTAGATTATGTTTTACCTGAGCAGGTTGAATGTAAGCTCATCAAACTAAAAGGAGAGGACAAAGACCGTTTGTGGTCTGCTACTGACGTTTCATGGGTGCCAAAGAAGAAAATGGGGAACTTGATGTTGGACGGCTTCACGGCACCATCTGGGACTTCGTCGATCTGGCAAAGAGAGGAGAGGAAGCAGATGTTTGCTTGCAGCTGGAAACGGCAAAAAAAAAAAAAACAAATCATCATAGCAGGAGCCTGTGTTTGTCTGTGCATGTGGCTTATTTACCCAGGTGGTTGTTTGCACAAGTATTTCACTTATGAAGCACTTTACTTGTAATCAACTACACTATATACCTATAATAAATGATAAAGACTTCAGGACTAGTATTGTGATTTGGTCCTACATACATATATTTGACTTACTCTTGCAGGCCAGTGTGGATAACCCTTCATCTTGGCAAAAATCAGATCCCCCGGCTTCCAGTCCCGAGTCATGTTGGACGTGTCACCAGGCTGGAAAACAAAACAATATACAGTTAAACATAGCAAATTGCCTCTCGATGCACATAACTGAGGTCCATCTCCTCAGACATGTGCCCCTCCCCCTAACCGCAACCTAACATCCTCCTGAGTTCATTCAAACATGACAGTCACGTTTACTGTGACAAAACAGCCCTGTTTCACCCACAGTCACTGCGTGCACTGAAGAAGATGTGTCTGCCGCTTAATGCCAAATAAAAGTTATCAACCACGATGTAAGCAGAGCGGAACACCGTATCAACAAACGCGCAAAGCTAGCTAGCTCGTAGCTGTTAATTGCAAACAGAACCACCCCCAGTTTCCCCCCATTGACCTCCAGTGTGTGCAGACGTCTGGAAGAAAGCAGGATATTCGTAGTCGTTCAGGAAATAGTTGATGTATCTCCGATTTGACCAGGACAAACACACCTCTCCTTTTCCGCTCAGTCAGACGCACGTTTTCCGCTCCCGCGCAGGACGTCGGCAGACTGTACCATTACACTGTGGGAAGAGGGGGGGGGGGTCTGTTTTAATCACAAACCACTACCTGTGTTGAGTTTTCTTTAAGAATCAGTAACAAAAGCTTTAACACACTTGAAATGAATACGAAGTGATTGTGGAGTTACAGTCGCAGTCATAATTACGTAGAATGGGATTTACAGGGGCGAGTTTTTGAGCACGTAACCACGCTGGTCGTCTCAGCGCTTCGAAGATCGTCTATTTAGAAAGTCGGGTTGACTGTGTCTAAATAAAGTGGGCGTTAACATCCAATCATGCGCTGCTCTCATCTTAACAACTTAACGATTGAATGTAACCACGTTCAGTGTCGTGGCTAGAAACCATTCGTGTCTGACAGATATTCATATCATAAAATGTAAGTTTAGGGGCACGCTACTTTGAACCCGGAAACGGAAGATGTGCTGGTACTCGAAAAGGGGATCAGAGTGGAAGCTCTGCAGCTGCTTGCCTCTCCTGTTTGGTACTGGTACTGATGCTGAGGATGGACCTCTGCTACAGGGTCCAGAGCTAATGTAGGTTTTGATTTATTTTTATGGTTACAAATGAGTTACAGACAACCTTTGCATTTTCTTCTGGTTTTACTTTAAAACATCATTACTTGCTAAGTTGGTTGACTTGTTTGGTCAGCTTTTAAGCTTCAATTTCAACACAGACATCCCCTCCAACATCATGTGGAAAACTTCAGTTCCTTAGAAGTCTTTAACTTTTTTTTTCTCTGAAAGATTGTATCTGTTATTGCCAAATGCTTTTTGAGTTTTAGGACGTGTCAATATTTACTTTTGATTGTCATTTTTGTTGTTGGTTGACCATAGATTATAGTTTTTCATGAGTTTTAACTTTGACCCTTACTAATTCATATGTAAAGCTGTTTGTTTCTCTTGAGAGTTCACTTAATCAGGAATCTACATTGAGTATACCTGCAACCAGCATCTCTCTCTCTCTCTCTCTCTCTCTCTCTCTCTCTCTCTCTCTCTCTCTCTCTCTCTCTCTCTCTCTCTCTCTCTCTCTCTCTCTCTCTCTCTCTCTCAGTACAAGTCAGCTACACACCAAAACGTTCAAAGGAAATCAAATATTCAACATATCAAAACTGACACAACATTTGTTAGACTTTTTCATCCTCAAGAACATGTGGGAATCATTTGGAAAAGACTGTACTGACATGCTGACTCAGTTCGGTTGGTATTCAGTGACCTCTAGTGGCAAAATCAGGATTAACACGTGAAGAGGAAAAACAACTGATGTACAGTATTTCTGCCCAGGTTTGGTATGTCATATTTGCTGCATGAAATCAGGACCACGAGTGTTAGAACAGAATACTTATATTACGTTCTTTGCTGGTTTTCATTTAATTTTAAAGGCACTGATGGAGTTTGGTCTGAATACCCATTTAAAAGCTCATCGTTATTTGCTATGTAAACTTACAGTGCATCTTATAAACTACCAGTGGAAAGGAGACTTTGTTTTTTGGAGTATCCGGTTGCTCTACTCTATTGTCTAATATCTGGGTTGGAGCACCAACTAACTATTAATTCATCCAATGATTGTTTCCTCGATTGATCGCATGATGCACGTTGTATAAACATTTAGATGCATGTCCACCATAATTTCCTGGTTCACAAAACGTCTTTAGGTGTCTTGTTTTGTCTGATCAACCATCTAAAACCCAGATGTATTACATTTACAGCGATATTAAGCTGAAAAGCAGCAAATTCACACACATATTAAAAGCTGGCTGTAATGTTTATATCCCTCACAAATGATTAATTGAGAAATTATTTCAGTTGTGTGTGTGTGTGTGTGTGTGTGTGTGTGTGTGTGTGTGTGTGTGTGTGTGTGTGTGTGTGTGTGTGTGTGTGTGTGTGTGTGTGTGTGTGTGTGTGTGTGTGGTTTAGGGGGAATTTAAGGGGTAATAAGAGTTTAAGAAAAATGTCTTTAAAATGTCTTTGTCAGCTACAAGGCTTGAAGTGAAGGTGACCTCAACATTTGTGGCCACACAGATACACGAGCGTACATAAATCCACGTGTGTGTGTGTGTGTGTGTGTGTGTGTGTGTGTGTGTGTGTGTGTGTGTGTGTGTGTGTGTGTGTGTGTGTGTGTGTGTGTGTGTGTGTTATAAAGACAATAGAAGATGCTGATAGTTGAAGGACAGGCGCACCAGCCCAGGGTCCCTGAGAGGGGGATTAGGGAGAAGAGGAGGCCAGGATGGGCCAGATGAGGGTGGATGAGACAAAAGGAGAAGTGTGAGGTGGAACCCAGGTCCATGCCCAGGAATAACTCACAGGAGTGACTGGGCCCCCTACCTAGCCTGCGAGGTGAGAGACCCCGATGTTGGACCGCAGCCAGCTTAGCGGGGTTCCTGCTCAGACACACGGCTACTGTGGAGGCCAGGAATGGAGCTATAGAGAGATGACAGTGTGTGTGTGTGTGTGTGTGTGTGTGTGTGTGTGTGTGTGTGTGTGTGTGTGTGTGTGTGTGTGTGTGTGTGTGTGTGTGTGTGTGTGTGTGAGGATATGAATGTGTATCCTTCACCCTGGCAGATGAGGTGTTGGCAGAACATCCCAAATCACTCTGTCTCTGAGGGCCACAAAGTCCTGTTATCCTTCCTCACTCATTTGTTAACCTACCACTCTTCTTCGCAGTGTCCTCGTTCATGCAGAGAGAAGATACTTTATGTATGACCACTGCCATTCAAAATCACCTCCCTACTTTAGAGCCATCCTGTGGTCACCATGACAATGAGACAACCCAGAAAAGTAACAGCTGGATGTCACGAAGGTGGTCATTTGCTTCACACCTTCTACAACATTGAGTGTGGATGCGCAACTGCTCCACAGATAAATCTCTGTGCTGACTCATGGATTAAGATTTTATGCACAAAAATGAAATATAAAATATGCAGTGCTGGATGTTAAACTGGCCAACAGCAACAAGCTCTGTACCTGCCTGGAAACTTTCTGTCTTCCCCAGTTCATCCATGCATTCCTTTAAAACTTTCCAGACTTGCTTTTCCTCATGCAGCCACCAGATGCCCTCGGACTTTCCCACTACCCATTGTCACCTGATTCCCAACTCCTGCCAACACACCTGTTCCCATTTCCCCTTTAGTCCTGCCACTACTTAAACCGTTCAAGCCTCTCCCTTCTCTATGTTGTTTCTTGTCATTATCTGTTTCTGTGTCTTGGACCTTCCTGCCTTTTATATTTTATCATTAGATTGCTTGATTGTTTCTGATCTGTGTCTGCGATTAGGTCGTCCATTCTGAGCTCTAAATATTAGTTGCGACATGTACCACCTTGTACAGGTTCAACAACAAAACACTATTTACACAGTGATGTGCAGCTGTAACAGTTAGTTCTATTAAGATAAAATGCCAAAATGAACCTGTCTTTACCTATTCCAATGTGAGATATGATTTGTTTCTTTGTTATAAGTGATAGAGAAGTGAAAACTTATTGTATTTCAGTTTGGACAGTTGATAAAACAAGACATTTTAAAGCGGTGTGTTAGCAGTGTGGGAAACTGGGGGAAAAAATTACTAATCAAGAAAGTTGCCAGCAGATTAATCAGTAATTAAGTTATTTGCAAAAGAAAAATGTAAAAAAACAAAAAAAAAAACCCACCCAAAGGGGTATTTGTTTTTGAGTATTTTTTGTATGCTGAGTTCATTTTGCAACAATAATTACAAAGTAAAACTTTCAGAATATTTGTTTCATCACTTTTTTAGTTGGCAAATCGATGGTAGAGGGGACGGAGCCACAGAATCTCAGGTTCGAGGTTTGAAAATGACCTCCAGCAGACAACTAAAAGAGTACCTATGTGAATCCCTGTCATATAAATATTTTATATTTTAGATATTGATTTACATTTCAGAATTACATTCACTGAAAAAGTGTAAATTTACTCAACAGAGGTTCTGTTGTGGGAAAGTTATACAACCACATGGATATTTTATGCAGAATTAAGTACTGTGTTTGTATGTGAACAAGTGAGACTGTCGTCATCCAAAAATCGACCCCATAGTTCTTTTGTTTAAGCAGATTATTAACACCCGTAGTCATGTTTTCAATTTAAGCAACCTCTAACGGTAGTGTAAATAACGAATATCTGGTGTCTCAGTTGTCTTGTCACCAAATGACCTTTGACCTCAGTTTAGGGTTAGGGTGAAATAACCACAACCTCGTAGATTGCATTACATGGTGGTGGCAGGTACGGTGTTTAAATAACAGTATTTCATAACCAGATTTTCTATTGCCATGATGGTGAAGGCTGCATAACTTCAGTGAAGTACTTTAATGGATACAGCCTATCACACTTCAAGTGATCATTTTAATCCAAACCATTATTTTGTCCTAACCCTGATAACTGATAAACTATTTTTTGTGTTTCAACCTAACCAGGTGAGCTAATTTAGGAAACACCTCTATTGGTTGTATTCGAGGGTTGGAATAAAGGCCATGTGGTTGTATGGGTTGGAGGAGTTGTTGGTAACAACTGCGTACAATGTACATTCACAAATGCATGTACTGGTTGTTTAAGAAAAATGTATTTTCTAATCTTTAAACGAAATCTACTACTTTGGCACTAACATCAATTTTAAATTTCAATTTGGAATATTAATTGAAATGACAGTGCACAGGTACACTGCTAAAAAAGCCAAGTTAAGTCCGCAAATCTTCAAATTGCCTCAAAGGGCTTTAAAATCTGTGCAGGTTACATCTTTTCTCATTAAAGTCTCTGCTGGGAGACTAGGGGGAAAAAATTCCACAAAACCTCATTAGACAAAAACGGAAAACAAACCAGGTAACTTCATCCGCTAATTCTCAGTGTAAACATAAATACTGATACAAATTTACAAAGGTTCGTCTTCTTCAAACCTTGATGAAGTCATTGATTTGGGGTTTTTACACTCTCTTCTGTGGCATCATCTGAAGGGCACCTTCTCCGGACTTGAATGAGCGATGGTGTCCTTGAGGTTGTGTGTGTTTTTTATGTGTGTGTGTCATACACATGGATTGGCATCTTTCCCCTTACTGCTGGCAAACCTTCAACATGTTAGGGGAACGGACGGGGGTGCCACTGGAGAATGATAAAGTAGTCACAAGACAGGTCAGTACATTCATTAACATCGTAGCAGCATTTGTTAGTAAATACGGCTTGATTTGGCATCGACTTGGCAAAGCATAACCTAAACGTTCCCCTGCATATAATGTTTAAAGATGATCTTCATAAAGTATATGGCGGTTAGTCACTAAATAAAAAGACAGCCGCCAGCCAAGTCATTTATTTAATAGAAATCAGCATGTTTGCCTCCATGGACTCACACTGAGGGCTCTGATTCAGTAAAGGTGAGAAGGGGTGGGCGTACAGTGTATGAGATTTCCAAAGGAGGCGTCCAAGAGCTTCACACAATCACCAAGAAAGCTCAGAGAGGCAGGAGGGAGGAGAGAAAGTGGGAGGGAGAAGAGGAGGAAGCTAGAAAGAGTCAGGCCCTCGGACAGCAGGTGAGTGTGTGAAGGCAGGAGATGACAGATGCTTCTGTCAGTGTTCCAACAGTCGCCGCTTTGTGGGAGCAGCGCAGATGCCTTCTCCCCCTCTCCCTCCATGACTTCCCTCCCTCTCATCCCTCCATCCCTCCCTTCCTCTCGACAGGCTGTGATGTGGGGATAACAAGACAGGAGCAGTCCTCTCAGCAGTAAAGTGACCACACTGGCACAGTACTACATGTGGACAGGGGAGGGGTGAGGTGATGGAGAGGTCCAGGCCTGAGCCCAAAGCTTAAGGAGGTCTCGGCGGCGATGGGGGTGGGGTTATAAATGTGGGGGTCAGTGTGCGAGGACAGGGGAAGGGCTCTCTCGCTGGGCTGTGGGAACCAGCTGAGACATGGGGTCCATGGCGGTCCTGCCTGTGAGGAAAGCAGATGTTTTCACTCGGGGGTGTGCCAAGTTTGCAGAGCAACCTTCAGCTGCTTGGAGGTCAGGTCTTTAATAAGGGGGCTGGGCGCAGGACATTTTGGAGGCAAATGCTTCAACTTTGATACAACAACATATTAATTATAATGGTAGACCATAGGGCAGAGGGTTGTAGCGGAACATCCCACCCCACTGGTTTGGAGCCTCCATCAGGCTGACATTAGCCAAGACTTGCTGGCAGAATTACTGCTGTCCCAGCACTGGCCCTCTTTTTCAACCAGACCTCACTGATGCAGAGGCAGCAGTTTGGATTGGTGTAACCACAACTGACTGTTATGTCTGAGGTGATATCCAAAAGTAACAGTTTATTTGGATTGAAAAAAACAAACAGCTCCTTTACCGCTGCCATAATTAATATTTTTATGTTATCATAGTTGCAATGATTAACCCACAGAGAATTAACATCCATTACTGCAGTCCCCCTCAGTCTAATGCAGCTTTTTAAAGCATTTCATCTCATTGTTTTCTGGTTTTATGACCCTCCCACTTTACTGTTTCTGTTGTCTCTCACCTCTGTTATCCTCTCATGCAGCAGGCAGCTAATTTCAGAAAGAAGAGTTTTAATAAACACATTGACTGGTTCCAGCCAAAACCAAACAATAGACAACCTTGGCGACTACACCTAAAATAAGTACAAACATTGGACTGAAAATTAATTGTGTGGCCAGATATAGTCCAAATAAATTTTGTTTTTGTGTCTGCTGGTAGTGTGAATAAACAATCATATAAGGTGATAATATATGTCAATATCGTGTATCCAGGTTGAAGCAATATTTGAGATGTCAATTATTCAATTGACTCATAAAATAAACAAGTTGCCACCATTGCCAAATTCCACAAAAAGAAACACCCAAATATTGAGTCCAGTTTGTACTTTTACCCTCTTGTTTTGATTCACGTTAAAGCATGTAATACACCCATGAATCCACTAGAGGACATCATATCAGGGCCACATTTCGCTTTGCTTGGGCAGGAAAATAATGTGTCTTAGGTTTAGTCACCAAAAAACATATGGTTGGCTTTAGGAGGACATCATAGTTTGGATTAAGTAAGTATGTACTTTTACGTAACATAATGTCATATGTCACATGAGTCACTTAACCTTCTGTAAGTAAAATCATTGTATTTTTCACATGACCTCCTTCTTCGACTCTCATCATATATTAATGTACTAATTACTGCCGGGCGAGGCAAAACGAGACACTGTCATGATATCTTCGAGTGGACTGATGGGTGTATTACACGCTGTATGTGATACTGGACTGATTGATTTACTATGCAACAAAGTCTAATCGTGTTGGCTTTCACCAAGGGTTGTAGAAACCTATTTTCAGCAAATAAGCTCACACAAGCCAACCGTTAACTGTCCTGAATGAAATGACAGAAGGTCAAAAATAAATGTGTATGTGATGAAGGCAGTTGAGTGGATATTGGACTACAAGGATGCTAATGCTGCTCGATTTTTCCTCCATAAATTAAGTAACTCTTTTACTTTTAGATTACTACCACTTACTTTTGTTGCTGTCAGATGTTTTGGAGACTCTCTTTTGCTTCTTTGTGAATAATTCAACTATAAAAACAGTAACTCATTTTCAACTAACACGTCTTTTTTTCAGTTCTTCTGTTTTTCTTAGTGTGGTGATAAAGGACATTTTGAAAGACTGTGAGGCTGCATGAAATAGGACAATTAGTTTCATCATGGAGCCACAACGATTACAAAAAAAGTGGTCGTAGACTCTTATCACTTCCCAGCCCGATGAGTTAAGAAGGCAGTTTCACCTCATCTCAACCTTTGCATTGATTTTTGAGAGAGTGGGAGATCTGGGGATTACTTTGGAGAGCAGCAATGAAGACCTAGCTTATTGGGTCTTTTTTGTATTTGGCAAATGGGCTTGACAAAGATGGAGGAGACAAAATCTAGGGCTTACAGCTGCGGCACCCAATCGGGGGAACTTGAAAGCAGCGCTGGGATGGGAAGCTGGGAGACAGGGTACCTCATTTAGGAATTGTGCATTTGGACAGGGGGCATAGGGAAATGCTTAAAGTAAACCACAGAGGCCCCAACAATCGTCAAGAATTGAGACATTTTAAACCTTTAACGGGGGACTGTGATCAAAGCGGCAGCGGATCCTCACTTGAGTGTGAAAGAGGAACCGGAGGGAACAGAGGGGATTGGGGGGATCACGGGAGGTTGAAAACGTAAAATCAGCACATTAGCTTTATAAGGGCATCAGAATATAGATGATCTAGGGATCATTGGACCCATGGGGAACCAAAGAGAATCCAGCATGTACCAAGCTGAGCGGAGGAAAAAATGAGGCCACTGCTGACAGAAAAGCCTTCCTTATCAAAGATGCAGTTAGTATGGGAATAATGTTACTCAATTCCCATAGAAAATAACTTCATACACAAGTTTTATTTGAAAACTGTAACATTATCTTTATAGATAAGTTGCCACTCTCTAAGTTAGATCCACATTGCCAGTCTGCTGCTCTCATATCAAACTTTTGTCTAAGGTTCACTTGCAAAGTCACTCACAACTCTGACCCTCATTTCATCTCATCAGAGAGCGTGTGAGAGAGCTGTCTATACAACAGTTCATCCCTACGCTCCTCTTTGCTTTATTTTATGATCTATTACCCATCCTCCAGGTATGGACCTCACGTTTCGTTCCCTGTTTAAACCCACCTTAAAGACTGGGGAAGAACTGGACTAATTTGTGTTCTAACAAATTAGTCTAGTTCTTCCCCAGTCTTGCTGCTCCCTCTCCCAGTCGCAGGGCTAATTCAGAGGAGCACTAGCTCTGAGTAGCAGGGGTTCTTGCTATGCTGAATTATAAATCAAAGAGCACTTACATAAAACCACTTGCTAATTACACGCTCACTTCACTCCTTTTTCTCCTTACCATGTCACTTTGGACTGGCTATGCTCACTGGGAGGACGGGGAAGGTACAGAAACCTGAGATAAGCACGTCTAAGTGACCAAGCGAAGAAGAT
This sequence comes from Brachyistius frenatus, assembly GCF_029030835.1. NCBI lineage: Eukaryota > Metazoa > Chordata > Actinopteri > Embiotocidae > Brachyistius > Brachyistius frenatus. The sequence continues at coordinate 8,963,721 of NW_027210606.1, read as the reverse complement.
GGCAGCAATTATTTTCCTGTGATTATTATGTGCTACGTTGATGTTAATGCCCACCACTTGGGCTCTGTCCTTGATATGTGCTCCCCAGGTAATATACCAAGAACAGACCAAAAGCAGCTCTTGCATCTCTTCCCTTCTCCACTTTCAGGCTCAAGATATTTTTATCTGTGAAATCCCTCCTCCCCTGCACTGTATTTGTGACTTCCTCATCCTCTTCATGTCCTCTGAGTGTCATTCTCTGCCCCCCCTCGTCTGTGAGGCAAACCAATTTATCACCGGCCAAAGTAGGGCCTTCACTTTGTCTGTTTTGGAGGCTTTCCCTCCATAAGCTGCTCTCCTAATGAAAGGGAGTGCCGCGTCCCGGCCAGTCCACGGAGACTCGAAGGGGCAAGAAGTCCAGTTCCAAGACCAACGTGGGGAAGTAATTACCCCTCTGGTGGACCGCTGAGAGGCGCCCCGCCAGCCGGCCAGAGCAACTCACACACTGCGGACGTTCACTTATAGGCCTGTGGCCCGGCTCTCATTGAAAGGCCCCTGAACCTGGATGTCATATAACCCGGATGGGGGTGATGCAAAGGGGTCGACTCAGTGTGCCTTGGCCTGGGTAGTCGGTATTGGCGAAAGGACTGAAGGACCGGTGCCAAATTCAGCAGAGCAGAGGAGAAAATGGGGAGATGGAAGAGGAGGGGCTTTGACAGGAAGAGGAATGAACTGTCAGGGAGAGATAAATAACGAGGGGAAAGCGGGCAGCAGGTGACCCGCGGCAGGGCTGCCTCGTAGGGACAGTGACCGGCTGACCTCCGGGCTGGCTCTCGTGGGGGCCACCCACTGGTCACCTACATCTACACTGTCACATCACACAAGAGGCTGGGGGTGGGTGATGCATGACAGACTACAGAGAAGCATCGCCGGCAGACTGCTTTTAGAAAAGAAATGCAATCTTTTTTAAGATGAAAAGCTCCAGCCAGAGGAGGAGCTTTAGGTCAAGAAATTGGAGCACAGATACCACTCTGCTCTTTTTTTAATTGTGGCCCAGAAACAACTTTTACAGACTTGAGCGTACATTTACTCAAGTACTGCGCAGGGGTACAAATCTGAGGTACTTTTACTTGGCTGTTTCCATTTTGTGCCACCTTTTATTAGTTACTTTAAAATGAGAGAATGAGCAAATATCCAATCCAGTTGTCACATTACATATAATTTCCACAACTCTTTAAACCCACAGAATCTTCAAATTTGACTTAAAAACATCACACAGTCTTCACACAAACGATAACCTGATGTTTCTGGAGCTGAAGGTCCATAAATTTAAGAGCTGACTTATCCTGTAAAAACTCCCTCTGGCTGTTTTTATCCCCTTCTCTACTTTTTTCATCATGAATCAGTGTCTGAGTTTCTAATGTAATTTACTTCAGTGAGTTGCCTGGGATGCCCATCATTCTCTCTATCTGTTCCTGGTGGTATTGATCCTCCTCTCTGACCAATTTGAGATCTGCCTCCGCAGGAGCTGTTGCATCCATATCTGCACCACTGGACCAAACCCAGCTTTCGTCCAGTGACAACAGAGCTTCTTCACTTACGATATCAGATGAAGTGGATTTTAGATTTCCACTGACTCTGTAGTTTCCAAACTACACTAAATTGCTGAATAAAATGATCTCCTGTGATGTGAACTTATCTTATACTCTATTGTTTGTTAAGGCAGAATCATATAATTGTATGACTGTTTTAATTAACTGCTAAAAATAGTCCCCAACACACAATTTATCCCCCTATTAATGACATTAAAAATACAGTGTCCAGCTGTTTTGACATGCTTACTCAGTTTTAGAATGTATTTAAAAATGAAAGCATATCAATGCAACCCATTTTTATTTTTACATTTTAGCTATATTCATTAGACACCATTTTTTCCCCACTAATATATATACATTGGCTTGGCGGCGGAGAGAAGCAAAAAACATCTTTGGTTTTAGTCTTGATAACAACAAATGTATAGATTATGGCCATCCTTTTCATGTTATTGTCACATAAATATATATTAAATACCCAGGATATTTCTGAAGATTGTCACTGCTGTTGTTTTAATAGCAGATATTTAAAACTGGTGCCTCCTTTTCGTACAAACAAAACCAAGAAAACTGATGTATTAGAAGACAATGTGCTAATTTAAATAGGTTTATGATTTGTTAGGTCTTAAATAATTAACCGCAGGCTCTGATGTTTACTGAAGCAGGATTCCTTTCCCCCCCTGTTCATACTGGGTTTTACAGTAAGATACCCTTTCCTATGTGCTCCTAAATGATCCATTTGATTTGATTAAACTTTGAGATATATTTTTGTAGAGAACAAGAATTGCTCATTTCAGGCCCCGAAAACAAACACAAGAAGGCGGAAAGAATCTCCCAATATCCAGTATGACCAATGGGAGGGAACATGAAGGAACCCATCTATCAACCTTTTAAAAATCCCTGTTAATTTCCTTCAGCCTTTTGGAAGGTTCCTGGTATTTATTTATTTAATTTTTTTTTTTACTGTAAAAGGTGTCAACAGAGAAGCAATTTAAAGGCACAGACTGATTAATTAAATTTGATGGGACACAGTGAGTAATCTGATTTCCTGTTGGATCAATGCAAGAGGATCCAGGAGAATTGTAGCCTTAATTTGGCTCTCGTTCACAGTCTTGATTAGGCCATAGTTTGTGGTCTGAGAGGGCCCGTGGGAAACCGTGTCTCTATAGTAAGAAAAGAGGGCCCAGTTGAGAAGTTTATGATTGTGTGTATGTATGTGTGTGTGTGTGTGTGTGTGTGTGTGTGTGTGTGTGTGTGTGTGTGTGTGTGTGTGTGTGTGTGTGTGTGTGTGTGTGTGTGTGTGTGTGTGTGAGAAAGTATGTTTGTGAATGGGGCTCCTTGCACTCCTCCAAACACGCCCATGCCCATGGCAATCAAATGAATCCTATCTCATAATAGTCAGAGTTCTGGCCTGAGGAGAGGTGACAGCAGGCCAGGCTGGAGTCGTCATGGCGATGGCCCATGCAGAAAGTCGATACTTGGTGGGAAGGGGAATTGAGGGGAGGGAGCAGAGCAAGGGTTGAAGGAAGAGCCGATCAATTTTGCTGTTTGATCTTGCACAGGCTCTGAATAAATGTATATTTTAAGATGTCTTTTTTCCCTCTCTCTCTGAGCAAACATTGACATTTTTCATGTTGATTCTTGACTTTTGTGGATAGAGACTTGATTTTATCCAACATCTTGGACTTGTTATTCCTGCAGTGGTTTTCCTGTGCTTCTGCTGCCCGGCTGAGGTGGCTGGGTGTGTGCAGGGCTCTGAAGATTGTGGTTACGATGAGGTACGCTCTTTTTGGCATGCCAATCTGGTCACTGTCCACCACCACACACACCTGAACACATCTCTTCACGCCATCCACAACCAGACAAAGCCACCTGAAATCACACTATCAAACAACAGTTGCCTCTCCATCAGTGACTCATTCACTTCTGACCACACAGGTAAAGATACTCAGTGGTGGATTATGTTTGAGCACGACACAAACTTTACCTACTTCTTGCTTACAGTTGGAGCTGAAGACACAAGCAGGAGAAAAGACAAATATTATTTTTTTTATTCAAGGCTCACTGATGCAAGAGTGACGTAAAATGCTCCAATGCTTGGACAGTGCCAAATACCAATGCACAAATGGTAAACAGTTGAGTTGCATTGAGTTGCGTTCAGCTCCAGTGGTGCTATCAGACAAATTGTATGAATGGTGATGATACAATAAATAAAAACGTCCTACCGGCCTGAGTGAGGCTTTTGATTGTATGCGCTGTCACTATTTACTACTGTGGTCGTCTTCTCATACAGTCTATTGTGGTCGTCTGTTTCAAATAACTTGAATGGATCACTACAAGCCTGTTTACTTCCATACTTTTCCTGTGTGGGTACAAAAGATTAAATCTGAGTTCATAAAGACATTCATGGTCTTTGGGTTTAAAATATACCTCCACACGGTGCCAAAGGTCTAGGAGGATTTGGCCCATTTAAAGCCCTCTCTTACTCCATGGCTATCCATGCTCCATCCCCTGCTCCCTGAAGTCCTTCCTGTCCTTGATCTGGTTTAAAGAACAGACTCTGCTGTAATAATTATGATTTTATCTCATTTAACATCACTGGATTAAAGTGTTTCAAGGTTGGACAGATTGGAAATAAAGAGGGATTTGAGAGAGAGTAAATGAATTCTGTCAATTGGACTTGTGTCTAAATTATTTATTGTCTGTATGATATTAAAGCTATGTGGTGATTACCAATTTAAATGTCTTAAAGGGGGGGGCTTTATTACGTTCCATACAGGCTGTATAAAAGAAAAAGAAAACTGCTACTTTTCAGGCCATGCCTCTGTAATGTGTGTTCAAAAGGCATATTTATTCCCTTGTTGCTTCAGTAGCATAAATAATAAATCGGACTGGGTGTGAAACTGTTTTTTTTTTTTTTTTTTTTTTTTAAATGCATCATAAGCGCTGCAACACTCAATATGAGATCAAATGAAATTACATAAGTTAAAGGAGCATGTGATCTCAACAGTGGTAATCAAGGCACTTTCATTCAGGTTGCAGAGATGTTACAGATTTTAAGGATGTTTTTGAAAAAAAAGAAGCTTTTCTTACCCCTGTCCAGTCACATTGATGCAATGTTTTCATAAATAAAACAAATGTATGATAGTAAATGCACAGGTCTTTATTTCAAACTTAATTTCTATACAACACAAGGGAATCTTTGTATGAAAACAGTCTCACTTTGACTCACAGGTCTTTTGACATAAACCTAAAATACAACAACTAAATGGATCTTTCTTTCCTCTACTGCTGTTTCGAATGTCCAGAATAAACATAAGTGAGAAGACCTTGAAGTGCTCAGAAATGGAAAATGTAACATCTGCAAATTCCATGACCAGTGGACAAACTCTGTCTGCTGACGAAGCTCATGTGATGTGTTTGAAGCCTCATAACAACTACGAAATGGAACTTAGTTTAGTGGTGAGGCTGTTTAAAGTTACTGTTTTGTGCTGCTGTTAAAGTTTAGTTTTAAATTACTGTGTATGATCAAGTAAAAGTGGTGATCGCAACAACAAAGTGAAAGTACATAAATAGATAATATTATCAAGAGAGCATCAAGTAAACGTATCTTGTCAGCTCATCCTTTGTTTTACATGTAAAATCTTTATATGTAAATTATCTTGCTTATAAAACAACGTGTATCAATGGTAAAAAAAAGTCCTCAATAATGTAGAGACATAGATGTATAAATTCACATAAAATACTGAGGAAAATGAGGAAATAAAGTACAAGTAGGCCAACATGAAATATGTTGTTAAGTACTAGATTTACTTACAACTGGCATACACACCGAATATTTAGATAAAAAGCTACTAAAAAAATACATGGAATAATGTATTCTTTTTCATCTATCAGTCAAACTCCCCAACTATATCTGTGAATTTAATTCAAAACAATATGGACACAAAAATTAAGGATTTATCCTTTAATCAGTATTTCACTTTGACAGTACCTCCAGAGAATGTTAGTGTGTGTGTATATGTGTGTGTGTGTGCATTTTATTCCACCAAAAGACTTAAATCTCTTGTGCAATTGAATTTTAAGGCAAGGTAATAAAACTGAATGATCCGCACCTAGAGGAATATTTGACAGACGCAGAGAACCGAGGTGCTTATGGGATTCCACTCTGTCAATATGGATCTTAATACCACTCAGCCTTTCCATTTTATGCAGGCTCAGTGTGTGTGTGTGTGTGTGTGTGTGTGTGTGTGTGTGTGTGTGTGTGTGTGTGTGTGTGTGTGTGTGTGTGTGTGTGTGTGTGTGTGTGTGTGTGTGTTCAAGTTTTCACCTCCTTTCTGGGAAATACTCTCCTCAACCGTATTGTGTTTGGTATTCTACTGTTCACAGCTTAGTGTGTGTGTATGTTAGTGTGTTTTTGCGTGTAAAGGATCCTCATAGGAGCTGCAGTGGACCATAGTGTGCGACCTGCACCGGCCCTCAGCAGCAGACTGTGAGCTAATAACACAGCAGCGGAGCCTGCAGGACTGCCTGTGTGTCGGCCCCTGTGCACCGCGGTGCCAGCATGCAGCGGCTCTCCCCTGCCTGACCCCATGACCTAGGCCTGAGCTAATGAGCAGGCAGGACGGCCGAGCTGGGGCCTTCCAGCAGCTGAGTGTTACTGCAGATTCCAGATGATGACATTCGTCCTCATCACTGAAAGAATGTGATTCAGATTGAATACTTTAGTCTAGAAATCACAAGAGGCTGCAGGTAAACATGCAAAATCATATGGGTTTGCACATGCACACACACAGCATGCAAACATATTGAGGACAGCCACATTAATAATTCACTAACATTAATTATGACATGCCTGTATCTCAGTTTGGTGCCATTGCTAAGGGCATGTTAATGCGACTGTCTGTGAGGACTACCCCTTTCTTTTCCTTCTCTCTCCATCCTCTTCCCCCTTTGCGGGATGAGCCACTGCTACCAGCCAGCCACAGCCACAGGGATCTAATTAACACAACATAAATTATGGCATGCTGATAAAGCAGTCACTGGTGCCTTCATAGGGCAGCACGCCCCTGTGCTTGCTTTCACCGTCCACACAGCAGAGCAACGAGGCCGACTGTGCTCACTTGGAAGAGCGAGCCTGTTTTGCTTGCGTGCAGAGGTGTGGGAAATAGCTGTGTGTGTGTGTTTGTGTGTGTGCGTCCGTGCATGCGTGTCTGTGTGTGTGTGTGTGTGTGTGTGTGTGTGTTAGTGCGAGTCAATTATCTGGCCGATGCCACCTCAGTGAGGGTGTGATTAACTCTAGCCCAGCAGTTCACTGAGAGCGTGATAATTACTGCTCCACACATTTTCATATTTTCAGTCCAGACTGGCCGTCCTTCCATAGATTTTAGGCCTCATAAGGTTTTAGACATCATCTCACTAAATGATAAGGAAAGCCATGTTCACTTTTGAATATGAATCAGGAGACAGTTTTTTTTCCTTTAAACATTTTTTTTCATAGGAATAGACTGATATCACTCTTGTGTGTATCTTAGTATATAACTATTTCTTGCTCGGTGAACTGACTCCCTGGAGTCTCTGCTGGTCGCCTGGCAACCTCACAATGATGTCACGGCTCCAAGAACTTAATGCACTCGGCAAAGAGCTAGTCAGACACACAACTCGAAAACCAAAACTTGTCATCTTGACACTTACTGTATGAATCAGTCAAACAAGATGAAACATGAGATCACCAAATACTTGCATTTTATTTACAGTGCAAAACAACGCACATGCCCATATTTACATTAAACAGATTTTAGGTTCTTTGATTGTTCAGCCTGCCACACTGGGCATGTTCAACATTCACTTAAATAATATGTACCTATCTTTTAATATCACCTGTAACCTGATGCTTTAGCAAAATTCACGCAAAATAATATTTTCCAAATATCATTCCAGTCATTTTCAGTGTCCGCATGTATTAACACTGCAGCCATTCTGAGTAAATCTCAAACCAGCATACAATGCAATGTGCACACAAAAGATGTCAAAACATAAACACAGTGTAATATTAAACTCACACAATTTCTTTTACTCATGTGCCATCATGGAGAACGCCAAGGTTGAATACTCAGGGTTATGTGGAGAAAAAAAACCTTTCTGATAAATCTCTAAGTAAAATCTTTCTGTTCCCCAATCCAAAAAAGAAGTACTTGTATTTATTCTACACTTTAGACACCTGAGTGCGCTGCTGGAGTGAGAATCACAGTATGTTGTAGGATTTAAAAAAAAAAGTAAATATCTGTATTTGTGTCCACTGAGACACTCCTACACAGGCTTGTTCCTACTCTTGGACAGTGAGCAAAGATGGTCAGATTCTCAAACAACAGTGACAATGCAAACATCTGAGCCAGTCCCAGATGTTTGTTGTATCATTAAAAAAAACATCCATCCACACTGGAAACATAGTGACAGTATTCCTCTGTGGGTTTATTGCACTCCTTTTGAAGCCATGCTATTGTTCCTTGTAATCCTGTGAAACTTGTCTTACTGTTGAACATGTAATAAAAAAAAAGAGAAGATAATCTCTTGTGGTGTATTTGTGCAAGTGTTTCTGTCATCATTGTCCTCTTTCCAAGAGCTGCTGCTTTAACTTGACCCCACAAAAACATAAGGCCACTTCACCTTCAAAAAGATATATTAATGTTGCTATGATAAAGCCTACCATGCTGGGACGGGGGAATTCACAGTAAAATCAGAATGGCCCAAACAGCCAGTGTAACCTCCCCTGAAAACACTTCTAAATTGATGTTGAGCAGCTCGGCTCTGGAGGAAAACATGTTAGATTATTGCATTACTGCAGGTTAAAATTCAAAAAGGAAGAAATGGGATTCACTGACCGGTAAAATGATGTCTCAAGAAAGTGATATTTTTTTTTCTTTCCCTGAGCCTCTCCAAAGTTAAAGCAGTGCCATGCACTTTTCATGTCTGTCAGGCCAGTAAAAATTCAGCTCAAGTTCAACACAATGGGATTATTGCACTTCAATGTATTTCAAGTGTTGAGGAAAAGTGTAGTGAGTAGTGTCTGCAGGGCTGGTTGACAACTGTTTGTTTCTCAAGCTTTCTGTAGGAAGGCATCGCACGGCAAACACAACTGCCGGTGTTTACCTGCAACCGAGGAACACTGTGACAAAAAAATAAGGTGGTACATTTTATATGTACACAGCCATTTAAATAAATGAGGTAGTCATTAGTATGTTTTTCCACAAATTGTGTAGCTGTTACTTTTATTGTTATACGTTGTATAATAAACACGAGACTTTAGATATTTTTGCATAAAGGTCCAGGTCAGCCCACACTCTTTTGAAATACTGCTGCTGGTGTGGTTTCACCGTCTTCCCAAGGATGCCGGCAGCTGTCCCAGAATCCAGTGTGCCTGGGGCAGACCGGTGACCCATCAGTGCTTCCTGTCAGCGACAGCGGGGAGCCAATCAAACACGGTGCAAAGAGGCTGACCCTTGGGTGAGCATGGCAGTGGATCGTGGGTTTAAGGTAGCAGAAACGTTTTAAAATCAATGTCAAGAGAAAATTTGGTGTATATATGAAAAGAGTTGTTAAAAACTATATCCTTATTTATGAGGAGTTGAATAAGCAACAGTTTTAGAACTGCATTGTATTTGTTCAGCTGTTAATTATTACAATTGTTTTCTTGTTGGTATAATCGAGTCTGGGGACAAAACTGTCAGTTGTGCAAAGATACAATTTTGATGGAAGACAATAGGGGCTAAAAACTTCAGAAAAAAAAGGCCCATGTCAACCATTAGGTAGCGCTACAATAAAGGTCAATGCATTTGTGTAAATAACTTATGAACTGTAGATCACGTATTTTAAATGCTTTATATCCACATTTTCCTTAAATGCTGATATAGGCCACACCCATTTCTGGCAGTAATTTTCTTTTACTGGACCAAATATGCAAAATCCACCTTTTTGGAACTGGTGTTGCTTTATTTTGTAATTAGCCTGATTCCAAACCTCCGAATTGCATGGAAACATCTATAATCCTTTTTGCATTTTTTATTCAACCTTTCTTTAACCTAGAAAGCATTACAGAGATCAAAAGTCTGCTTTTAAAAAGCAATGTAAGTCTCCTTGGATAATTAGCAACAACTCCTGGTGCTGCATGTTTTTGGAGCCTTGAACAAAACAATAATAATATTGAAAAAAAGTGTGCATGACTGGGAGCAGGCTTGGGAGTATATGGACAGAAGAAATAGAGAAGACAGCGAGGCAGTGGTCGATAAACTTAGACAAAATGAGAATGGAAGTCTGGAGCCATCAGTTAACCTCCAGCACTTGAGGAGACAAACCTCAGCTGTAGTTAATGTAGACATGTTGGGGACCAACAAAAAGAGGCAGTGGACTTCAACAACACTAAGGGCATGATAGCTTGTTCAGAGAAATAAAGTGAATGCTACAGCGGGCTAATGAGCCATGAAAAGATGGAACCCACTGGCACCAGCATCACTGCCAAAAAAAGAGGCAAGTAAATAAAGTGGGGGATAAAAAACAAACAAACAAAGACTATTCCAGCAGCTCCTGGCTCTTGAGGAAAATCAGGCAGCGCTCAGGTAGACTTGTTCTCTGTTTATCCAAGAACAACAGAGAAATGGGTCGAGGTGTGTTCCTCCAGGTGCATTGTGGGCATTGCCCATGGATGCGCTGTTTGATTTGCGCTCGGCCTTGCTGTTGTGCTTGTCTGTGAGCTCTTGACATGTGCATTGCCGCATGAATAATTGAGGCCTCGCACGCAGTCAGGGTCCAGCAAGCACTGCTTGCTCTCTCTCCTTCGCTTTCCCTCAGTCCTCCTTTTGTTTCTCCCCCTCTCGCAACCTTCCCCAAGTCTCTTTGTCTGACTTTCCTTTCAACTGGACACAACAGCCGGTCCTTAACAGACATTATCTCCAAAACGTTGTGGCATTTAGTCAAATTATTGAGTCAAATTTTTATTTGCCACAGTCAATCATTACTTACTGCTTTTCTCCAGTTGATGACCTCATAATATCAACTCATATTCTCCTCAGATTTTACCCCACTGACCTGAGATAGGTTTATATAGATGAGAATTTGTTATACTTGTTGAGAATGGACAGATGAATTAAGTGCAACTGTAAAATCTCAGAAACATACGTGAAATACAGCACGGTTGATTAAAAATGTATCAAAACAGTTCAATCAGGCCTCCATACGTCCCCATAATCTATGTCCTTGGTCTTGTTTAGTCCTTTTTCGGTTGCTTTGACTGACACTCGCTTGGCAGGTACCCCCGTCGAGTCCATACCAGAGGTCTAAGCTGGAGTGCGAGATAAAGAAAACCCGCCATACCTGGGTCAGGCTGTTGATGAAGACATGCTAAATCAATGAGAAAAGACTGGAGGAGATGAGAATATATGAGTGGTCTGTCTCTCTGTATCTCCCTCCCACTCTCTTTCTCCCTCCCCTCACTTTCTGCTTCATACTCAGGCCAGTGCAGTTATCAGCCCCAGCAGATAAACAAGTCTGGCTGCCAGATATAACTCCAATATGTGAAACTCAATCATAACTCCGGAAACCTGGGAATATGAAAGGAGGAAAGAGGAAAATGAAAGCTGCCATGCCCACAGGGCAAAACCCAAGGTCCCTTTTGGCAAAATAAAGCTCCCTCTTTTCTATCACTTATTTATCTTAGAAAGTAAAAAAAAAAAAAATCACCATGCAGCAAAACCTTTTTTCTAACCTCCTCAAATTTTTTTGTGAACCTGTTCTCACGAGTTTCTATAGTATATAGTGAAGTAGATGTGGTTGGTGTCTTCATTCTGGAGTTCAGGACACTGATAGCTGTAGGGTACACGTTTCAGAAGTCTTCTTCACTCTCCATCTTTTGCCAGTAGGATGTCTGTGATTTCCACTTGTCAGTGAAGGCCAGTCATGCAGAGGGGATGGGACCTGCGCATCAGAGGAAAAGAGAAAACTTAAAGGGAGTAAGAAAAAAACCCTCTGTGTGTGTGTGTGTGTGTGTGTGTGTGTGTGTGTGTGTGTGTGTGTGTGTGTGTGTGTGTGTGTGTGTGTGTGTGTGTGTGTGTGTGTGTGTGTGTGTGTTGAAGGGGGGACTTTCTTTGACTGGACTCACTCATGCTTTGACATTGACGGGCCTGGGAGAGTAGAATAGGACCAGCTACCCCAGAGGACCAGAAAGAGAGGGAGTGAAGGAGGGAGTAAGAGGAGGGGGTGAACTGCCAGAGGCTGCTCTCAGCTTTGAAGCAGGGACTAGAAAGGGCTGAGGGCACTGTTAGCCCCCTTGAAGTGGTTTCAGCACTTGTCACTCTTTTGGGCATCGCCTAGAGCTGTGGACAGCTCTGCTCTTTCAGGATGAGGTCCCACAATGGACTCTGCAGCACTGATGCTCACCTTGATGTAGTGACTTGGATCAATAGTCAGACCACTGAGCCACTGGCACCAGCATGTTGTGATGTTAAGAAGTAGCTGAAGTGCTTCTCGATGCCTGTGTGCCGGGCAAGTGAGAGGAAGTGGTTCCTGTCAAGAACATCTCAGCAACAAACTACAGGCTACAAAGTAGTGGAAACCTGCAGTGGATCAAGCTATAAAAAGAAGTTTTATATAAAAGATGAAAAATGATAGAAAAATGGAAACAAAACAGGTGAAAATAACGATATCGAATCAACTGCGTATATGAGAAAGGTATCACTTCTCTCTGCTTTATAGGGCCTTTCAGTGTGTTTCAGCTCAATGTTATGCTTTTATGGTACATTTTGGTTCACTCTTACTGCGCTTTTCAGAGTTACAAATGCCTGAAGGTAAAAGCTCTAAAACTACTGACTGCACACTACCAGCCCAGCACCAAACACAGTTAGTGACCTGCTGGGGAACATAGCGGAGCATTTAAGATAAAGAGCCAGATATTTTAGCAATGCCAAAGCTTGTGGTAGTTCACTAGAGGATAACGTGTCAGTCTCACGTTTTGCATGTCTTGGTGTGAAAAGTACAAACATATATGACCAACCTGAATGAGGTCAAAGAAGGAGGTCATGTGACAAAGTACAAAGAATGGATGGATGGTTGGCTGGATGGAAAATGTTTTGGACTTTCACCTGGGAGCCTTGTGTTCAAGTCTGTGAGAAAGCATTAACTCATATAACATAATGTATTTAGCTTACGTAATATAAATGGCATATATACTGTTACTTACAGTATGTAACCCCAACCAAGAAGTTTTTGTCTGTCCTCTTTTGTTAACCTTAACCACATGGCTTTTGCAGCCTAAACCTAATGTTCTTCACTTTTCACGACTAGTCAAGGTAAAACGTGACACTGATCCTCTAGTGGACTGATGGGTATATTATACCCGTGGGGTTGATTCTTGGATATTTCCCGTGGAGTTTGTGGAGACCAAAACATACAGACAGTGTAAAAGGAGAGTGAATTTTTATACCTATATATGAATTACAGGTATCACACGTGACAGCTAGGATTCACTGTCACATTTCTATGTAAACATGTGAAGATATCATATGAAAAAAGGAAAAGCAATGTAAAAGGCAATTCGTTTAAACACAAATGACATAAAGAACAAACTACATCTAAGAAACAAACTGCATGGATTAACATAAATGGACAAATGGCAACAATGAGTGGCCTTAAGAGTTCCCTGTACTGTGTTAGAAGATCATTTGTGGCAGTACATTACTGAAATGTATATAAATCCAAAGAAGAAAATCCTGGTCAAAAGATTGACACACAGATAAACAATGTGTTATTAAGATTTGAAAGGTGTCCGCTCCTCTGTGTTAACCATAATGCTTTTCTTTCTGTGTTGGTTTGCAAATATTTTAATCAGCAAAATCATAATTCAAAAGATGTATTTTTAATTAATCAGTAAACATTTCTCAGATACAGCAAGACATATTTCCCATTTATGAGGGACAGTCTTATAAATCGTATATTCCTTGCTATAAAGACCTCTTTCTTTGCTTTAGTAACCCAGCTCAATAAATTGCCTGAAATACTCGGGCTCCCAAAGTACCCACTAAGTACTATTAGTATTTACTGCCTGTGTTTCCTCCGGCCCCTCTTTTGGCCTCTCCTCTCCCCAAAGATAGATTACATCCAAGACAGCCTATGACCGATGGATAGGGGGCACAATGCCTGAGCCTTTGGAGAAATATGTGCTTATGAAATCATAAATATTATCTCAAACACTAATTAGCATTAAGAGCACTGGTGATTTTATTTATCAACTTTAGCCACAATTAATAACCACAGCCTTGAGAAGAGCATGAGGCAGATAGGCAGGACATGTTTGCCGCGTCAAGGCCGTAAACCCATAACACACAGACTGATTGAGGCAGCCCCACTGGGGGAATAAGTAATTGCGCCTGAGAAATTTTAATTGCCCTGAATTGCATTCTAAATTACACCACCTTGTTTTCAGGCAGAAGTAACACGGCTAAAGGGCTCGGATAATAGTAAAGTGTCGTGGGTCCTGTAATGGGTTGCTAAACACCATACTACCTTGATTTTCTTTTTTTTTAAGTTCTTTTTTTTTTTTTAACTGATTTTACACTGTGCTTTTTCAAAGGGTTCAGAGGCGGAGGGTTCAATGTTGTGGCCTGGAATTCTCCTGCTAATATTTAGTGTGTAATATTGTTAAGTTTACCAAATAGGTCAACATTGGGAGAAATTCTCATGTCTGTTTGCGAAGCTAAGCCTGTTGGTTCATTTGTTTAATTAGGTGTTAAAACAATGACCTCGTCTTTGTGCTACGCTAACTTGCAGCTAACTTTTGTTTCAGATTTAACAGATAATTTACCAAGGGAAAATCCCAAAATGTATGCCACTTTAAATGACAAAATACACCATTAGTTCTGCTCGCTACACACACATATTTGGATGTGATACTTCTGTCAACCAAACAACATTGCTATTTAGATAATAAAACAGTTGAACTTTACAGTGGTTTGGGTTTAGTTAAGTTTAGCCACAAAATATTTTTTGTAAGGCAAGTGGTTAAAGAACCATTTGAATGACCCCACCCCCCCCCAAAAAATAAAAAAATAAATAAAAATAAATAAAAATAATAAATAAAAAAAAAGACAGAAACTCAAATTCAGGACAGATATAAGAGTGGTATCCATACTCTCCTCTCACTCCATAAAATGCAAGTAAGTCAATCTTCAAATTGTCAGACTATAACCTGTTAAATTACTACTCCCATGTATAAGATCTTTAACAGTCTGACACATGCAGTGGGAAACATGTTTGGATGAAGGAGAGAAGCTGCAGGGGATGAGTTAAGCACAGGTCGAGGAGGAAGGGGCTGAGATATCCAGGGGATACGGGGCTGCTGGTGGTGGGGCGAGCGGTCTCATTGCTAATTATCTTTATTGTGCTTCCCTGGCAGTTTTTCTGTGCGGGGCCTGTCGCTGGCTCTTGTGTGGGAAGCTCTCCAGAGCCCTCCTCAGTGGCCCCTGGCTAATAACTGCTGAAGGAATCACTACGAGGTCACACGGCTTGGCTCTGTTGTGTTTTAATCCCTGTTGGATTCATAGCACAGCCAGGAATTTGTGAACAAGGACTGCTTCTACCATTGTGCTTCACGCTTGACCAGCAGTAATTTGTAGGTCACAGGCTTTTTGGGAGTTTGTGGAGGATTACACTGGCAGACGGACACCCAAAATGTGCACTCCAGTTATACCATGGGCCAGTAGAAGTCCTGCTTGAGAGCAAAGCATGATGTCTTGGTTGTCAGCCCCTAAAGGTGAGCCTCTGCCTCACCAACCTCACCCGCCAAACCTCCTACTCTCAAGCTCACTGTGGGGGGCTTACACGAGCCCCCTGCCTTAAAAAGTGAAGTGACCACTGGGCAAAAACAAAAGCCTCTGACAGCTCTTCTGCTGTAGGATTCGATAGCTAGATGTTGTTTTTCTTTGCAATCCATGACAAGCACCGTGTTGAATTACCTTTCATTCAAATGCTAACATGCAGCCTCTTTGTCCGGCACTCACAGCGGAGTACTCTGGGAGATTTTTGATGATTTATATTTCCCTGAGATTTCCCAACCCTGTTTTGACCCTGTGGTTGTTGCTGGAGTTTGCATCACCTCCAAATATTTGGTGAAATTCATCCGGGGAAACCTATCAGATGGATGAAGATTGGACTGATGTGTTTGCAGAAAATCAGTAAACAACATTAATTTCATATGAATTTAATAAGAAAGTAGGAAGTGCCAATTCTCACATGGGCTTTTTTCTTTTAAAGTGATACTCCTATCAAGCTGATAAACTTTTTGAGGTAAAAGTAAGATATTAATTAAAGATTAAACTGATGATTCAAAGTCATTCACCAGGAAGGACTCCTCCATGCTTCATCTTTTTTTTTTCAGAAAAAAAAAATATGAAAGATGTACCGAACAATTTGTCACTCTTTAGATTTTAAGAGACCTTATTCAGGTTACGTGCAGCGCTGT
Source organism: Brachyistius frenatus (assembly GCF_029030835.1). Taxonomy (NCBI): domain Eukaryota; kingdom Metazoa; phylum Chordata; class Actinopteri; family Embiotocidae; genus Brachyistius; species Brachyistius frenatus. The sequence continues at coordinate 8,947,647 of NW_027210606.1, read as the reverse complement.
AATGTGTTGAAAGGGGAGCTATCCTGCCAAGTCCGTAGCAGAGACCTCTGTACTGTACACTTCTACAAGATTAACACAAGAGCCAGTTGATCTTTGTCGCTTCGGGGGAAAACAGGCACCACAAGTAAAGGCAGATATAGTTTGAAAGCACCCTGAGATCATACACTGTCTTTAACATCAAAAAAAGTGTCTGAATGGATATTCTTAATGGGTTTAACTTGGATGAATTATTTAAATCTTTCCCCCAATGCCTCTCTCTGGCAAGTGAATCCACAACACACAAATGGTCGTGGCTAAATGCTATCACTCTTCTGAATCTTTATCAGTCAGTTTTTCAGTGCAACCTGTCTTCTGAAAAGTTGATCCAAATTTTCTATTACTAATTGGACTATTGAGAGTCAATAGAAATCCAGAATGTTGCAAGACCACTTTCTTCACTGTACTCTGATATTAAATGTAAATGATGTCTTAAATCAAAATAGCACTCCACTTGATGGTATGATGTGACATTGGGAATATTTCAAAGTCGGTCTAAAAACACATTCAGTGTTTGAATTTTAATGTGTGGAGACAATATCTCAAAACTTTCCAGTTTACACTGGTGGTTATGAGCCACCAGTGTAAAAGATACTGCAGTTATATGAATGCATGTGTCCTCATCTCACTGATAAGGGTTATATTTTATTCCCTTTATCACTCAACATCACACAGTACATATCACATGCTAAGAATCTGGGCTCAAATTATTACATCATTAATATTTTCATCTGCTGGCTGGCACATTCAATTTGAAGCCAAGAACTTTGCGAAAATGATGAAGAATCAGCAAAGAATTGGTCTCAGAAATGTGCAACACACGCGCCCGCTGTGAACTGTCAAATCATCCAGATCGCTTGACTTTTTGAAGATCCGTGCCACATGAGGTCTGCTTTACGAGGCCAGTAAAGAGGGAGATCTGCTGAAGCTCAGTGGGGCACCCACTTTGATACCCAACCTAACATGGCTTACTGTGACAACACGTCACAGGGGGTCTGTGTGAAGTTAATCTCCAATAAGGCATGAAACCCTTCTGATGAAGCAGCTGACTGCCACGTTGATCTTTAAAGAACTGCTTTAATATTGACTGTTTATGATGATGTCCTAAGATGGTTGAAGTAGAAACGTTAATGAGGGACCCCCCACTCTTGGATCTGTTCTCATTCACTGTCTGAGATACTGCAGGTATTCTATGAGACGCTTTGATTAATTGATTTATTTACTGCATGAGAAATAAAACCTAGTGTCAAATTTCTGAGAAGGTATTTCTAAATATTATAAATAGCCTAATAAGCATAACAGCTGGGATAGGCTCTGGCCCCCATTGACACCACAGGATAAAGATTGCATTATTGGATATGCAATAAAAAGCCATAAGCAATTTCACAAAATGGATTTATTGAATGGTTGTTGGCCATTTATTGTTTTAAGACTCATAAAAGTTGCTGTTAAGTGTTGGTTAAAATGATAATTGGAAATTTTTAAAATAAAAACAGACTTTCTCTCGCTCCCTTTCCCCCTCAGCCCAACCTTGAGGCCTGGTTCTGTTGAATATTTCCTTTAAAGAGCTTTTCCTTCCAGCAGTCACTCGTGAGAATTGTTGAATTGTTGCATTCCTCTCTATAATGCAGTGAAGCTCTGTTGTAAGGACATTGCCATGTTAAGTGTCTTGAGATGACTTTTGTTGTGATTTGGCGCAAAAACCAATAGAAAAATAACTGAAATAACAAACTGGATTATTGGATTATCTTCACAATCTTAAGGGTTGTATTTTGTCTGTATTTATTCATATGGTTGTTTTTTCAATAATGGCATATTTATCCATTCCTTTACACTTTCTATCTCCAACCCATTGTCCGCATGCAATAAAAAGTTGTGTAGCAAGGCACACTTTCACTTAATAGAAAAGAAGGTCACTGTCACTAAGCAGTAATGTTTACACTAAAGTGACAAAAAACTAAATTCACCCGATTTCAAGAGAGGAAGGATCATACACACCTGACGCAGTAGGTGGCGGTATGCACTCTTAAAGCAGGTTTATGACCTGCCAATTGCTGCAGCAGAAGAAGTGAGACAGGTGATTGCCCGTCCACCGTCATGTTCCATCCGATCGTTTTTTGGGGGGGACTCCCTTGATGTGCTGAAAACAAAAAACATGTACCTGGAGCTGAGTGTGCTCATAAACAGGAGGGAGCATTGGAGGAAGCTCGGAAAGGTGGAGACAGCTTTGGACTCGGTGGTGCCACAGACTGGGCCGGATATCTGCTGGACAGGTGAGTAGATGTAATGCAACAGTAAATACTGGCAAAATAATAAAGCTAACATGAGCCTCCAGAAGCATTTACTAACATACTACGTGGACAAATTCTTTTTGTACTAGAATTGTGGCTCCATTAAAAGTTTGCAGTTTCCCCTCCTATAATAAGGCCAAGGTGCAGCACCCAAGGCATTATGGATGCCACTTAAGACAAATGAATGTTGAAATCATTGTGGAGAGCATTACAACTAACTAAATGACTTCTCCCAGATCTAATGGTTGTATTTGCTCCACAGTGGATTTCTTTAGCAAGTTTTGTTAAGCTTTGTGAGTGTTGTTTATTTATCTGCTCTAGTTTTTCCATATTTTGTAAAATCTTGCATAGATATTATAAAATAATGGTAAAAAATGATGTGAAATTGCACATTTTTAACTAAAAAACATCACATTATATTACATCCCTTAAATCCCCATTAAATACGTGCACCTAAATCATCCATAAACTCTGTTTTGTCTGTTTTGTACTCGGTTAAGAATAAATAGTTCCACTATAATATTTTAATTGTAAGCAGGAGGGCCTCTTATCTCTAAATAGCTGATGTACTATTGCTGGTAGTGGTGTAGTTTTCTCAGGTTAAATGTTTGAGTGTAAGCCCACTCCTTGTCTGCATATCAATCCTCAGTTAAAGAGTAGGAATGTTTTAGTTTCAGGGTTGCAGAATAATTGTCAGCCTTTACACCTCCAAAAACTAAATAAAACTCCTGTACTTCTGTACATGTTTGAGATACTTGTTCTTGAGTATAACCATTTGGTGCTACTTTCTACTTTCACTCCACTACATTTCAGTGGGAAGTCTTTTACTTTCTAGTCTACTAAATTTATTTAACAGCTTGAGTTATTTTCAGATGAAGATTTGACACAATGGCTAATACAACAAGCTTTTATGATTTTACACATTGTTAACGAGTAAATTGGTCTCCATGCTTTTACATTGCTGTATTGATATTTAAATTGAGGTAAATGACCTAAATACTTCTTCCACTACTGTTTTGACATCAAGTATTAAGCAGGCTATATGTGAAGAATTATTACAAAAAGCTTGCAAGTTAGATTTGAGGGGCTGCAAGAAGACTTGTAAGATAAGAAATGTCATTTATCTTTTCTAACTTTTGAGTGGCCCTTTTTTTTTTACTTTGAAATTCTGAATAATACTACTGTCAGGAGTTCAGTTTTGTCCTCCATTTTGCCCCGATCACCTCTCTACCTGTGTCCCCTGTCTTTGTCTGTGGCCACGCCACTCACCTCCCGTGGCCACGCCCCCTCACCAGTCCCAGCAGATGCAGCCACTCATCCCTGATCACCACCTGCAGGTGTGCTGCATCTCCCTGATCACCTCCCCAGACTATATGTAACCTGCCCCTGCACAACTCTGGTTGTCGGTTCATTGTGTGTGTTTTGTTAGCCACCCGTCCGTCTTCCGTCTGCTGCCCGTCCGTCTTCCGTCTGCTCCCCGTCAGCTCCCGGTCAGTCCTGTTCCTGTTCCCGTTCCTCCGGCCTCTGTGTCTCCTGCGGATATCCCGGTCAAAATCACTAGTCGGTGGAGTTGCCCTCCCGGCTAGGAGGATTGTTGACGCCGTCCCTTCCGCTGGTCTGCCGGTTGCCCTGTTACCCGTGTCCCCGCAGGAGCTGTCGGTTGAGTTGCCCTCCCGACTGGACGTAAGGTGGACACGCTCGGTGCCACCCTTTTGGTTTGTAGTTTTTGTTTGTTTATTTTTTGGGACAATAAAGACAGTATTTTTGGAACTGATACCTCGAGTCTGTGTGCTTGCATTTGGGTCCTGGAAAAAGATAAACTCCACCTCATAACAGAATGAACCGACCACGGAGGGACCCAGCAGCCACAGACTCGAATCCAAAATACCTGACTTTATTTCAATATTTTTCCAATCAGGCCCGCCTGAATGACACGGTTTCCGCTGAACCCCGGACTGGGTTTGAGGGAACCCGCCTGGCCTTCTGGGACCCCCCCAGAAGGAGGCGGCGACGCCGGGGTCACCGGCCATCCGGTCCTGCTGCGCCCTTAATCTCTGGACGTGTAGCCGTCAGTCCAGTCCGTCGCTACGAGCGAGCCCACAGCCCCGTCGGCCGCTACGAGCGAGCTCAAAGCCCCGTCGGTCGCTACGAGCGAGCTCAAAGCCCCGTCGGTCGCTACGGGCGAGCCCTCAGCCCCGTCGGCCGCTACGAGCGAGCCCACAGCCCCGTCGGTCGCTACGAGCGAGCCCACAGCCCCGTCGGTCGCTACGAGCGAGCCCACAGCCCCGTCGGTCGCTACGGGCGAGCCCACAGCCCCGTCGGCCGCTACGAGCGAGCCCACAGCCCCGTCGGTCGCTACGGGCGAGCTCACAGCCCCGTCGGTCGCTACGGGCGAGCCCACAGCCCCGTCGGCCGCTACGAGCGAGCTCACAGCCCCGTCGGCCGCTACGAGCGAGCTCACAGCCCCGTCGGCCGCTACGAGCGAGCCTACAGCCCCGTCGGCCGCTACGAGCGACAGCCCCGTCGGTCGCTACGAGCGAGCCTACAGCCCCGTCGGCCGCTACGAGCGAGCTCACAGCCCCGTAGGTCGCTACGGGCGAGCCTACAGCCCCGTCGGTCCCCACTACGAACTCTCTACCCCCGCAGCGCCGGTGAGAGATCCGGACGCCATCCGGGCCCGGGCGTTGGCCCTCAAGTACCTGCAGCATGGCCTATGCGGCAGTAATGCTGCTCCTTCGTTCCCCGTCGCTGGACGGGTCATCGACGTCCTGCCTCCAGCTCCTGCTGCCGTCGGATGGGTCGACGCCCCGCCTCCTCCTCCGTCCTCCTGTGCGGTCGTCGCCACGCCACCGGCCCCTGCTGCCTACGGCGCGGTCGACGCCACGCCCCCGTCTCCGTTCTCCTGCGCGGTCGTCGCCACGCCTCTGGCCCGGTCCTCTGGCGTGGTCGTCGCCACGCTTCCGACTCCGTCCTCCAGGGTGGTCGACGCCACGCCCCCGTCTCCGTTCTCCGGCGCGGTCGTCGCCACGTCTCTGGCCCCGTCCTCTGGCGTGGTCGTCGCCACGCCTCCGACTCCGTCCTCCAGGGTGGTCGACGCCCCGCCACCGGCCCCTGCTCCTCCGGCGCGGTCGACGCCACGCCCCCGTCTCCGTTCTCCGGCGCGGTCGTCGCCACGCCTCTGGCCCCGTCCTCTGGCGTGGTCGTCGCCCCGCCTCCGACTCCGTCCTCCAGGGTGGTCGACGCCACGCCCCCGTCTCCGTTCTCCGGCGCGGTCGTCGCCACGCCTCTGGCCCCGTCCTCTGGCGTGGTCGTCGCCCCGCCTCCGACTCCGTCCTCCAGGGTGGTCGACGCCACGCCCCCGTCTCCGTTCTCCGGCGCGGTCGTCGCCACGTCTCTGGCCCCGTCCTCTGGCGTGGTCGTCGCCACGCCTCCGACTCCGTCCTCCAGGGTGGTCGACGCCCCGCCACCGGCCCCTGCTGCCTCCGGCGCGGTCGACGCCACGCCCCCGTCTCCGTTCTCCGGCGCGGTCGTCGCCACGCCTCTGGCCCCGTCCTCTGGCGTGGTCGTCGCCACGCCTCCGGCCCCGTCCTCTGGCGTGGTCGTCGCCACGCCTCCGACTCCGTCCTCCAGGGTGGTCGACGCCCCGCCACCGGCCCCTGCTGCCTCCGGCGCGGTCGACGCCACGCCCCCGTCTCCGTTCTCCGGCGCGGTCGTCGCCACGCCTCTGGCCCCGTCCTCTGGCGTGGTCGTCGCCCCGCCTCCGACTCCGTCCTCCAGGGTGGTCGACGCCACGCCACCGGCCCCTGCTGCCTCCGGCGCGGTCGACGCCACGCCCCCGTCTCCGTTCTCCGGCGCGGTCGTCGCCACGCCTCTGGCCCCGTCCTCTGGCGTGGTCGTCGCCACGCCTCCGACTCCGTCCTCCAGGGTGGTCGACGCCCCTCCTCCAGCTCCTGCTGCTTCCAGGGTGGTCGTCGCCACGCCTCCGGCTCCATCCTCCCATGCGGTCGTCGCCACGCCACCGGCCCCTGCTGCCTCCGGCGCGGTCAACGCCCCGCCTCCGGCTCCATCCTCCTGCACGGTCGTCGCCACGCCCCCGTCTCCGTCCTCCGGCGAGGTCGGCGCCCCGCCTCCGGCCTCCGGCGAAGTCGTGCCTCCGGCTCCGGCCTCAGGCAAGGACGCCGCCCCGCCTCCTGCTCCGTCCTCCAGGGATGTCATCGCTCCGTCTCCGGCCTCCGGCGAGGTTGGCGCCACGCCTCCGGCCCCGTCCTCCGGCGAGGTCGTGCCTCCGGCTCCGGCCTCAGGCACGGACGCCGCCCCGCCTCCTGCTCCGTCCACCTGTTCGGTCGTCGCTCCGGCCTCCGGCGAGGTTGGCGCCACGCCTCCGGCCCCGTCCTCCGGCGAGGTCGTGCCTCCGGCTCCGGCCTCAGGCGCGGACGCCGCCTCGCCTCCTGCTCCGTCCACCTGTTCGGTCGTCGCTCCGGCCTCCGACGCGGTCGCCGCTCCGTCCTCCAGGAATGTCGTCCCTCCGGCTCCGTCCTCCTTCGTGGTCGAAGCCCTGCCTCGTCGTTGTCCTCCGGAGCGGTCCCCCGAGCCCGTCCTGCCCCGTGGGCGTCCTCCGGAGAGGTCCCCCAAACCCGTCCTGCCCCATGGCCGTCCTCCGGAGAGATCCCCCGAACCTGTCCTGCCCCGTGGCCGTCCTCCGGCGCGGTCACCCCAGTCCGTCCTGCCCCGTGGCCGTCCTCCGGAGAGATCCCCTGAACCTGTCCTGCCCCGTGGCCGTCCTCCGGAGCGGTCACCCCAGTCTGCCCTGCCCCGTGGCCGTCCTCCGGAGAGATCCCCTGAACCTGTCCTGCCCCGTGGCCGTCCTCCGGAGCGGTCACCCCAGTCCGCCCTGCCCCGTGGCCGTCCTCCGGAGAGATTCCCCGAACCTGTCCTGCCCCGTGGCCGTCCTCCGGAGCGGTCACCCCAGTCCGCCCTGCCCCGTGGCCGTCCTCCGGAGCGGTCACCCCAGTCCGTGGCCGTCCTCCGGAGCCTGTCCTGCCGGGCGCGGTCACCCCAGTCCGTCCTGCCCCGTGGCCGTCCTCCGGAGCGGTCACCTGAACCTGACCTGCCCCGTGGCCGTCCTCCGGCGCGGTCACCCCAGGCCTCCCTGCCCCGTGGCCTTCTTCCGTCCACCTAGGTTTCCTGTCTCAGGTCTTGTGTTAGTGTGGTCCTCTGTCCCTCCTCCGGTCCCCCCTCCTCCCACCCGGTCCGGTCCAGTTTTGGTCGCCGAGAGGCTCCCTTTGAGGGGGGGGTACTGTCAGGAGTTCAGTTTTGTCCTCCATTTTGCCCCGATCACCTCTCCTCCTGTGTCCCCTGTCTTTGTCTGTGGCCACGCCACTCACCTCCCGTGGCCACGCCCCCTCACCAGTCCCAGCAGATGCAGCCACTCATCCCTGATCACCACCTGCAGGTGTGCTGCATCTCCCTGATCACCTCCCCAGACTATATGTAACCTGCCCCTGCACAACTCTGGTTGTCGGTTCATTGTGTGTTTTTGTTAGCCACCCGTCCGTCTTCCGTCTGCTGCCCGTCCGTCTTCCGTCTGCTCCCCGTCAGCTCCCGGTCAGTCCTGTTCCTGTTCCCGTTCCTCCGGCCTCTGTGTCTCCTGCGGATATTCCCGGTCAAAATCACTAGTCGGTGGAGTTGCCCTCCCGGCTAGGAGGATTGTTGACGCCGTCCCTTCCGCTGGTCTGCCGGTTGCCCTGTTACCCGTGTCCCCGCAGGAGCTGTCGGTTGAGTTGCCCTCCCGACTGGACGTAAGGTGGACACGCTCGGTGCCACCCTTTTGGTTTGTAGTTTTTGTTTGTTTATTTTTTGGGACAATAAAGACAGTATTTTTGGAACTGATACCTCGAGTCTGTGTGCTTGCATTTGGGTCCTGGAAAAAGATAAACTCCACCTCATAACATTAGTTACACCTTGTCTGCTCTTTCTGCTATTTTAAGTCTCTTTTCAGGACAATTAACCTTTTAGCCACTTAAGATTATACCTCAATGGCCATGGCTTGTAAACTCAAATAAATCTTACCATGTCTACAAGTATTGCTAAATATGACTAATGCTGAATTTGTTGTAGAAAATGTTCGGCATTTGATCCTTTCTTTCTTGAGATTTTTTTTTCTTCTAAACTACAGGGAGAACAAAGAAAACTCTCTCGTTTGCATGACAATTTCTTTTATATCCAGCTGAAACAACGACCAAATAGACAGTAAATGCTACTGATCTTCCTGTCAGAGCCTGCCATTTCATATGTAACAGATCAAATTATGAGAGACCTTGCAGTGCAGTGCCGGGGCTCAGCACGGGATTAGGGGGCAACTATCTCAAGGCTGTGCTTCTCAGATAACCGCACCTAAAGCAACCTTTTCTTGAACACACAATTACCCGTCCGCTCCCTCCCCCCAAACCCCTCCACCACATCCCTTTTGAATTTCATCAGGGGCTTAATTAGTATACAAATAAAACTTCCCTTATCTCCCTCTTGCTCTAATTGGCCTGTCTTTAGTTATGCCTGGTGAGTGTGTGAGAGAGCTGGGGCCCCTGTAATTAGGGTGACCGTGTTCACCTTTCCTCTCAGACACACGGGTGCTCAGGCAGCCCATGGGGACGGAGGGGCTCTGCATTGTGCTGTACGCTCACATGGCCGTGTGTGTGTGTGTGTGCGCGTGTGTTTAGGGCGTGTGTGTGTGTGTGTGTGTGTGTGTGTGTGTGTGTGTGTGTGTGTGTGTGTGTGTGTTTGTATAGGGGTGTTGGGGAGGTGTGCTCAGGATTATTGCTCTGCAATCATTCTTGGACCATCCCAACGGCGTTCTCATGAGCCTTGGAGGGCTTTGGGTGCTGCTGGTTCCCACTGAATGGAAGGGGCATCTTACTTTTTTCATTCTCTCCTCTCTCAACCCCCCTCCACAACTAAAGTGTTTATTGATTATCTTGGCCCGCTCTTCAACAACTTAATATTGGGTGACAGTGCACTGTGTTCTCACTGTAATTAGAGTTCAGCTCCGAGGTGGGGGTGCGGGGTTGTGGGGGGGCAATTAGAACCCTTTGTTATTAAACTTGATTCATCTTCCTGCTGCACAGCTCAGCCCCGCTCTGCTCTGGTCTCCGCTACTCTCAGATGCTTACCAAGGGTGTCGGGCCATCCAGTCTCTTGAAATCAGCTGACCTGCAAATTATCATATTTGCTGCTAGACTCCCCCTTCATCCCCCCTCCAGCCCCCCACCCGAACCCTTCCTCCCAGGTCTGCTCCCCTCATGATGCCAATAACGCGCAGTAATAACTGTAAAGATCCCCATTCAAATCCACTCAGATGCCTTGTACTAAAATCACAACAGAAGTCCTCAAGAGCCTCTGAGAATACATCCTCTACTGTATGACTACACTCTGTGTTTGACCAACGTGTTCTACGTTTGATTGTGTTATTTAGGACTGTTCAGTCTTTATTATGAGAAAACTTTTCAGTTGTAGATATTGTAAATTGGGGGTATTGTTTTGTAGTTTGGTCAGTTTGTTTATTTGTCTGTTAGTTGGTATGAAACTGGACAAATCTACCAACAGGTATCAGTGATATTAGAAGAAAGTTTTAGGCCAGTAAGGAAGTGATTCATTTTTGTTAATTATCCTGGTCCAGTTAAATGATTTTATTGACATTGTAAGTTGGACATTTTGATATATTTTTGCTGTTTTCTTCCTCTGTAATGAAACATGTTGGTTTTCTAAAAGTCTGTGTGTTTTGATATATGGTCCATATGCAGATAAAGCTAATTTTAAAATAAAAGATTTACAAATTTGGCAGAGGTATGTGCTCTTGACTGCTTTCCTGTGAACTCAGATCAGGCTCTGTTTTTACTAGCAGCTAGTGTGTTTCAAAGGGTGATCAAATTTATGTCCACAGTTTAATTAATTGTAGGGCTGTGTCTGACTCAGAATTTTGTCTGTTGCGTATGATTCGGCTGTTCAATTCAAAGATTTGTCTAATCTCTCCTTTTTTTATTTCTATACAGACTGGCAATCAGAAAATCTGCAGCGTGCTCTACTTGGCTCCTGGATTTTCTGAGGATCTCTCGCCTGGTCTTTCTTCGCTGGCAGACGTGTCGCCGTATATCGCTCTCTTCACGGCCTCGTGCAGTTCTATAGAGGTGCCTCTTGTCGCCCTCGTCCACACCAAACCCGGTTCACCAGGAGACCAGCGTGGCCAAAAACTCCTGCCTAGTCTGGTCTTCACTCCCAACTGAACGACCCTAGTCCTCCACCAAATCCACCTAAGCGACACACTCCTGGTGGCCTACTGCGGTGCCTGACGGACTTAAAGTTGAGGTGTGTGCAGGTAGGCAGGTACCTACGACGTTTATTACATATACTGTATATCAAGCTACAGTTTTTAAAATATTCAATATTTATAAAATACAGGTTTTTTTGTATTAATTACACCAAGTATCTTATTAAGAGGAGTTATATGTTACACTCGTAAATATGCATTTCACATGAAATACACCTCTTCGAAAGTGAGAGACAGATGACACGAATACAATAACTTGTCAAATCAGTTGACAGGCCATTGTCCAAGTCTGAGGTCAATTGACGACCTTCAGATTTGAATGTTTTTTTTTTAATTTTTTAGATATAACTAAAAACCCTTTCATTCTTTCACTTTCACATTGTGGAAGCACTACACTGATTTTACAGTGTAGCAGGTATTGCAGTATTTTTAGATGAAGGCTTTGCATTAAAGCAGCACATAAAATGTGTTTACTATTTGATTTTCCTGTGGCTTTTTCCAGTGTTGCCTATTGATTCAACTGTGACCTAAAGTTGTGTAAAGGAATGTTGCCACCAGTATGGTTATTAAGTGTGTTGCACTGAAGACTAAACAATTTACATTTTAGGTAAACATTTGATTGTTTCCTGCCTCCACAGCCTGCCAAGCATTGCTCCAACAACAATTTATTGTTGTTTCAGTGAACAATTTTGATTTCATTTCTATAAATTCGTCTGTATTTCATCAGTAGAATTAAAATTTGTCTTAATTAGATTCAGTACAATACGAAAGATATAAAACTGAAGTAAGCAGACAACACTGACAGCAGTGCTAGGTTTGGCATGAGGCTAAATTTGCACTGTTTTTGTTTGTGTTGGTGAGTGTAACCTTAAAATCAGCACATGGGAAAATGAAGCCACCAGTTTGACCGGGACAGACATTTGGTGTGAACAGAGTACTAAAGGCTTCTCTTACAAATAGGTAATGTGGTAATCCTGGTAATTATTTTAGTCGCATGCATTTTTTTTATTTTTTTATTTTTATAGTAGGATCATTAAATTAATTTGTTTAAAATACCACATATACTTCAGTACAAGTAAATAGTTAACCATTTGGGACTTGAACATGGAAAATCACTGGCATTGGTAGCATTAGAAAATCTAGCTGTTGGTGCTGTGGTGAGCAACAATTTAGCAGAGAGTGGACCTCCGTCTACCATTACTAATAAAACTGTCCGCTTTGTGTTCTCTGTTCCACCGCTGCATCAAACATTGTTAGTTTGAAGGGCTGATGTGAGTTGAAAATATTCTCCCTTCCACTCCGGCTGCCTCTCTCACCTCGTATCCCCACCCTCCGCTCCTTTTTTTTTTTTTTTTTGTCTCCTCCAGAGTCTCTAGGAGCTTGATATGGAGCTTATGGGGAAACGGAGGAAGATCAATCCTGGTGTCAGCAGCTCAGCGCACATCTCTCCCAGTAACGGCAGGACAAGTGTCAGCTGGAGGAGAGGCAGCCGCCATGCAGAGACAGAATGGGAGAGAGAGAGAGAGAGAGAGAGAGTGAGTGTGAGTGAGGGAACGAAGAGGTGTGTGTGTGTGTGTGTGTGTGTGTGTGTGTGTGTGTGTGTGTGTGTGTGTGTGTGTGTGTGTGTGTGTGTGTGTGTGTGTCTGGGGGGGGGGGGTGGCAGTGTTGGTGGGAGAGGGTGGGGTGGGCTGAGAAAGAGAGCCCACTGCATGGCAGCCAAGCGAGTGAGCAAGCGAGCGGCCCAGCCCAAGGGAGTGCACCTCCAGTAGACAAAAGATCAATTCTCTCCATTTCACTCTCAGCTCCTGATAACAAGCAAAAGTTCAGCAAGCCCAGGAGCTGTCTTGCCTTTGAAATGTGCATTCTGGTGTGCTACACACATGCAGCTGCACAGTTACACTCCTCATACAAGTGGCATAGACACACAAACAATCACATTCGTTTGAATCGAGAGGGCCAGTGGTTTTTAGGGGTGATTGCAAATAACTGTTATACACTTATTTTCTAGACATGAGAGGCAATTTAGAGAAAACCCCATGATGGAACAACAATGCCTAAAACTGATTGTTATTGGGTTTAATGAGCACAGATAGTGTTGCTTTCTTTGAAGTTTCAGTCATTTGCTTCCCCGATGCAGACGCATGCGAGTTAAGTTTGTCATCTGCAGCACATTTTGTTGTTACTTAATGTCCTTCCAGCAACAGAACAGCATCTTTTAGCTTGCAACCGGCTCGAGAGAATAAAACAGACCGTAAGAGAAAACGGCACCAGACAGGAAGCTGTTGCATTTGGTCAGAATCAAAACATAATTTGTGACAGTGAGCCGAGCCAAGGGTGTGTGGTTTGGACCGTGATTGCGGGTAACATTGTTATTGGCAGAGGGCTACAGTCAGCCAAACAGAAACATGCATGCTGAAGAGTTTAATTTTGTTTTTCCTGCAGACACAAGTGTTATTGATAACACTCTCATTTAGGGGAGTTTATGGAATATATTGTTTCCTTCCTGTTTGTGCTGGTGCTCGAGTCACAGCACTTGTTTTTGTTAAATTTTTTAAGCGCTCCCCCCTGAAACCACATGTTTGTGGATGAGTCCTAACATGTTCCGCATTAGAAGTGATTATTTTTTCAAACTTTCTAACTGTGAATTGTGATGAGATGTCACATTTTTGTTGGCCATTCCGTGTACAACACTGAGACGGTCGTTAAATAATATATTTCACAGTCTGAGCATTTAAACATCTTCCAGTTCCAATAAAACTTACATTTATCTAGGTCAAAGTAAAAAAAAAAAAAAAAAACAACATGTTGCCAAGGTTTTTGTACTTTTAAAATCAACAACCAAATTTCAGGCAAAAGTGGCCAAAAGTTTATCTCTTTTCCCTGTTTGGTGTTACATGATAAGTCCTTGTTGTCTATTTTGATTGTTCCTCTGTCCATGAAGATCTGTAAATCTCCACTGAATTCCAGCGAGGCTGATGGTGTGTGACAGTCTGGGAACTGGTTCTGTTTAAGACGAGCACAAACGCAGAGCCGTTCTGTGGAGGTTAGAACCCTGCCTCTTCCCATCAGAGTGAAACCCATCGAGAGGGTCACTGTGTCAGTATTCAGGGGAGGCTCCGACCCCTCGTGCCACAATGGACTCGTCACACTGAGGCTGTTGTCCAGCTATTCAGCAAAGTTTATAGTTTGGAATTAGTCGTCTTTCCTCTCACCTCCCCCTTCGAATCTGCCTTCGTTTGGTGTCCAAATGTCATAACAGTGTCTGTGTAATGTACCCAATGATTAGGTTTCTCTCGGGGACCCTCATCCATGGCCTCCAACAGATGGCCTGTGCCTCTTTGGATATGCAGATGTATTCACTGGGAATGTTTACAGATATGGTCATTACATTGGACATAGCTAGAATAGGCAGTAATTGAGGCGAAAGCTTTCATCCAGTCACTGTTGTTTTTGTCATGTTCTGGCTGAAAGGAACAACTTGCAGAGAGGGACAGGCAGTATCACACAATTGACCTTTTACATGATTTTCAATTACTGGAGAGAGGAGAGAAACAGAGAGGTCCCTGTAGTGCCGCTGTCTCTGCTGTCTTCTCTCCAGAACATCTGCCCATCGAACGTGGCAGCAGCGCCTTTTTCTCCCCATGAGGTCGCCTGCCCTGCCCAGGATCGGCAGGTGTGTGCTGGGCCAGGCCCCTCTGTCATTAAGCGGCCCAGCTGTGCTGTCACGTCTGGCCTAGAGGCGGGTGTCATCCATGACCCTGTCTCAGCCCCCTCGGAGGGGCATACACAGACCTTGACAGGGCAGTTGAGGGTAAAGCCACGCATGGAATATCTATGAAGGACGACCATGTCGTCCCCTCCTTGCACCCTGGTGGGCGCCACCTCCGCATGCTTGCCTACCCTCCTGCCAAAGTGCAGGATGGGCCCTCATCAGCCGTGTCAGTCAATAAAAAGAGAGAACATCACACCTCCCCTCCTGCTGTGTCCTGTGTGTCTTTTCAAGAGAGTTACATACTTGGAAAGAAGGCGAGAGCTGGTAGACATTTTCAGTGGTGCACTGGGGAAACAAAAGTGTATTCACTTACAATCAAATTGATTAGTCTATTTGATAAATTGGCTACACAGTTTGCATAATTTTAAAACTACTTTTTGTGATTTTAATTTTTAAGAAATCAAATCACAGCAGAAAGTATAACGTGCAGAAGGTAAAACAGCTCTGAACAGTATTTAATGTTCTCACAATCAAAAGGATATTTTTAATACATGCTCGCATTGAATGGTATGTTCTCTCTGCAATCTTTAACATTTTTGTCCTGCCCCCCACTGGCTATCATAACGACCTGGAAGCAGACCTCAGTATGTGATGTGGGCCTCTGATAAAACTTAAATATTGTTGTAAGTTCATCGGTTGAGTTTATTGGTTAATACCAGCCAGTGTTTGCAACTAATTAGAAAAAATTGTGAAGGTGGCAATAAAACGACACAAGCATGGCTACTGAAGATGAACTAATAACACTTGGTGTACTCGTAGCCATGGAAACAAGCCCCTAATTTCGCAAACCAAGGCTTCTTGACAGATTTCAGTCAAGCTGCAGTGCAGACAGCTCCTCTCAAAGTTTATCCCCAGGAAGAATGTAGAAAAAAGACGTACACCGAAAACCTGTTTGTTACTTAGAAGTTCTCAGTTTAAAGCAGATAGCAAACTGCAGCTTTGTTGCAAATGTTTTTTCTTCAATGTTAAAGATGTCAGTGTTGCATGATCCATAGCAGCGGTTTGGTAGGAAAACATATCACAGTTTATTTTCCTGTTAGAAAACATTATATGTAAGAAAGCAATTTTTATTTTCTTATTTTTGCTGGGACAAAGACGTTACTAACCACAGACATACGGACACACCTCAAACTCCTCTCTCTACTCAGCTTCCAATGAAAGATACCAGCGTCTTCCATGTGTTTGACCTGAGAGTTGATGCAGCAGCAGGTCTGCTGCCCAGCCCTCCTGCCTCTATTTTAATGGAAAGACATATTTCACCTCTGGCCAGCGTATTTGTTTACTCCGTACTTACTGACTGCTGCCTATTCACCTGCAGAATCATAATTACAGCCGAGGTCTTTGTCGGATATAAGCCAGTGGAAAGGGACAGATGTTGAGAAGAGAAGGGACCAGAAATAGAGGCTCGGACTGAGACAGGAACTGTTGAGCTCAGACAACAGGGACTGGGATCTATTTATTAAGTGACCATTGATAGTTCAGTTAAGAGTATGTATATTGTCACAGGACTGCCACAGTTTCATAATCAGAGCTGTGGTCGGAGACGCAACAAGGATGTGAATCAGAAACCGATGCTTGGAAACAGAAGATGTTTTGTTTTTTTGTTTGTATCTAGTGCATAGTCACAGATGTGCTGAAACAATCTCAATGCTCTTGATATTTTTAAAGGAAGGTATATAATTTTATGAAAAAAAAAAGAGGAGAAAACGGGACAGATTTGTATTTTTTTCTTATAAGAAAATGAGAGTTTCTTTTTTTTTTGCTGTATCATGTGCAGTAGTAATATATAACAGTATTCTATTTGAGAGAAAAAACTGGTTGGTTTTTATTAATGAATTACAAATGCAGTGTTAAACATGTATGAATGGAAAACAGTTTATGACCGTTAAGACAGTAATAATGTTACGTACAGTGTGTGAACATTTTTCACATGTCTACAACATACTGTCATTTGCCTGGTCCTTGAGATGCATTTGAAATTTTAATTATTAGAGGATACTATGTAATAGATTACGTTGATATTTCTGTGAACTGAAGTGATGGATGCAGTAGACAGACTAACGGGGGCAGCAATCGCTCTGCTCTTTTTAATTGGCCCTTTACAGTTACCTTATCAAATTAAGCAAATATTTTCAAAGGCAGCTAAAGTTATTTAAATTAACAGCCAACAAGGGCAAAGGTCAAGAATTCATTATGAATGTCTTCATCCTAAAGGTCAATCTTCAATATATATATATTTTTTAAATGTGAGGTCTATGGTATACTGTGCGTCCACAATTTAAGTGAGTGACAGTGGGGCCCACCTGACCCCCTCTGCATGTTGGCTGTAACAACTGAATTTGTTACTCAAAATACTCACTCATTCACACCCTAACAACTATTGCCTTCTTTTCAAAATGGTATTTCATAATCAGTCATTTCTATATTCCACCAATTATTCTAGAGATTCTGCAAGTGGCACAACTTTCACATGTTTTCCATCTGATACGGCTACGCTGATCTTGAAGTAATCTCCAAAGTGCAGCTGACAGTTGTCAAGCCCTGCTTGTCTAATGTTTTGCAACTCAGGAAAAAAAGAGTCTTGGCTTTGCATATCCCAAAGATTTGATTAATTATGTTGTGGTCAATCTGTCTCCTGATGTTGAGAAAATTGCCTGAAGTTGAGTTGTTTTTGATGGTAGTCTAAACTTGACTAACAAAAGTAGATTACATTTAGCTTTTTTTGTGCTGAAATATATGGAGAGTAAAAGTTATTTTCTGGTGCCCCAATAAAGGACAACATCACCTCCATCATAACTTCTGTTAGATTTAGCAGTGCATAGTTTGCTGTGTATAGTTTTACCTGCAGTCACAATGGTTAAAGTTTCCATAAAGATTTAAAGTGATTGGGCGAATAAAAGGGAAAATATACCCTCGAGTAGAACTCTCGTACATTATGTCACTTCTATTAGGACTCTGAATTGTGAATCTGAATGAGTTACCTTAAGCAAAACAGTATACAGTCAGTAATGGGCTGACTCCCTCTATACCATGACAGGACACGAGACACAGATTCAGATTTAGAGCCGGAAGTCCTGTAATCACATATCTATATGAATGTAAGGATGCTCATTTAACTAAAGAAACACTTGACTTTATATTTCTTTACTAGTGGCCCAGCAGAGCTTTTGTAATTAAGTTCACAAATATCATAGTCTTATCACATTGCTGCATCCAAACCAGAAAGCTCAGAATCTTCTTTTGTCCAGCAAGAAATCCAGAACGTGATGTTTGTTTGGTCATTTTTGAGTTATTGAATTTTTTGGTGTCAGTAGTGCAATTCCCAGCCTCACCTATAGTGTATACACACACGTCTGGTGTTATTGGCAGCGAGCCTTCATCCACCGACACCTCCAGCGTCCCTGGTGGCCTTTGTCACAGAAGAAAGAGAATGATCAATATCCCAGTTAAACTAGACTTTCAAAGCTGATCGCAGGGCCTCGTTCTGGGGCCCTCTTTAATGAATTTTCTTTCATTCCACACAAGTTTTTAAACATCAAACAATAAATCGGCCAGGGCACAGTAAAATATTTAGATCTATTGACTGTGTTTGAAAAATGTAGAGGGCAAAAACTCTAGTGGTTTGATGCTGATACATTCTGAACACTTTAATCCACCCGAGTGTTTCCTTTTATCTGCCTGGGTTTCTCCAAAAGAGGGGTAAAAAGGCCTCAAGAATGTTCTCAAAGATCCAGCAACTCTTTCTTAAAAGCTCCTTACCTTCAATTGCTCTTCTCTAACACATTCACCTACTTGGTACTGAGGCACACTTAAAAAAACAAAAAAACATCCATAACACATAAAATTTATGATTCTTTGAAAAGATCAGACAAAAACTTGAGTGATCGTTCAGTGACAAGATCTGTTCCAGAAATTACATCTGTTAAGAAATTGAATACATTTATAGTTTTGATTAACCATAACTTCCCTGTTGTCAGTGGAATCTCACATGTGGAAAGCTGTTGTACAGCATTGCAGGGTAACAAAGGTTGAGAGCATCTGTTTTTTAGAACTGGCACTTAGTTTTGGTTGTGTTGCATTTTATCACCTCAAAACAACTCCATAAACAAAGAGGTGATAAAGATGACATCTGTGTTACGAAGCCTGATTTGCTTTGGGTGAAAATGATTTGGATTTAAAATATCTTCATGCTGCAATGAAAAGTCCCACATAAGAAAAAGGAATCAGTGAGGATGCTGGTGTATCTAAAATATCGTATCCTTCAATATTGATGGGCTGCTTTCAGATGGTACAAGCCAGAGATCAAAAAGAGTGTCTGAAAATACATTTCAAGCATTCAAACATTTCAAGAGACTCAGCAAGTTTGAGCTGAACTACATTTCAGTCAGTGTGTTGTGTATATTTAGTGCACATCACAGGATTTTTTTTTTTTACCTCTCAACAAAAAAAAATCTATAGTTTGAATGAAATCTGTTTTGTTGTTTTTCTTCAAAGTCGCTTCAAGGTGAATGTCAATTCCTTGGTCTGACCCCTTATGGAGCCACTCTTCCTGGTAATAAATTGTGTGTGTGTGTGTGTGTGTGTGTGTGTGTGTGTGTGTGTGTGTGTGTGTGTGTGTGTGTGTGTGTGTGTGTGTGTGTGTGTGTGTGTGCGTGCGCATGTCTTTGCATGGCTGGTATGTGCGTTTGTCTGGCGTGACAGCCCGGCCTTGACGTTAAACATCTGTTGGGTGATTCATTCGGCGGTGGATGCGGAGTGACACCGAGGCACATCTGCCGAGGTGTGGGTGATTCCTGCAACCTGCCCCCATCGCAAGGCCCCGGCTTCACCCACCCAAATCACTTTTCTGATGGTTGCGTCATTCTCCCTCCTCTCCGTGCGGCTAGTTCACAGAAGTGACATCCTGCTTCTTTGCCCAGTTGTGCATGCCGAAGAGCAGCAGATGCACAGCCTTGAGGAGATTTAGAAATGGCAAACACAATGAAACTCAAGAACCTGGGAAAACAGCCATCCTAGAAAAATCTCAGTTTGTCCTTTTTCAACCATATAGCAGATGTAACATCACGGTAAAGCTTTTCTCAATGCGTTTTGAATGTAGTTAGTACATAAGAATGTGGTGAATATGATTAGTGCTCGATTTATTGATTAGTCAGTCAACAGAAAAGAAATCAACAAACACAACAACTGAGTCTTTTTTAAGTCATTAAACTGGGAAAGATTCAAAATATTTTGTTTATTTTCCGAAGATATTTCTTTTTTTTTGGACTTGTTAAAGTTCCTTTTCACAATTTTTAAACCTTTTGTTAATAGGTGAATTAAAAATAAATCAACAGAGTAATCAATAATGAAAGTAATTGCTAAGTGCAGTCTCAGACCAAACTTATCTTTTATTTTGGCACAAAATCATCATCAGCATGTATTACAAACTGTATAAACAATGTATTCAGTATTCAGTAAATAGCCTCTCAATCTGCTTTAAGAAAATCTGTTTTAGAGTCTGGGCTCAATAAATGTATTCCAATGAATGGAAAGATTGAGAAATCATTTGAGTCTAAGTGACAGATGCTTCTCTTCACTACTGTGCGGGGCATTGTAATCACTTGAATGAATACAGCTTGACTAATTAAGGTTATGCAGTTGGCTGGCTCTCTCCAAACAAAGCCCATGTAATGTAGATTGTGTTGTAGCACAGCTCCCATAGTACCGCACAGACGACGGCCGAGCTCAATCTGACGTGTCAGTTGGAAAAGTGTAAGCGAGATCAATCAGTCTGGTATTTAATTTACAACATCGCATTCATGTTTCCACTTAGCTAAATATATAAATTTTGTTGCTGTGTAATAAGCTCATAAATTTATTTGCTGTATTGTCTAGCTGTGCTGCTCTCAGTCCCGCTGTTTCTATGACGAAAACACTGAGGAATATGACTAACATATTAAACAGAAATAGCTGATGACTAACAAACACAGCCAGCGCAGATGATAATGACTGAAATGCATTGGATAGCTGTTCATGAGCTTACTGTGCATGTTTGGCACAGATAGAGTCCAAGGACGCACAAGGCCTTTGATCCTGTCTCTGGGGCGTCCCAGATGTTCCAGCACAGGGCAATGTCAAGTCTGGTTTATTTGCAGATGTAATGCCCAGCCATTATTCGTACAACTCATCCATCAAACAAAAAGGAACATTTCAGGAAGGCTTTTTTCTTTGCACAACTGAACAATTGAGGTTTGTCAGTAAAGGGAGTCTTGATAGACCATAACCACATCTTCAGCTACGTGTGCCTTAAAGGATCCAGGGCGGGATGTTTAATCAGGGCACCCGTGAGATGCTTCCTCGCCCAGTCAATGCACATGTCTGAGGAGATTATCTACTGGCTGAAATAAAGTGAAAAGTAATATTTCATTTCCAGAGGTATCATCGAAGTGGAAGTCGTCTTTCCTGAAATCACTGAATAATTTGAATCATAAGGAACTAATTTGTGTGCACTCAAACTGATTGGGCCGCTTTTGAAAAGTCTTCACCAGTAGGTGGCAGTATCATACCTGAATCTACAACTTTCTAACTCAAGACTCCTCAATCATTTTAAGAATAAGGACCATGACTTTCAGCTGACAGCTTGAAATATACAATGCAATCTGCTCCAGTTATTGTACACAAAGTGGTATATTTAATCATGATTAATATATACTATTGGAGATCAAACATTCAAAAGCAAAATCTGATTTGAAATTGTAATCCCAGTGTAGAGTAAGATAATGCACCTCTTATATTCTTATGTTTTACTGTGGAAACTTTCTGGTTGTAGCAATAAATTAGAAAAGAAATGCAAATAAAACCCCATATTATGTAAATTCAAATATTGTAGCATATCGCTAAAACACAACAACAACATTCTCCAGAGTTTTTCCAGTCAGCTTTTTTTTTTTAATTTAACCTTCCTTCACTACTAATTGTTTCATTTTTATTTTTCAAAAATGCCTCATTTATATAAAACATCTCTTACCAGGACTTTTTTTTTTTTTTTTTTTGTGGGGGCCCTCAGTTTAGTTAAACTCAATGCTTTGAATCTTTATAAATGCTTTCTTCCTATTGACAGTATCACTCTTTTAACTGACAGGGTGATGGGTTTTAGCTTTTGTAAATGCATTTGTGACACCATTTCCCATCCAACTATAACTTCAATCCCCTCTGAAAGCAATTAAAAGGGAGCTGAAATCCAGAAGACCTAATGGCTTAATTTCTGGGCTTGTTGGTGCGGCAGTCCTAACATAGCAAATTCTTTTTTACTTGTTTATTAACTGACCTCAAGGTGTATTTTAATTTTTTTTTGTATTGACTCTTGTCAAGTTACAAAATGATGAAACTTTGTGGCCGTACTGAAAACAGGCCTCAAGGATCAAACAAGGAGAAATATTTTTGTGGCTTATTAAGTTAGTTCGCAATATTAATTATGTGCAGTTTTTAAGAAAAGGAAGGTGCTCGAACAATCTGCTACATTCGCCGCCTCGACTCAGAATTAGAGATTTATTTTCTGAGGAGGAAAATAAAATCAATTAGTGCTAAATTTATTCATGGATTTCTGCGATCAATGCGAGTCCACTCAGAGGGGCTCAGTGGGACCCAGTTCATCCCAGTTAATGTGTTTGAAGGGGAATTACCATTGATGTTGTTTTCCCTTCCTCTCAGGTCAAAGAGCATCTCGGAGCTGTCACGGCCTGCCTGTCGGCCTGCCACACAGGAGGAACTTCCCTGAAGTCCTCACCCTTACCCACAACGCACCTGGCCAGCTGGGAGGACGGCGTGGTGGAGTGGCAGCTGATGTGAGTCAGGTAAGTTGGCTGTGCTGAATCTAACACTGTCAGGGAGTCTCTCACTTGAACTAATTGTGAATCAAATCAAAGGCTGGGAATACTTGCTATTGATTTACCCCACTAAACACACACAGTAAACACATACAGAGGGAATACATTATGTGTAAATTCACTCACAAATCGCTTCCATGTCGGCAGAATATTAATGTAAAGTACAGTAGCTCACCGCTATTATCCTGTTGTGTTAGGTGAAAAACAGCTGTTCCTCACACTCGCTCCTAATTTGCTGCCATCATTATAATTTTAATTCACATGCCCTTTCATGACTTCTTGATTGTTTTCATAATTCTTGCATACTTCATAACGCTGCTCCGAAAGACATGCGGAGTGATCCTCTGAAATGTTCCTTCAAGGATATTCTTTTTGCTCCTCGTATTGATTTCAAACACTTCCTGCACACAGGCTATATTTCAGGTCAATTAGACATATTTGGGCATTTGCAAATCATTTTTTTTTCTCTCAGATCCTGAGGCTCTAAAACTGCACTTTTGGCCCTAACAGCACTGCTCAGGTTCTCTGTGGAGCTTGACATTTTGATCTGCAACAGAGACTAAATGATAACCGTTTTCTTGTAAATACTGTTGCCTGCGGGGGAGGGTTTAAATAGACCAAGAAGGACTTTTCACTCACTCACTTGTTTATATTCACAATTCATCTGAATATGAACAGCAAAAGCATTTTGAATATAGTGCGCATTTCATGCAGCAGCGTGAACCTGTAGTGCAAGGGAGACCTGTAATTACAGTCAATTATTGTTCGTAATTTCCTAAATTCCCTTGCTTTTATACTTACAAATAACATAATTATCACCTTTTCCCTGAGAGAAAGCCATTAGGTTGTGATTGTTCAAGTCTGACTTTCTTCATCAGACATGATCCCACTCTCTTTCTCTCTGTCCCACTCTTTGTTTTTGTTTTTCTTTAAAGAGAATATTTTTAAAGGTTTTTTTCTGTTCATGTATGAAAGAACAAGCTGCCTTTGTTTGAAGTGTTTGGTCTTGGCATCTGTGATCACTCTCATTAGGGCTAGCCTCTTGCTGAGAGAGAAAACGCTCCAATTCATTTATTTTTATTTCAAACATACAGTATCATTGACTGCTGTCTGAGCCGGCATCCACATCTGAGAGAAAGTATTTATTTGAACTTAACTAACGCCCCTTTCTTCAACAGTTTTAAATATAAATGGAGGAGGAATCGATTAGTCACTCGCTGATTTTTCTCTATTTTTCCCCCCAACTCTGAAAACACATAAAACGAGTAAATAATTCCTTTTACCAATACGTGAGGAGATTGGATGGAATATTTATTTCGCCTTGAGAGAAAATCCGTACTGCAGTTTGACCCCTTTGTATTGTCATGACAACCTCAAGTCTCTGACACTTCTTCGCTCATATATGACAACAATCCTCCCACTACCGTGTACGCGATGAACCGGCGTGATGCGACCACACAGGAGAAGATGGACATAAACACTTTTTAATTGAGCTGCAAATGTTGTCGTAAAATGGAGTCATTATTTTAGCATCCCCGAGTACAAAAAAAGAAATGCATGATTAATGAAGCCGGTCACATTATGCCCAATGTGAGGCTGCACAGATAGGGTAATATAGCATTTTTACAGTGGCGAGCTGAGCCTTTGCCAGATCGCTGATAGCGTTCAGTGCTCAGCGGCTGGCTCTGGGGAAAGATTGCTCCATGTCACATCCTTATCAAAAGAGCGTTTTGTTCCGTCTTGCACACACAGTTCTTCTTCCACAAGAAGGCCTGTGATCTGTTATATGTGTGTAGACCCCCCCCCCCTCCAATGCTCCGCTGAAGATCAATTGTGTTTGTACTGTATGTGAATGTGTATCAAAGAGTCCCCGCAGTCGATACCTCCACTTATAAGGTAATGTACTGACACTGGAGATTCCGCGGGGACCGTGCAGAGCTCTCTATGTACAGAGGCTGTGCAGCAGAGGGGGGGGGGGGAACACAGCAGTCATATAGTGTGGGAGGAGGAAGCTGGATTGATAACACACACCACTTACACAATACTATCTGCAAGTGGAAAGCAAATATATACCTGCATACACAGAAATGCAAACACACATACACACACGCAAGGTTGTCAGTAGCTGGTTGCTGTGAGGGGCTCCTGACCTGAGCGTTAGCCAGGCTGATTAATCTCCCATCGAACACCTATTCTGTTTCACTGATCCACGGGGGCATATGCTGTCAATGAGAACTTTCATAGCAGCAAAAACACTCACCCGCTTGTTTTATTAATCCTTCAGACTTATGAAGGTAGTTGTCCACACAGAGGGGGAATTATTCCCATGCATTTCAATATTATATTGACCTTATAACTAGCCAGGTTTAAGTCATAAATCCATAGTTGCTCTTGTCTGAGAAGTAGTGCTCACCAACTCCTCCTTCCTGCACTCGCTCTTTTACAGCTGAGGTGGGAGGCAGGTCAAACACAAGGCTGGGGTTTTACTGGATTTAACCCAGCCAGAGGAGAGAAGTAGGAGGATGCAAGTGTGACGGTCTGTGGCTGTGTGAGTTGTATGGGTATTTGATAGCGATAGGATGTGGGGGACATTGTCCTTTTGATGTGCTTCTGTGCTTTTGTATGAATGTGCAGATACATAGGCAGTGACAGAAGTTGACCCCTGTGTCAGCGGTGCGTTATGTCCGGTTCATTTGCCAGGCCAGACTCCATTGGCTGTCAGTTTTACTGCCTGACTGTGTCAGCCGGCCAGTGTTAAGTCTGATGGAGTGTTTTTGCCTCTAAAGCCATCCTGAGCAGAAAGGCAGGGAGAGCTATATAACAGGCTCAGTGACAGGTTCTCAAAACAGGCGGGCCATGAATATGCAAGCTCCTGCACAAACAGCCAGGGAAAAAAAACCCTGCTTGATGTGGCTGAATTTGAAAATAAGCAATTTTGCCAGATTCAAGCAGCAGCATTGACACTTTCAGCATATTTCTCCGAGAGTCTCACTGTCTCTTCAATTTTATATCTGCAGCACGAGTTCGAGGAGAGAGTTTCTTGCCTGTTTCATCACTAAATATTAAAGAAA
This sequence comes from Brachyistius frenatus, assembly GCF_029030835.1. Lineage (NCBI taxonomy): Eukaryota > Metazoa > Chordata > Actinopteri > Embiotocidae > Brachyistius > Brachyistius frenatus. Next base: position 8,922,292 of record NW_027210606.1, on the reverse strand, counting down.
GTTTCACTTTACTGTCACAACATAATGAAAATAGGAGAGGCATGTGCTGTGGGATAAAAAGAAATCATAATTGGATATTTTTGAGAAGTTATGATATTTGTGCATTTTTTAATTACGTGATTTTGCACAACTAACATGTCTTGATTGATTGGGATAAGGACCTCCTCTTAGCTTCAAATATGCTTCCACCCTCCCCTTTTTAATGCAAATTAAGCGAACATGTGCCTTTGATATTGAAATGATCTTCGTGCTTCCCTACAAACATTTCTGCAGATCAACTGGAACAGTGGCTGCATTTCTTACTGTAAGCTCAATTTTATCTCACAGCGGCCCTGAGCTTCATTGGGACCCAGCGTTAACAGTTTGTTTGTTAAAAATAACATTACATTTTATAGATAAATACAGTATATTATAGATACAATTAATCTAAACAGAATGATGCTGGTTTTTTTTACTTTGGGAAACAAGTATAAGACAAGTTAAAGTCCCTCGTGTTGCATCAAAACAGCTGATTAAGTGTAGTGTTTGAAATTCTGATGGTTCTGATGTGCAATTATTGATTTAATTTTTTTCTTGATTAAATTGTTTAAAAAAAAAAAATATATATATATATCCATCACAATTTCTCTTTTTTTGTAACAACTTAAAATGTAATTGTCCAACCCACAGTTGTCCACTATAATGTAAAATCACAAAAAGCAGCAAAATCTCATAAAAAGGTGGAACTTTTCAAAATATTTATCTATTTAAATTAATCTTCTGTCGATCAACTAAAGAATTAAGAGATTAATTGGTATATAAAACTGCACTTTTTGATTTCTTACTTTAAGATCTCTGAGTGTGTTCGTCTATAAAATCCTTTTTTTGCAATTATCAAAACCCTCTTCAATGTTAAATGTGTAAACAAAAGCAGCTTCACAAAACCTTAGCCTAAATGATATACAGTTGTTTTAATGAGACTTAAAAAAAAAAAAAAAAAAGAGTAAGCATTTTTTTCCCCATCTTTCAGTACTTGACAGCTTTGGACACTTGATACTATACACACATTTCAGTACCAGTGTTCGACAACCACCCTACATATGAATCACTGGGTATAGAGAACATGCTCACTCGAGGGAATTCACCAAAATAAGCTCATGCTGGGGTTTGGGAAAGCATAAAGTCGACGGTATATCTTTGGTGGACATGCTTAAACGAGACAAATACAGCGATTACATCGTACATGTAATAGTAGGCTTTGTTGGAGACCCAGAAGTCACAGCCTTGTGTATGTTTTCACATTTAAAAGTCTGTTCAGAACACTGCTGTGTGACCCCTGGGGTTGCACTACGAGGTGATAACAGGACTGTGTGTGTGTGTGTGTGTGTGTGTGTGTGGGAGGGGGGGTTCAGGGGTTTGGGTGTGTGTGTAGGTGTGGATAGCAGTGGATAGCAGTGTCTTTGAATTTCAAAGAGCCAACATGCAGAATCCAGACGGGTCGAGTGAGAGTCCCACTGCAACAGACACGGCCTGCCACACGACTCACTAATTATTGTCGAGATAAGCAGTTGTAGAATTGTTTGCTCGTTCTTCCCACAACTGTCTTCTTCTGTTTTCTGCTGCATTGTTCACACATCTTGCAGATACAGTAGTAGGCGAACAGTTTGCAAACAGATTGACAGGGATATTTTCACATCTTGTGCCAGGTAGAAAGCATCTTTGGGGGGAAATCTCAGGAAATGAGACGACGTGTGCGATATTACTGTGAAAGGGTTCAGGACCAGGATCAGTTAAAGCTCTTCTGGTCTGGCCACCGTCCTGTACGAGGGGAAAGGGTGGTGATGCTATTAACTGTACTCCTTTCCTGTTTAGAGGAAGGGGCTGTACATTCCAGAACACACACACACGCACGCACGCACGCACGCACGCACACACACACACACACACACACACACACACACACACACACACACACACACACACACACACACACACATTCGTGGACACATGTGAAAACATTCTTGTGCTGTACATGCACACAAATACTTTTATGCGCACCACTTAAGCAAACTTTATACTTAGAGCCTGATTTACTAAGATCTCAAATAAAGGGTACTAAATTGTGTGTTTTTTCCAAAAGTCTGCATATTTATTTTGCACCCGTTTTGCGGGTGATTTACTAAGAGTATTTGCGTCACTGATATCAGGTGCAAATCGTTGTATTTAAATGAGGGGTTAGCGTGTGTTAAAGTGATTCCAGCCGTTCTAACAGAACGACCGCAAAAGGAAAAGGAAATCTGATCCAAATGAAATTAAGAAATATAAAACTAACAAGAACAAAACGCTGTTTAGGAGATTATTAGCAAGAAAGTCAGTGATGTGGGAAAAACAAAAAGACGAAAAAAAAAACGTCGGCCAGAAAACAGGAGCGACGGTAGGATGCTTCGAACAAACGATGAGCAGCAGGTCCACCTCCTTCTGTGATGGGCAGGTAAATTAGTCTCATTCAGTGCCTCATGAGTGCTCAGGAACCTTATGTAGGCTATCTGTGAATTCTGCAGGACACATTCAGGACCTGACAGCACACCTGAATAACGGGACTGGTGGGACATCCAAGCAGCGATACGGTGGAACGACCCGGAGGCAAGACAATGCTGAGTCGCAATAATTTTTTTTAAATTGCTGGTATTACGTCGCTCCTCCTTGTTGTTGTCTGTAAATCACCATTCAGTTCATTCAATAACTCAGAAAGTCGCTGGACAAATGATATGTCTATATCTTTTTTTTGCCTCTGACATCTCATGAATGTTTAAACGGATGTAAAACCTCGTTCTCTACGTATTCTTTAGTTTCTCTGCGTCTCCTTCTCACCACAATAAGAGCAGTCGTCTCTCCAGATTTGCGCATCTGATTAATACGTTGCTTTCAGTCGTACTAAAATAAACACGCAATCACTTCTCCTGTTTCTACTTTCAGGTTTAGTAAATATCGTTGTGGGTGCTAAATTATTCTATTTGCATTTCCCCCTCCCAGTATTTTGCACATTCGAGTAGGGACGCCCAATATTACATATGCATGCAGGCAAACACGCAAAACGGACGGTTGTTAAATTGCATATTTAAAAGACGCAATCCTCACTGCACGTCGTTAGTGGATCCGCTTGGACATTTTTTTGCGGGTGGTGTGAAGTTTGCACGTGATTTTACACAGGCAAACGTTGAGTAAATCAGGCCTTTAGTGTACATTTTGTAGCACATACACATGATCGAGCACTTACACGTCTAAATAGATGCGCACGCCTTCCTGCTTTGACACACTTGCTCACTCAATGACTTTATCTTCCTCCCCTACTTTGTCTCTCTCTCTCTCTCTCTCTCTTCTCTCTAACTCCTTTTACTGGAAGGCCACTCTGATAGGCCCCCTCATAAGGAGAGACACACCATCCCATCTGATTCCAGAGGGAGTCCTTCAGAGGCAGCACTTCCAGTGGCTTCGGTGCATTAAAGCTTTTACCTTTTGCTTCTAAAGGCATCGGGACAAAAACAGGCCGGGCTCTTTCTCTCCACTAGGGAGAGAGAGGATGCATTGTCTTGTGAGGACACTGATTACTTAGGAATCGGTCATCAATTATTCAAACGACAGCTTACTGTATTGCCTCCACCTTTTGTGACAAGGCGGCCTTTCAAGGCTGGGAAGTGGAGAGACACACCCTGCCTGGTCTGCAAGAATCGATACGTGCCATTGGGAGTTTGCTTCCTTGCTTTGAATTTGGGGCCCTGGCATTACACATTTGGGAAACCTTGAAGTGCCAACTGCTCAGCAGGCCACAAGGGTGAGCTGGGCCACCACGGAGGCCTGCTGGGTTTGGAAACACGCCCTTGCTTGTCCCTCCGTCCACTTCTGCCTTTTTGTCAAAGTCAGCCCTCTCCCTTCAGCCTCTTCAGTGTCTGTTGTCTTAACTCAGCTGATTAGCTGTACTGTAAGTGAGCCTGATGAATGTCCGCCGTTCATCCACAACACCTGGTTCTCAGGGGAGCGGAGGTTGAAGCTGCCCCAAGGATGGAGACAGACGAAAAAAAATGGGGACTTTCTCCAACGTTGGGACCACCCAGGATTTGCATACTTGAGGTTTTTGCAGTGCTTTTCTTTCTTGCCTCCACTCAACAGCGTTGCCACGTTTTCCCTGGATCAGACTTCTGGCACACCTCGCACTCCCGCTCCTTAGTCACTGTCACTGAAACAGTGAGAAGCCAACACACAGCACTGTGTCCTGTTCCAGACTGTCTGACCTCCACTCTTTGGAAGCCTTCACCACCTTACAATATTTGCTAAAAGAATATCCTCTTACTCCGCTGTGGAGCCAGAACCCTTATTTTGAACAACCACAAACCACTAAAAAGGTCAAGCATCCCAGGCCAGAAAGCCAATTAAACAAATGAAGTGTAATTCACACCTTTTTATTTATATTTTTGCATTTATTGTCATGCGTTTCAAACGTGTTGGTATTCCAGAGAACTGTCTCTGACTTCCTTTGCTGGTTCAAGGACAAACTGTGCTGCTGCTGTTTATTTGTGGGCCATTTGGCCTCTTGGAGTGTGTCTGTGTTGCAGCTTGTGACATGAAAGAAAATGTGAAGGGGAGAGGAAAAAAATCTGAAGGGTGAGAAAAAATATGGGAGGAGCCAGAGAAGGGAGAGTGGGGGCAGGCGGGGGGGGGGGGGTCACTGGAGGAGTTGGATAACAATGGCTGGAGTCCAAGGTTGGCTAATAGTATCTGACACACTGCAATTTTGAGGCTTATATCAACATTGTTTTTACAGCTGTAATTAAGCCACCTAATCAGAAGCACATTGGTCGGGACAGTCTGGGGCTGCGAGGGGGCAGACACACAGTGAGCTGTGTTCAGCCCTGCGGCAAGGCAGCAGCACCGCACTGGGCTCGGGCTAGGTGGAGGCCAGCCAAGGGAACTGTGGGTGGGAGAGCATCCTGAGTGTGACACACACACACACACACACACACACACACACACACACACACACACACACACACACACACACACACACACACACACACACACACACACACACACACACACACACACACACACACACACACACACACACACAGATGTACTCAAGGGCCGTGCATTGTGAACCAGGGCCACACTGAATAAATGTGAATATGTGTGGGGAAGAGATATTTCGTGTATGTATAGAACTAAATATGTGTGTTTTGAATTTTTGTGGCATTACATCTGTCTTGATTGTTTTTGAGTCTGTTGCGTTTTGCAACCGTCTCCTGGTGGCATGCATATCGGTGTTTATCAAGTGCGCAATCATGCCCAAATCTTACTTATGCACGCATGTGTGCTCGAGAGCATTTCCATGTTTGCTCAGTGGATGTTTTATGGTGTGTGCCTGTGTGCAAAAAAGAACGGCGTGCAAATGTGTACGTGAAAGAGAGAGGGAACATGTGCATGTGTGCGGTCGCCTCAGCCCCACAGAGGTTCACCCCACCCTTGTCAGGGCCCTGTGCCGAGTCACCCAAGTCTCAAATGGCAAACAGCACACAGACGCACGCAGGCACACACACACGCATGCACACGCACACGCACACACACACACACACACACACACACACACACACACACACACACACACACACACACACACACACACACACACACACACACACACACACACACACACACACAGAGCAGGACGTGGAGCTCAGCCGGGGCCAAAGTCAACAGATGAGCTGGTCTGAACTGGCTCGCTGTGTGTTCTGATTGTAAATTGCGCTGGTGATGATTAGAGAACTCCAGCACAGGATGTCGACTCTTAAAACTGTCCAGAGAAAATAATTTTCTACTATGTTCAGGAAACTTTTTTTTTCTTTCTCTCCTTTACACTGCTCCCCACTCCACTCCCCCCCCCCTTAATTTAAACATCATGGGGCTGTATGTGAGGAGGTGGAAGGAGTTGGTGTGTAAATTGGTTTAAGGCCTCCGGAGTAAAAAAAAAAAAAAAAAAAAAAAAAAAAAAGAGCCAGACAATGGAGGCTGTTTAGAGGTTAATTTTATCTATGCAAGTGCACACATTGACCCACAGACTTTTTACAGTTTATATAGACATACACACCCATGTATGCACTGAAAAGTGTCCCTTTAATGTCACAGGTTAGGGTTTCTGTAAACATCTGCATGCACTTCTGTTGATCTATGTATGTTTGAGAGCGGGACACTGTGATATTTCACTGTATCTAGGTGTGTGCACGCATTAACACTATTTCCTACTTGTTTATTCCAGCGTGGCTGTTCGAAAGTGGGAAGGAAGATCAATGAGGGTTTGTGTAACAGAGCCAGAGGTTGATGGGGATAAATGATTATTGTTCTGCTCTTTACCTCCTACTCACTGTGTCATGATGTCATCATCTGGAGACACACAATAGTGGGCTAGCTCAGCTTGTTGTTGTTTCTTACATCCCCACAAAAACCACAGCGTTCTGACTCATCACTCACTGACACTGGCATCGGGCTCGTTGGATGGACTGCACAGAGAAACAAACAGAGATGGATGGATCCTTTTCGATGGTGCTTATTTATGATCAACTCAAGTGCCGTTGCGGATATGCGATTGAAAAATATTTTGTCACCAATATACACGATTAAAATGACGAGCCACTTGAATGAGTATGTCGGATTGGACACATCCTGCAGCCAGCTGGCAGATTCTGTCCCACATTCTTGCTCCCCTGCTGAGTTGCCCAGCTTGGTGACCATGAACGTGTTAGCAACTACCGAGCCCTCTCACCACGTGCTTCAGCCTAATTTAGATTTATGTCCTTTTTGAAGACTTAGCCATACCCTCCAGCTCCACATGAGTCGTATAGTATAGTCATGAATTCATTTTTCCAACATAAAATGCTTTGAAGAAATCCGAAAAAATGAGTAGCAGCCAAGGGGAAATATGGACAGAGAGTTTGGAGGATAAGTTTGTGTGACCTGTCTGGAACAGTGCGTCGCTGCTTGCCTGAAGTTTTGGCAGTCGTTACACTCTCCCCCTGTTGATACTCTCCCACCTCCACAGAAATGTCCAGCTTGATTTAATCAGGGATGCAGAAGGGGAAATCAAACTGGGCGTGGGACCAAACGCCTCCATATGGGGACAGGCCTGGTCCTGTGATCTAACTGACCCCGGGGACAGGCAACAAAGACGGTCAGTAAGTTTTTTGAAAGAGGGTCTGTCTATATTTGTCTAACAGTGTGTGTGTGTGTGTGTGTGTGTGTGTGTGTGTGTGTGTGTGTGTGTGTGTGTGTGTGTGTGTGTGTGTGTGTGTGAGTGTGTGAGGCTTGAGGAGGGGGGAATGTGACTGGTGGAGAGGAGGGGAGATGTTAATGTGTCCCTCAGGTGGCAGCAACAGCACAGTCACACACTGACTTGCGTTTGACATGAAGAAGGTGTGGAGAGTATTTCCTGTCCCACCAGTCCTCCTCCTCCTTTTCCTGCTGTGCGCTTCAGACGTTACAGGCAGCATTAAAATCTTGTCGACAAGTGCCAGCCGGGGAATGAGCCACGTTTGCCGTTGCTGTGCCCCCAGGCCTTACAAGGCAGTCACCGTCTTCCACAAAACAAGCTTACACCTCCGTCTTCCTTTTGTTCCTCCAAAAAATGGTCTCCCTCCCCTCCCTCGCGGTTTTCTACGCTCCCATCCTTCGTGTTTCATGACTGTTTACGCAAAATGACGGCTTCCCTTCGGCTCGCCGGCTTGTGGTTTGCCGAAACAAATAAATAAATGCATGAGGACACACACACACACACACACACACACACACACACACACACACACACACACACACACACACACACACACACACACACACACACACACACACACACACACACACACACACGCATTCATTCACACACAGACCTTGCACACCACACATGCACATAACAAGATGAGAGATGGGGAGAAAATGTAAGCTGTGGGAAGAGAAAGTAAATTAAAAACAAATCATGGCATGACTGCAGAGTACGACTGGCGAACGGTGGAGACAACTAACTAAACAACGGCAACGAGATTCTCTCTCTCCCTCGTCGGTGTTAAACAATAATCAGGAATAGTTCAGATTTAACCCTTCTGCAAATAACTGAGGGATGTGACTCATTTCTTTGCGTCTCACAGTCGTAAAGATTATTAATTTAATTTAACAACATGGTAAAAGGACAGTTTCGAGAGGACCAACACCTTGTCTTGCTGAGAGTATGTTATTATAGTCTCAAAATAACCCAGCCGGAGCTGGCTCCGACAAGGGCCCTGTAGTGTGCAGTATGTATTCAAACTGCAGTCATGGGTCCTGAGGGACTTAGTGTGTGTGTTTGTGTGTGTTGTTATGTGTGTGAATTCAGTGCTCAGGAGAGGGACTTGGATGTGAAAAGATCCAGATTTATATGTCTTGCTGTTGGAATATCCGAGAGATATGTTGGAGGCAGCAGGGGGATTTTCTAAAAGTCTTCTCCGGTTTCTCTGCTTCAGCATTTTGTCGTAGTGAGGACATTACGTGGTGACAACAGGCATTAAAATACTGCCCCCTCCTCCTCTTTTCCCATTCACACCCGTCTGTCTCTCTTCCTCAGTCTGCCTCTTGTTTAAGTCTTTTCCAGACCGCTATTTCTCCTTCGCAAAAAAGGGTCGTAGCCAAGTCGCAGTTAAGCTATAGATTCATATTTTTCTTAAATGAAAAATATAATAAATTATTCAGCTGGACTAAAATAACATTTAACGCAACAGATGAACTGATCATTGTTATTCATCACTGGGAATACTGTGTGCACAAACAAACAGCCTACTGTATGTAATGTCTGCCCTGAAATAGTTCCTCGCCACACAACACTCTCACAAATAATGAGACTTTCCTCCTCTGATATGATGCTGCTTCTACTATTACAGCGAGGGCTTCATTTCAAAGGCTTTTTCCTTGGAGCTAAATACTTATCTTATTCTAATGGTACTCCTGAGAACAGACCACTTATCCTGATATGAATTGAATATTCACTAAAGGCAGCAGCCATGGCATGAAATTTGAAGCATAAAACATAAAAAAGGGGTGTAATAGTTGAGGGGGCGATGCAGATACAGTCACACTAAGTTCCAGTTTTTTATCAATATACGAATGAACAAGGTTTACTCATTTAACATGTACAGTGGTGTGAAAAAGTGTTTGCCCCCTTCCTGATTTCAAAGACAGAGTGCCATGTGTCTCAAACACATACACATAAAACGCTGAGCAAGCGCTCAAAAATGTATTCAACAATGCACACAAACGCACCCACAAGAGAGAGTTTAAATCTTAATGCAACTTGTGCATCAGTCTGTCATCAGTTCAAATAAAACTGAGGTTTACTGTTAAAATAATTATATATCAATATTAACATTTACTGTTATTATTTGAATGTTGTGTGAATTTAACAAATTAAATCCACAGCTACCAAGACATTTTTTCAGCCCCATTAACCCCCACTCCCACTTTTGTCCTGAAATACTGTATTCCCTGGCTTCAGGTTTACTATGTGGCATATTGAGCCATGATTTAATAAAACACAAAGTACATAAATAAGCAACGATGTACACAACGGAACCTATCTACATTGGTGTGAAAAAGTGTTTGCCCTCTTCCTGATTTCTTATTTTTTTGCATGTCTGTCACACTTAAATGTTTCAGATCATCAAACAAATTTAAATATTAGTCAAAGATAACACAAGTAAACACAAAATGCAGTTTTTAAATGAAGGTTTTTATTATTAAGGGAGAAAAATAAATAAATCCAAGCCCACATGGCCCTGTGTGAAAAAGTGTTTGTCCCCTCCTGTTAAAACATAACTGTGGTTTATCACACCTGAGTTCAATTTCTCTAGCCACACCCAGGCCTGATTACTGACACACCTGTTCTCAATCAAGAAATCACTTAAATAGGACCTGCCTGACAAAGTGAAGTAGACCAAAAGATCCTCAAAAGCTACACATCATGCCAAGATCCAAAGAAATTCAGGAACAAATGAGAAAGAAAGTAATTGAGATCTATCAGTCTGGAAAAGGTTATAAAGCCATTTCTAAAGCTTTGGGACTCCAGTGAACCACAGTGAGAGCCATTATCCACAAATGGAGAAAACATGGAACAGCGGTGAACCTTCCCAGGAGCGGCCAGCCGACCAAAATTACCCCAAGAGCGCAGCGACGACTCATCCGAGAGGTCACAAAAGACCCCACAACAACATCCAAAGAACTGCAGGCCTCACTTGTCTCAGTTAAGGTCAGTGTTCATGACTCCACCATTAGAAAGAGACTGGACAAAAATGGCCTGCAAGACAGAGTTCCAAGACGAAAACCACCGCTGAGCAAAAAGAACATTAAGGCTCGTCTCATTTTTGCCAGAAAACATCTTGATGATCCCCAAGACTTTTGGGAAAATACTCTGTGGACTGACGAGACAAAAGCTGAACTTTTTGGAAGGTGTGTGTCCCATCACATCTAGCGTAAAAGTAACACCGCATTTCAGAAAAGAACATCATGCCAACAGTAAAATATGGTGGTGGTAGTGTGACGGTCTGGGGCTGTTTTGCTGCTTCAGGACCTGGAAGACTTGCTGTGATAAATGGAACCATGAATTCTACCGTCTACCAAAAAAATCCTGAAGGAGAATGTCCGGCCATCTGTTCGTGACCTCAAGCTGAAGCCAACTTGGGTTCTGCAGCAGGACAATGATCCAAAACACACCAGCAAGTCCACCTCTGAATGGCTGAAGAAAAACAAAATGAAGACTTTGGAGTGGCTTAGTCAAAGTCCTGACCTGAATCCTATTGAGATGCTGTGGCATGACCTTAAAAAGGCGGTTCGTGCTCGAAAACCTTCCAATGTGGCTGAATTACAACAACTCTGCAAAGATGAGTGGGCCAAAATTCCTCCACAGCGCTGTAAAAGACTTACAAGTTATTGCAAACGCTTGATTGCAGTTGTTGCTGCTAAGGGTGGCCCAACCAGTTATTAGGTTTCGGGGGCAAACATTTTTTCAGACAGGGCCATGTGGGTTTGGATTGTTTTTCTCCCTTAATAATAAAAACCTTCATTTAAAAACTGCATTTTGTGTTTACGTGTGTTATCTTTGACTAACGTTTAAATTTGTTTGATGATCTGAAACATGCAAGTGTAGCAAACATGCAAAAAAATAAGAAATCAGGAAGGGGGCAAACACTTTTTCACACCACTGTATGTGTCTGAGAAATGCCTGGAGGAAAACTCAAATGCATACATGTCAGGAGCATAGTTCATCATGTGACTACTGTGTGTGGCATCACATGTGCGTGTGTGTTGTGGGTGCATGTGTGCTCACTGAAGACAGCTCTGATGTTGAGCCAAGTTAAGACTGAATTCACGACTCTGGTTGCTGTTTCCACTGCACCATAAAGAAACCATTTAGGTCAGAGGAAATGATTAAGTGTTATGAATGTTGTGCCAGGGCTCTTTTTGTGGATATGGATGTTAAAGTGAACTGGAAGACCAAAATGCTCTGTTTGGGTGGCTGACTAGATGTGAAACCGCACGAGTGTCCTTGGGACTAGCTGGTTCGTCTATGTGTGTGAGTGTGTCTGGGTAAGTGTGTGTGTATAAATGTGTGTATGCGTCTCTCCACCAGCTCTGGCAGGAACTTGGGAAACCACTGGGAGCTGCTCCAATAGTACCTAGTGTGGACTCATTTGTTGACTCAGTGATGGTTAGAGGGGCAAGTGTTGCCATCTTAACACCAGCACAGCCGAGTGGGAGACAGACACACACACACACACACACCATGTACGCACCATCTGAGAAAACAACATCAAGTAGTGCTTTTAAGAGGCTACAGTGTGTAGCTGGAGTGCAGCTCCCGCCTCATGGTAACCCACTGTAGTTTCATACAATTTGAATGACAAACTACACCGGCAGCCAAAGGGGTGCGTTTGGTTGAGGAGAGAAGAGAGACCTGGGACCAGCAGTACAGCGCTGCTCAGGTGCGCTGCGACGCTCAGGATGAAACCACATGCCTATTCTCCAGTTGCACTCTTGGACTCTGAGCCTTAAGAAATGACTTTATTTTCCTTTACCTAAAATGGTCTGGGGTGCAAAAGAAGCTTCACACATAGCTGGCTGTGTTATTTTTAATTTATTGGACAAAGCCTCAGCTGTGGAAGTCATTAGAGGGATTTGAGTGGTTAAGCATACTCTAATGCAGCTTGGACTGTGTATTAATAGTTAAAACTCAACAGCACAATCAGAACACCAAACAACACGTATGCTTCAGTAACAGTCAGCTTTCTGAGTCTCCTGCTTGCTGTGTTTTCAGTGGATGTCTACATTGGACAGGGAGCCTAAAGGCACTGCACAGAAGATGTAAACTTTCAGGAGTAATAAGTATTACAAAATCCAAACAAAATGGAGGTGATGTTATCGCATGGAAGAGTTATCTTCATTAACATTTTAGTAATTTACATTCAGATATTACAAACAATACAAATTTACGCATGTCTGATGGTTACTGATGTACATTTTTACCTCATATTTCTTTTTGCTTATCACACACTAATGTGGACTGCCTGGGAGACTATTGTTTTAATAGGAAGGGAAGATATAATTTCAGCACACGGTGTTGAAACACAGGGAGTTGCATCTGGTGAATGGTCAATATCCTCGATCGATGCTTCAAAATTTGGGATGCCATAGGGCCTGACAGCTATGAATTGTATTATGTTTGGGCAGAGGGAAGAACAGATGAGCTGGAATTGTTATGTTGAGGGAATTTAATTCACTATTTATTTTCTGTACATACACAATTTGGAGTTTGGGGTATGAGGCTTTTGTTTTTCAGTGAAATCACCGCAGGCATAAAACTTTAGCTCCTAAATTCTATAACACTCCATATACATTTTAGAAATATACAATACCCTCTGCATAAAGGCACTTTTTCATGCTGTTATTACTGTAGCTTCTGGCAGAACTACTGTCAATGTTTTGATAATGCATTGTGATTAAAAAATTATGAGCTACTTCATATTTCCTCCATCTTCTCGAAGACCTTCATCTCCTTCAAAAGGGAAATAAGACTGAAGCGCGCTCTAAATTGGAAAAGAAGACAATTAGGCTGGCTTGTGGCTGTCAGTCAGCCCACTGTTGCAAGGTGTTCTATGAGGTGAAATCAAGCAGGCGAACTAGGAGAGAGGTGGTGTAGTGAGATGGAGAGGCCAGGCAGCCAGGGGGCTACACTAGAGTAGCCGAGTGCTAGGGAGGGAAACACCATTGTACTGTTCGTTTGGAGACATTCTGTCAAAGCCGGCCCGGGCTGACACCTTGGATCACAGTTTGATAGACGGAAGAGTAGCTCTCGCTCACTAGGTCCTATTAAGGTGGATGCTTTCAAAGTTTGGGCCTGGCACTAGGGAAAAAATAGGAAGGACACAGAGGGGAAGTGGAGCCTGAGTGGAGCTGACATGCTTCAAGACCCTCTTCCCCAAACGCTCAGTCGGGGGTCAAATCGCTTTCCTTCCTTCGCCCAGTCTGGTTGGTGTCCAACTTACTGAATGTGTAACAGAGAGAGAGAGCTGGAGATAGTCACACAAAGCTCTGCAAACACACACAGTCACATTTTGAAAAAAACAACAAAAAACACTGATATCATGCACATGCACACACAACGAACTACAAAGCATGCATGACTGCATGTTAACACATGCTCACAAGCTTTGATGCAAGCTTAGATGCCCACAAATGTGCATATCTGCATATATAGTTTAGTATTCTGCAGTGAGAAGAGTGAGTCATGTCCAGTAGGATTAGTGTACGTAGGTTTCGATGCAAGACCGTTTGTACCCCACTGCATCCCCCTTCTCATGGATCAATGCTCTCCTGCTGTCACAGCGCACTGAACAGGCAGGGGCAGCCAAGAGAGGCCTGCTAGACCTACAGAGGCACAAAAGCATTGAGAGGTAGAAAGGGGAGGGGGGGTTAATGGTGGGGGCAACGCTTGAATGTGTGTGTATGCGCGCCGCTAGTCGTCAGAGAGGGGCGAAAGGAAACACACTGCACCTTGACCACCTATTATGAAGCTCTTTGCCGCGATGTCAAGTGAAAGCAAGTTAATTGGGTGAAGCTGTAGAGCATGTTAGGGCAGTGGTTGAGGGCTCGCCGGCTTGACAGTTGAGTGTCAGTGGGACCCAGTCAAGTGTGGCTGAGAGACAGAGCCCTGTCACCGGGCCTAAAGCAGGGCCGCTGGGGCTGTTAGGGAGAGAGACCGACTCCTCCCTGCACACACACACACACACACACACACACACACACACACACACACACACACACACACACACACACACACACACACACACACACACACACACACTCGCATATACATAAACACACACTACACACGTTGACACGCACACCCAATTACATTCACTCATCCCCTCTGGTGCACGCCCACGCTCTGTCACAAATTAAGATTATTTCAGAGAAAGTTAAAGATCACCTTTTCTTCAGTTAAACACTAATTTAAAACAACTTTTCTAAATCTATGAAAAATTGAAGTAACATAAAATACACGGTGATAATTGATTGTTTACCTGAGAGATGTTGTTTTCTTGACTAAATTTAGATTTTTTTTTTTTTTTTAAATATGTCCAAAACATGATTTCAGTCTTGTGCAAAATTTGGATTAGAAATAAAAAATATTCTTTACCTACGCATGGTCGTGCATATTTTGGTTAAACTGCTTTCAAATTATTTTACAAGATTATTTTAATGCTAATTGTATCAAAATAAGTATTCTCACTAACTCCAAACACAAGATTTTGTAGAAAAATAAAATCCATATAATACCATTTAACATATGGTGAAACTTTGCTGTCAGTATTATCACATCATGATTAACAATTAAAAACATAAAGCCATGATTTAAACTGCTATTTTATTTGCCCAGTTAATCAATTTATATTATTCTGGTAGTGGTTTAATAGTATAAGATAACTGCCAAATGTAAACTTTTTAAAATTGTAATTCCTTAAACCTAAATGAACACTAACAACCTCATCTGTATGGAACATTATCCCCATTTTCAGTGGTTTGATTGCCTTTTTTCCCCTCAATGTATTCACTAATATAATGGCACTGAGAGGGGGACCTGGCAACTTATTGACACTCCTAAACAGAACTTAACCAAAGATGCCCCAAATACTCAGCTTTAAGTGATTCCCAGGGGAAGGTTAGAGAGCAGCTCTGCAGATAGTGTCGAGGGTTGCGGGATGCCCATTTATCTTCCTAAAGCTCACATTCAATCTCCATCAGACTGTCAGATGGAAATGAGACCCTCTCTTTTGTACCATTCACACCCCAGAAGTGCTACTGAGTGCCCCTCTCTCAATGTGACAAAAAAGACCCTAATTAGAAAGGAGTGAAGGATGTAAGAGAGGAGGCTGGCCATGGCCCCAGGATCATTTTGGTTTACACCATGTTATGTCTATGGCTGTAATATTTGTGCTGAGCAGTGTGGGAATCAAGCTTGGCAGCAGATCCCCTGCTATGGGTGTCTCAACATACTCAACGATCCATAATGTAGGCCTTATGAAACTGATGGTCCAGAACACAGTCTCTATTCTGAAAGGCACAAAGCATTTGACAAGGTTGTTAGGACTTTGTCTGGCCACAGTCACCGATTAGGTTAATTCTCTGGATTTGTGTTCGTATAAAGCACACAATAGACATTCAGAGCTCTGTATCCAACAATATATCCATATGGTTTGTGTTAAGGTGTTCTTAAATTTTCAATTAGTCAAAAATATATATATTTTTTTATGAAGTTAAGCAGTTGACTTTAATATAAGGATAACTGATCAAATCCAACCCTGCAGCTAGACACAAGCCCTTTGACACTCAGTGAACCATCTGCCTCGGGCAGCTTTGAAATAATTATGTCAATTTGATTATACTGCTAACAGTATACTATTTATGAGGTAACGCATCTCACTGAGCCACATTGCTCAATTACAAAGGTGAGAGTGATCCTAAAAATATTCAGTGAAAGAGAATAGTTTGGATCAGCTTGATTTGAAAAGCCTCTCTAATTGGTCTTTAGCACTTACGAGCGTTTCATATAAACTGCACAGTTATCCTTACATCCTTAACCTCATGAGTATCACCTAAAACCTCAGCATCAGATTAATGCAATCACATTCACTTTTAAATCTAATTCCTCAAACATTTCTACCATTGTCCAAATGTTCGGCCCCTGTCTGATTTTACTTCATGACTCCTTACTCCTCGACTAACAGCTCTGTAAACTGCTTAAAGGACCATTACTTCTCCTTACTTCCTCTATCATAATGGGTTAAATGTACTATAAGCAGTCAACTCAGGCAGTTAAGTTAAAAGGCTATGAGCAGTCGAGTCTTGAACGCTATGATAAAATGTGTTTTCATTGCTCTCTTTGTGTTCTATTCAACTTTCATATTGCAGACATTAATAGAAACAACTATTAATCAACATTATAAAACGTGAATTCAAAATATACAGAATATTTTATTAATAATATGGAATATTTATATCGTAGCAATGTACAGTATTAACCATGAAGAAAATTATAGTCAGAAGAGGCTCTGAGATTGCATTGTAAAGATCATTTTTAATGATAATTATCACATAAAACTAAATATTTTTTAGATTCATCTAACTTTAGCAGTTGAACTGAGTTGCTTGTTGACAAAAATCTTTCATCTTTCAACAAATTATGGCATAAAAAAATCCTATCCTATATTAATTAAAACTGAAGCCAAAACACCACTGACACTAGTAGTTAGTAGTACGAAGTCCAAAGTACTACATGACAATATAAGTAAGTGGTAGAGGCCCGAAAAATTGATTTATAAGTAAGTTATAATATTTAGGTCCAAATTTGACCTTTAACAATGTTAAATGGCTTTTAAATGTCCCCCCATATGGCTTCATTGTTAATAAAGAAGATATTATTTAATCTAATGGCACTCGACTTTATTTGATATATTTATGTTTTAAGTACATGACACTATATTGCTAGAATTAGGTGTTTCCTTAATTACATAAGAATTCAAACATTTCAATGAAAATAATTATACAGAAGCTGTGGGGTCACCAGAGACCACTTTTCTTATTTTTCCAATCTATTGTAATTAGAAAAAAAAAGATAAGTTCGGGGTTTAATTTTTAAAAGTTCCCAACAAAGAAAAAAAGGGTGAGAAAATCAATAAGCCATTTTAGTCTCTATCTATCAAAGCGGATTCCTTCTTGTCTGTTTTAAAGTGGGGATGTGGCACTTTAATAGGATAGCGCGAGCCTGTTTGAAATGTATGCCAATGATTCCTGTCATTTCATGGCAGCCCGGCCATGGTTCACTGAGCGCCCACTTCTCCCCTGTCAGCTCGACTGAAGACAAGCATTTAGTTGCAAACTTTGAGCAGGTTGCGCAAACCAGAAATGATGTGACTGCTACTTCCAATCCCCATCCTTCTCTTTCATGCTGCAATGCCACTGGCGGTCAAAGAAAGGGGAGAGGAATGTGCTGTACCTCATTTAACTGAAGAACATGCTGATTTAGTAAAAACCTTAAAGGCGAATAGACAAGTGGGGGGTTGAGATGACAAGAAAAGAAAGGACAGGGAGGAGAGGGGAACATATGGGATCTGAAAGAAGGGAGGAGTTTAGTATAGGGGATGTCAAAGGTTATCAGTTGACCTTTGGTGCTATATGTCTAGCTCCCAGGATACCTGCTTTGTTAAGTTTGTCGTCATCGTACTAATTAAGCCAAACACATGTTCGTATACTGACCCATGCTAAATTCAGAGAACACAGGAATGCAGCTTTCAGTTCTTGTGCATGACCAGCATCATTTTCCAGTTATCAACTTTTTTTTTAATTTTTTTATTTTTTATTTTTTTACGATTTCTGTGTATTAACACTGGGCTAGTAAGTCAGTATCAAGTAGCCCTACTGGCTAGCTGACAGTTTGGGTGCCTTAAGGCCACGGCCCTATATTTTCTGCCTTGTAGCACACCAAAGTAAAATCGCTTGTCAGGCCGAGGTGTCTGTGAACTGACAAGATGCCCCAGTGACATTTCAGCTCGAAAGAGCAAGTGTCTTGCAACCGAGTGGTCAAATATCAGAGAATAGGTCAAGCAGGGCGGAGCTGAGTGCTATCCGGAAGGCCAGTCTCTACCAAACGCCAAACGCCCCCTTGACTTTGACAAGTGGGACTGCTGGGGGGTCAGTGAGGGCAGCGAAGGGGCGGCTGTGCGACGGAACAAAGTGATGTTCTGTTGGGCATGGCCAGACAGTGTGCACCTTATTGGCTTCAAAAGGGAAACGACATTGACATTGATTAATCTTCTTAACCCTCTTGAACATGAAGAGAGGGGTGGGGAGCTTAGAGTGGAGGGGATTTGGCAGCCCCATAAGATGGGCCACTCCAGTGGTTTGTACGGAGCATGGCCCCCTGAAATGTACTCTGACATTCATTAGAATATCTTTGACACCTATCATGGGGGAGCGAGCAAGTCTAGAGGAGGAGAGCACTGTCTCCAGTGATCTCAGTCACCTCCAAAATGTTTTAGATTGGGTCATGTGAGTCAAATCACCCACTGCTAAACAATGGAAGTTTATCATCAAAGGATAAAAAGCCACATGTTGGCTTTGCAGACGCACTTTCGTTTATTGTAGTTTATGTAACTGGAACAACATTAATTAGAACACATACAAGGAGTGTGGTGAATTCTGCAGTTAGAATTAGATGGGTCGTTTTTGTCCACAGTATCTGCAGCAGTGTAATTACACTTTTGGTGCCAGTGCACATTGAAGTTTCGAATGAAACAAAGGCGCATCTGAAAACAGTGCATGCCTGTACCCATACAGTAAGGTGTCAATTCTAACGGCCAAATGGTGTTCTAAATAGATAAAAGCCTCTTCCATTAACTTATGTCTTTGTGTTTTTCTGCTGTTTTTCTGTTTTTGTTGAATTTTAATGGAAACAGAAAGAGCGAAAGAGAGAAAGAGAGAGAGAGATAGAGAAAGAGAGAAAGCATGTGTCAAAGTCTTGACAGCCATCAAGGCAATACGGTGGTGCTGACATAAATATTTAACACTGAGGGGCAACCTACAGCATGTCATGTCACGGCCGTGATTAGGGTGAACGGTGACCCCCTCTCATATAACATGGTTTCATGTTGGAGAGTGGCGGGGGGGGAGGGCATGTGTCAGCGCTTCATAGACTCCATATCAGAGGACGGACAATGCTCCCCTTAACCCTCATTTCCATAAAGCCATTCCTTTGGAACAGTGTTCCCCACAGGTCTCGACTCCCTACCTGCCTATTCGCCATCTCCAGGTGGTGCAGAGTCCTTGGCAGAACGAGCTGTGTGTGTGTGTGTGTGTGTGTGTGTGTGTGTGTGTGTGTGTGTGTGTGTGTGTGTGTGTGTGTGTGTGTGTGTGTGTGCACGCACACTTCTTGACATTAGACCTCTTAAGAGCCTGATAGTGTAGATCCAGGAGAGGAGCTGTTTATCATTCAGCGAACATCATTTGGTTGTTTCTCATCGATTGCTTCAAAAATGTTTTTCCAATGTTATGTCATTGTTTGCAGACCGTCAAGGGTGAGCCCCCTGTGAATAATTCCAACCTTAATTGGAAAGAAATCCATACATGGAACTTAACTTGCACGCAGGATCACAGTACCTTGAAGAAACAATTACAAAGCATAGAGAGGTAATCAATGGCTAAGCCTCACCATGAAATGTCACCAGATGAAACTGATATGGCCCTGTAGTATTCGCATTTATTAATGTTTATCTTTCCAAAGTAGGAAGGAACTAAAGAGCAGTTACAGATAGCACAGAAAGTAGTGAAGAGCGATACAATATTAGCTTAAAATATATGTATTTATGTAAATTAAACCTTATGTAAAGTGTCCAGAACTTTAGTTAATAAATCATTAATTCAGTTTAGCAGCTGGTATCTTTCTTTTTTTATCCTTCAACCCCCCTGATGTTTGTACAATGTTTCTAAATACCCTAATAATCAACGTAAAACATTACATAAACGTTAGAACCAGCTGACACAATCATACATAATTACGCATTCTCCAAACGCAGCTGCAACTTGATAGATAGACCAAGGGGGTGAAAGAGAGCGAGAGTAATGAGCCTGCTTTTTTCTGAATCCTTCCAATGCAACAGGCTGGAGCTGCATAATAGAAGAATTTATTCAAGGTTTATTGTGGTCAGGTCTCCCTACTGTAAATCAACACGTTCATCATGCTAATATGTTAACCTCACCTATTGATTTGTAGCAATGGCTGCCCCAGAAGAAAAAGCATAATAATTCAAAACAAAACAAAAATGACTTTAGTAGTCAGTAATTAACAGATATTTAAAACACTGAAAGATAATGGATGGATCCAAAGATGAAAAAAAAAGGTTTTAACTCAGCATACCTCAATTATAAAGAATAAAGAATAAAAAAAAAGCATACAAAACTGTAAATCAAAATAGTTGTCTGTAAATACGCAGAAGCCCTGTGATTTTATAACAAAAAAATGTTTGTTTTAGCCACAAAAGTAGGACAGAAGCCTTTCACACTATATCATTTACCTTCAGCACTTGGGAGTTTCCTCCTTTTCCAGTAGGCTGAGCTGATAGTTCTTCCGGTAGATGACATATTACACCAGTCCTGTGGTCATGCCCAGGCTCCATCTCTCCAGTTCTTTGTTCAGTCACAAATCATTTCGTGGGCTCCCTTAAGTGCATCTGTGTTTGTTAAGTGCCCAGACCAAAGACTGTGGTGTTAATCCAATTTGCCCTTAACATTTTTGTGAGCAGTTGCCATGTGGTCGGGTGGTTAGAGGAGGATAGTGACACACCTGGGAGAAAATGAAATAATTCTCCCATGGTACAGGAAAAGGGATGAACTTGAAACAAACAACACAAGAGGGGATGAAGATGGGCTGTGAGTGCTGTTACCTGTCCCTGTAGTCGTTTACACTCTCACACTCACATATGCAGACACACTCACACACACATCGTCACATATAGTGAGAGACAAAAGTCCCTGATTAAATTTTAATGGGAAGCCTTTTTAGGCCAGCCCTATTGTCTTTCCCATTAAAGTCTCTGGGATCCTGGTGTCTCTAGTGAACGGCGACAATAGAAGGCCCTCATATACTTTCCTCCCCATCTCTCTAGCAGGGAGACGGAAGTGGGATGTTATTATTATTTCATGCCTCAGAAGAGTCCAGTGCTCACTTTAGGGCTTGGTCACAGCAGTGGAGCATCCTGCCCGGGGAATGCTCTGAGAGGTGCTCTGAGTGCACATACATTGTTCACTTCAAGTTGTGGGCCATTTTCTTACATGCCCCCTAAAGCGGAAGAGAAGCGTTGTTATTTCAGCCTTGTTTGGCATGGTAAGACAAGAAAAGTGCTCCAGGGGAGGTCAAAGGTGACCAGCAGAGTAATAATGGACAACCAAACTGTAAAGTCCTGTTCGCAGGGACGGACCACAAAACACATACAAAATAAGATCTGAACTGCCGCAGCAGTATTTGTAAGTAAGGCAAAATTTACAGCTGTGTTCACAAGCTTTCAAGTGTCTGGAAGTCTACAGCCTATGTGCAAGAGGGTGCAAGGGACTTTACAGAAACAGGTGAAGCAGTGTTCCTTAGGATTCCTTGTTGTCAGTCCCTCAGACCTCTAGTTTTATGGTGATAAATCAGTCCGATACTACTCTACAGTTTTACGTAGCCACTAACTAAACATTCTCAACAATAAAACTTCAAGACACTATATTGCCAAGAAAAGTCTTTCCACTAAATGTGTCTGTGACAATTACATCCAACTGGCAAATAAATCACTTCCTAAAACTGTAGTTCTGAACCTGGGGGTCGCAACCAGCTTCAGAGATGATCTCCAGGGGCCACCAAATGGTTGTGGCAAAAACTAGGTCAAAATGAAGTTTGAGGCTTAAGGGCTGTTAATTTGAAATGGGGCTTTTAATTTGAAATTGTCAGTATGTGTCCCACAGTATCGTTTGCCAAGCAGCTATTGCTAGTTTTGCTACTTATTGCAGGAAACGACTTTTTAGAAAAAGTATTCCAGCTCGGCTCTGGCCAAAAAGAGGTGTCTCATGGTGGGTCACCTGAAAGCCCTGTGCTGAACAGTACAGTATCAGCTGCTGACATGTAAATTCAGCTGGGTGCCATTGGTATCCATGCCTCCCAATTAGTGAGAATAAGGAGAGAATACGGACAGGTTATATTTAGGGTTCTGACTTTTCTCCTCAGGGACTTTAGCTTTTGGTTCCATAGACTAGGTCAATCCATCCACAGACAACTGATTGTTTAACCCAACGCTGAAGCCAGTAACAACATAACTGAATATATAGTTGGGATTTTGTTTCTTTTTGGCACTCAGATGTTGTTTGTCCACTCGCAGTGTTCATAGCTCTCTTGAATAACAAGCTGTACATGCAACTATTCAGTTTGTTAAAGCTAACAGTGTCTTTCATTTTAATTTTCCTCCTCTCGTTCTTATCTTGAGCCTGGCTATTGCAACAAATACCTTTTCTGAGATTTCAGAGTACGATATGATATTTAAACACCTACTATATTAAACTTGCCGAAACTATTTGATTATAAAATTCTTCAGTTGGAAAAAGACTGTTATTTGCCTGCAGAAGTCCCTCTCTCATATGGTGCCCATGCTCCAGAGCATCTGATAAAAGTTTAATGATGTTTACATCTGATTACTTCGGAGGATATGGAAGGCATTCTGTTCATTAGACCACCGCTGTAATTGAATTCCTGGAATTTGTGGATGGTATGAAGGAAAATGGCAGTGTAAGGTGTAAAAGTGTTTCAAAGCTCTTTTTGTGTTGTATGACTTTGCTATGGGGTCTGGTTTGTGTGTTATGTTGCCAGCCCAATACAATATGCACATCAGCAAATTGTATTATTTCACACTCACAGATACTAACAGCCACTTGCACAGTCATTGCGAACAAATTTAGAGTTACAAAGGCAGCTGCTCTCACTGGCTAGTTTTTCTCGAGTGATTTGACCTAACTTCTGACAATTCGGGGTGGTAACCAAGGCCACATTTAGATCACACTTATCCTTTGTTTATAAGAATAATTATATTTCTAGCTATATGGATGGATAGATAGCATGTGGTCAATTCACAGTCTAATCATCCTAAAAAAAACGCTTTTAATTTCTTCTGTGTTCATGTAGCTCTGATACCGGATGACATCACCAAAATTGTCCAGTCAGTCCATGTAACTTGGTCAGTTTTTAAGAAGCCAGTGTGAACACAAACAGGACCAAAAAAATAAATATATAATTTTATTTCCTTGGTCTTAACCAAATGAATCAAACTACAGACTTGAAAATGCCTTATAAGTATTAAAGCCAGAAAACAGATATGACCAAGCCTTCAGTGTAAACGCTGAATTATAAATTTATGTATGCATTCCTCTGTTACAACCTTTCAGTGACCATTGTTTAGGAAGTCGGGATTGTTAGGTGCCTGTGCATTCTGAAGACATCTGAGTATAATTAATGAAAAATAGACTTGCTGTGACCTTTGAGCTCAGTGATTGACACAGATAGACAGTTACAATCCTTTAACCTTCAGAAATGTCAAGATAAAACTAAACTCTGTGGCTCGGCCCACTGACACCTGTCCTCCCTCCTTTCCTAACCTATATGCCACAGTATGAGTCTCCTTATGTTTACTATCACCCTATTGATTTGTTTGTGAAAAGGCTGTGGTGCCTATTAAATATTCACAGCTTGTTTTTTTTTTTCCCTTTCACCATCACTTTATTCTAAAAAGCAATTTGTCTCCTCGACTCTTTATAAGTCATGTTCTGCTTACAAGTTGTAGAAACATGAAGGCAAATCCTTTCCAACATTAATTTTTAAATCTCTATTCTTTTGAATCTCTAAATCCCTTTAGCTCCTTTGGCAGTTAGCTCATTTTGTCTGGAGCAGTGCTTCAAATAATAATGTGAGGAGCCTCGCACTTACAGTTCAGATAACTATCACTGTCTGCGCTGTTTCTCTGCACTCGAAGGTAGTTCATAGGAGGGACCATCCTGTCCACCAATGTAATTGATTCATTGGATCATGGTATGATTTTTCCACCGTGAAAATATCAAAGACTGAAGATATCACAGCCAGATTCCACTTCATCCACCCCTCTGTCAGCCAACTTAAAGTTTCCTCATATTGATTTCAGAGGGTGGAAAAACTTTCTCTTTTCTGCTTGTTGTTTGTTGTTTTGTTGCATCTGAACATTGTTAAAACAGTGGAAAAGTAGCTGAGGCAGATTAAAGCACTCTTTTTTTTTTTTACTTTTTTTTTTTTTCTCATTCTTAATTCCGATGTTCCCAGTAGAGCAGAGACTGACGTCTTTGCTGCTGTCTGAGTGATTAGGTGTGGCTGCGGAGGCCAGCTTCCTACCCCCCGTCTTCAGCAGGTCCTAATTTCATGTGAGTAGCTGAAAGGATGTGTTTGCGTTTATTTGCGCCTTTTATGTCGAAAAACTTCAAAGGCACCCCTCTCCTCTTCACCTATCATCAGTGACAGATAGCGCACCCTGGGAGAGGGAGTGCATCAGTATCTTTCTTTATTTATTTGCTCTCCATCTGAAGATGAAATACATCACACGCCGCTCCCGCTCACCAAAAAATAAAGGAGCACGGAAGTGATATTAAGAGGGCTGCAGGTGAGGGGAGTCCGTTAATATGTTAATGTAATCCTCCTGTTAGGTGTCTCCAATCCCCCGAAGATGGGCAGTAATCAGTTTGTTCCTGTCTGCTGGCTTTCTGGGAGGGAAAGGCGGCACTAATCAGAAGTGGCGTAGCACTCGCAGATGCCAGGCAAAGGGGAGGGTAGTGAGATGACACCTCATGGATTTATTACCTCCCAACCTCCATCCCGAGCTGGGTGAATCCTGCATAAAATCGGCAAAATAAATAAAGCTAACCACCATGTTAACCAAACATGGAAAATGTGAGCCTGGGAGGTGAGAATCTAGAGACACTCAAAGTACTTGAGCACTGTTTTGCCTGTGTGCTGAAGCTGCTGCTTTGCATACATGATTTATTATAATTTCATTGCCACTGTTGCTTCATTATTTAGATTTTCTCTAATAGGCATCTTACATAAATGTTTTTAATATTTTTCCTTTGGCCATGACATTGTAAAGGATACAGCACAGTAGAGTAACTTATATAAATGTGTACTGGGGTTGCAAATAATTGTTTTCAATAATGAGTAATCTATATATTATCTTCTCATTTAATTCATAAATCATTTTGCTAAATAATGTCAGAAAATCATGACAAATTTGCCCATTAAAATGTCCTACAATAGAGATAAAGCTGATATATTTAAATTACTTCTTTTATATATTATCAAAAGATTGCATTTTATAATCCAATAAGACAAGTAGCAACAACAAATCCATTCAGCTGAGAAGTTGGACCGAGGTAGTGTGTGGTATTTCGGCTTAAAATGGGTGTTACATGATTGATAATCGAACTAGCTGCCAATTTCTGTGATGTAGATACATTTGAAATCTAATAACAAATTCCATACGCATACTAGCATGCAGCTAAAGTTAGGCTACATCAAAATGTTTAAAATACTATATTTGGATTCTGAAAGCTGGTTGATGGGTTATTCGTCAATAATGTGTCCGTATTTTGTTCTGTTGTTTATGTTTAGTTTGCATGATCCTTAATGATATAACCCCACACTGTGTGGTTTGGTTGTTAGGCCATGCCCCTAATATGTTTTGCAATTGAGCCTCACATTAAGGCTTTGACCTTTTGATGTAACTAAACTGGCCTTTTCACCCGCAGATCTTCACCTTTGAACTGTGTCACTCTCAATGCTCTGAGCACAGGTTATGAATTTAGTATTGATTATATCTTGTCTTAAAGATGTTCGGATATTGATCTGTTTTCAGTTCATGGTGCATGGGATAGGAGGTTGGATATCGGGTGAAGTACCAGTGGAATATATTTCTGACTAAGCATACGGGTACATTAGGCCTATTACCATTTAACTAATGTGACTCGCTTTCTTTATAATTAGCCTCATCTTCATGTGGAAGGTAAAGTGGTTTACCTTTTGTAATAATACTTGCTTTTGTTTTACACCGGAAAGATGCTTTTCTTTAGATAACAGTGAGAAACTTATTCAAATTTAAGATTGTTCTTTTCTTAAGTTGTGGTTGTTCTTTATCTTTGTGTCAGTCTCACTTTTTCTCTGTCTGTGGTCAGGCAGAGAGGAGTGGAGTCATTTGACCAGTATGTATGTGCTGTTGTGTCTGTGTGTGCGCACGTCCACACACACACACACACACACACACACACACACACACACACACACACACACACACACACACACACACACACACACACACACACACACACACACACACACACACACACACAGTGCATGGTACAGTGTGGTAAAGGTCAGTGCGATGAGTTCAGGAATGACAGGAAACAATGAACCTCCCCAGGTCCAGTAAATTAACCCATGTCACAGGCTGCTCATTCCTACTGATCAATACTGAACACTTTGCTTTCAGAAAATGAGGGTCATCGTCCTCGGGCCCCAGCCTCCCAAGGGACGGACAGGAACGCTGATAAAACAATCACCATAAAGAGGTTCCAGACTCACAGCAGAAGAGCGAGTGCTAAAGGCTCCTTCAGTGTCAGCGTGTGTGCTGAGAGCCACTTGCTCTCCTCCAACCCCCCACTACCACTGCTAGCTCCGCTCTGACAGATGCACGGTCGATAAAGTGGATTTGAGATATAAATGTTTCCCAAAGCCCTCTCCATCACTTCGAGACACCTGCAGGCTGGTGCACGGTGACACAAAGGGAGGCTCTATTCTGCTATCTCTGTCACCCCCCTCAGAGCATGCTGTTTACAAAGTTAGTCCCATAATGGTGCTTACTACAAGTACAGCGTGTAATCTCTGACTGCTTTGGTACTTAGTTTTATCTCTCACCAAATTTCCCGAAGTAATTGAAGAGCTAAAAAAAAAATCCTTTGAGGGTAATATGCTTGGGAGCCACTTGAGTCAGATAAAACTTGAAAACTGAAAAAGTGTAGACAGCTTCCCAAATGGCAACAACAGTTCAATCCAGCACTACCTTTTTTGGGGGCGGTCAGATTATCAGTATCATTTGGTCCAATAGTCCTGAAATAGATGTGGTAAATCTGCTTAATAATAAGCAGGTCCAATTTTTGTTCGTGACTGGCTAATGTCATATTTAGCTGTAGTTTGTGACTTCTTACTGTACAGACCATGAACCTTTTTAATTACGTAACAAGATGGTCATTTTTCTGGCACCATCGTCACACCAAACTTTATATCTTGTTTCCCAACTAGTAGCAAGGATATAAGAAAAGTTTCCCTTTCTACTTTCCTTGTTACTACTTTGTATTCTGTTGTGTATTGAATCCTCACAGGGTCTTCACACTAACTAGTCTTTCACTCTTGTTTTTTGTTTTTTAAATTCATCTACTGTCCTGCTGCTCCTTTTTCATCTTTATTTTTTTGTGGTGAACAAAAAATGAAGAATATATTCTATTATTTACTCCAATTTGGTAGCCTAGTATCTATAGCCTTTTCTGCTGGCGTCCACCTCTCTCTCTCACACACACACACACACACACACACACACACACACACACACACACACACACACACACACACACACACACACACACACACACACACACACACACACACACACACACACACACACACACACACACACACACACACACACAGAGAGAGACTAGACACACACATGCACTCAGTCACCGATGCCTCCTGACCTCAGCTTGCGGTCGCTGCTGGCTGCCCAGAGCATATTAAAGGCTTAGATAAAGGGAGCTGGAAACTGGTTGGGGCTGGTCCATCGGCCCGAAAAAAGTGCTTGGAGCAGCAGATGCAGTGGCGGTTCAGGGAGCCCTTTTTCCATTAGGAGTCATTTCCAGGTCCACCCTCAGCCGGTGACAAAGTGGTCTCCGCGTCTTCATTTTCTGCTGATCCCGTGTGAGCCGGAGGGAGGGAGGGACTGTCATCAGTTACTCCTGCCGCCGCCCCCTAATTGCAGCCAACTGTCGATGCGTGCATTTGGACCTTTTTCAGGCCTACATTATTTATTGGGAGAAAAATATTGTATTGATTTTGGATGGCATCGTGAGCTATAAGTGATGTGGCTAAAGAGCTGACAAGACACTCTATAAACTTTTATAACAGTGTCATAGCTGTACTTCCCTCATATAAAATTAACACATTTGAATGTAATGTAGAACAGAGAATGACTGCATTGCAGGGAATCACAAATGTGAATCTTTTGTACTGCTGCCAGATTTGATTTCACCCTGTCTGGTCCTCACAGCACCGCTGGTGGCTACGCCTTCTGTTTTTGAACTCTTCTTGAGCAGAAAACACCAAAATAGAAAAAAATAAAAATAAAACACGAGCACAAAAAAAGCAGGTTTGCATGTTTCGTTAGTCTGTGGTCACAATTTTCTGTTCATAGCCAGAAGAGAAATTTGACCGAAAAAAGCCACCATTTGAAAATTAAAGGTAAATATTAATGACAGCCCAGTGAGTAAAGGATGAAACCCACTAACCGGTCATCTTTTGTAAAAACTATGCCCCTGATAACCTGTTAATACAGTTGCTCATTCACTAATTTGGCCACTCAGGTTTCCTCAAAGCACAAAGACTGAATAAAAACTTGGGGCTTCAGCCCACACTGATGCACAAGGTGATTTATGTTTACACTTCAAAAATGATGTGGTTATGGTAAGGAAAACATCATGGTTTGGGTTAAATGTAACACGGTCACTGTTTGGTCAGGTTTGGGAAAAGAAAGGCTAAATCTGCGTTGACTTTTGCTTTTCGTGGAGTTCAATGTGCACCGGTGTCCTGTGTGAAAGTCAGGTGTTTGAATCCATTCAACCACTCACGACCTCCTCCCTACACAGACATTGTGCGTATCTCTTTGATGTCAACAGCTGTGACTGGTATTACTAAAGATTCATTTTCCTCTGTGTATGAGTGTTTTGTAAAGGTTTTGGCTTGTTTGCGGCAGCATATTGTAGGCGATGCTGGTTTAAACATCATGGAGAGCACGGCTTGAGCAGTTAGGTGTATACTTGACTTGGGCATGGTCATGGAATAATTCATTACTAAAACAGTCCTATTTATTGAGAATTTATAGAGAACACATTGCCTTTTTTGTACAATCTATCTTGGGCACGCTGTTCAATACCGCTGCTCTTTATAGTCTAACAGAGTGCTGTGTTTCACAGATTGATGAGATTGGCTGTGAAACACGTTCTAACTATACTGTACTGGTCTCACCACCTTATCATAAACCTGGCTGCCATTTTTATATTTTGTGAACCCCTCAGTTTGCACCTTACCCGGCATGTGAGTGTGAGGTTTTCTTGTTTTTCACTGTACGTACTTGCCATACCATTTAATTCCCTCCAGTTGGGTCACATTATAGAAATGTGATCCTGATCCCTTTCCAATGCAGTGACCTCATTACCTGTAAAGGCTCCTGGTAGATGTGTGAGCACATTAGAGCTGTTTAGTGGTGAAGGGGCAGCTAGGTACAAGGCTTTATTTTGGCACCAGCTGTGGGCACTCCAGGAGTCCCGGGAATGATGCAAATAGCTAGAATGGTGCTCTGCATATTGAAGACCAGTCCAAGCTTCATAATGAAACACATGCATGTGGGGAGTGACACGTATAATCCAACTCTAATCTTTTCAGACATTTTAACAAGGCTGACAAGTCGCATAAAATCAAAGCAACCTCACTATAAAATACAGCATATAATAGTTAGCGCTGCTTCATTAAAGAAAAAAAGAGAAGAAATCACATTGTTACTGAAAACACAACTGTTTGCCAAACTACCACTTTCTTTTGTTTTACAATAGTTCTCAAATAAAACAAGGCCAGCTTTCACAGGCGAGGGAGGGCAAGGACTTTGTAAACCACTTTCTCCCTCCTTTTCCCTCTTTCAATAAAGACCCTGTGCCTAGCATACCTGCAATGTTTGATTCTATGTAATTGAAACAAGGCGAGAGTGGTTCCTTGCCAGCACATGGCCTCACCATTTAAGGTAATGTTTGCGCTGCTAAAGCCGCTAATGAATCCAAGTCTTGGGAGCTGGCACAGCGACTCCCCTCACCAGCGCCTGAAAGCGCCTCAGGATGCTGTCCCCTTCCCTTCCACACAGCTGTGAAAAGTTTAAAAAGCCCGACCCCATAACATGAAACGGTGAGGGCGAATACAACTACAATTAAAAGGGGGGAAAAAAATATTACTTTGGCATCCTGAGGTCATTATCCGCATTTTATTGCCATTTGTACAGTGCTTTTATTTTGCTTTATATGAGGAGGATTGGCCTTTAATTGCTGCATTTGCTTGTTTTTCCTTGCAGTGTTTTTAATTTCTGAATGCTTGTATGCGTCAGGGGGGAAAAAGACTGTGTACCTTCAATGACCCCACAAATTCCCAACAGAATGATGTGTCCTATCTTAAAAACTCTGATCTTGGGATTCTCCACAGAGTTGATGACACAGGATGCAGCAGAATATAAATAAAATATTATACTCATTGGGGAACAGCATGTTAGTCTGAATGTGTACTCGCTGACCCTTAACAGCCCCACATTGTATAAAGTCAGATTTCCATTTCTGTTTTTGTCCATAAAACAGTTCTTGGTGCTACAGAAATACTGGGATTAAAAATGCTCAGTCCACGTAGAAATGCACAGAGCCTGTAATCAGCAGTTGTTTGGACTTCAAAAAATTTTGTGATGTCACAAATTTGTGCTCATCACATGTCCGCCCTCAGCACAGCCGCCCACTGTCCAACCTTTTAGGCAGAAGAAAACGCCAATCGGTTGTTCTGTCCCAGAGCTTGCGAGCGACAAGACTGAAAAAAACCTGTGGTTGGCCTGGACGTGCGTCACTCAGAAAAGAGTCAACCAATCAGAAGAGGAGGGTCACTGATATCAATACGCCTTAAAGACACAGACACAAAATTGCCTGTTCTTGGTAGAGCTCCACAGAGAAGCTTAAGAGAGAAGTGAGAGAGCTGTTTTTTAGGGATGGGAATTTCAAACAAAAATACAATTTAATATTTGCTTGGACATTTTCTGACAATTATTCAATCGGCCCTCTCCCGTGCCACCACATGTACACACTTACAGAAAGAGAGTCACTAACGCTGAGCTCAGGCTCAACAAATGCCATCAAACTTTAAAAACCCTTGCCTTGGACAAATTCGATGGGAAGCATTACTCTGCTTGTTTAATATCAAACTTAATTAATCTGGTGACAAAGTTAGTCACTGACTGTGGATGGACTGTCTGCTCAGTGCTTCGCTTTCAAATGACTGTTCACAGTTGTGATAGTCTAATGGTATGCTAGCTTTACCAGGCAGAGTTTGCGATGTACCTTATTTCCATTTATTTTTTGAAGTAGTTCCACACAGAACTTTTTGACGGCTTTAGTAGTCTTTGCATAATTATTCTGTTTGTACTGTAGCTTCTTATCTCAAACAGATCCTGCTAGTAACACGTTCTTCTTGTCCTTCATTTGTTTTTTCATGGCGGTTGGTAAACAGCTTTTTGGTGCATCACTGCCACATGTGGCGGTAGTAATCCATTACTACCAGGTGCAGGTAAAAAAAACTGGAAAACAGGATAATAATTAGATTATCTTTTACAAGTATTGAAAATTCTAAAATCATGACTAATGCCAAATGGTTTTTGGTATGTATAACCACAAAAATATATTGTTATGAATATCAAGCATGCAAATAAAACACCAGAAAAGTGTAAACGATCGAACATTTAAAAGAAAGACGTTTTCGTTTTTGTTAAAGTCTTTTTTTTTTTTTCTTCTTTTGAACAAGTCCTGAATTGTTTATTCCACTGTGAGATGCAGGAGACAGGGTGAACTGTTAGCTGATATGATGAAGAACTTTGGATTATAAAGGATAACAGTTCAGGTTCAGGGGTCAGACC
Source organism: Brachyistius frenatus (assembly GCF_029030835.1). Lineage (NCBI taxonomy): Eukaryota > Metazoa > Chordata > Actinopteri > Embiotocidae > Brachyistius > Brachyistius frenatus. Next base: position 8,890,130 of record NW_027210606.1, on the reverse strand, counting down.
AGCATATCAAAGTTTCTGGTATTTATTTGTAGGATATATGGAGAATAATTGGAATTCTTCACATTGCTTTAATGTGATTACGTCCAAGAGGAGCAATGCTATATTATAAATACAACTCATTTCTCCCAGCTTTTCTGTGATGAAATGTAATACAACACAGGCTCGCTCCACACAGGACGAGACCACACTCACCCAACAGTACAACAATTACATCTGTCCTAGAAATTAAGAACACATTTGAGACCACAAGCCACAAATGTGTTTCAGAGAAAACACTACTTTTCAGCTACGCTACCTTTCTTGTGTGGCTTTCTCAATTGAGCCTTTTGAGCGAGGATCTTAATCCACTAACAAGACCAGAGAACACCCTAACTGGCGTAATCCAGACGCTCTCTCGGGCTCTCCCAGGTACTGACTGACTGATTGTTGGAGATAGATGTTATCTGGTGTAATGCAGTTCCACAGGGCATTTAAACAACATTAACGTCGCTGGATAGGCAGAGAGAAGCAACACATTATGAGCTATGAATGATGGGCTCATGACTAATAAGAATGTGCCGTGACAAATGTGCATTTTTAGACACTCTGGTCGCTTCTGTCAGCACAGATGACAAATATAGCTGCTGTGTTTGTATGTGGGGAGGTTGATGCATGAGTGTTGACTGAAGTCCTTAGTAACCGTCCTGTAATTTGACTGGTTCCTTCACATATGATGCACCGATATAGCCAAATCTTATTTTAGCCAAAATAACCTCTATTTACAGGATCTGGGTCAGCTTTGAGCATAGAAGTACAAAGCTGGTGAAATGTTATGATTGCTCACTCTTTCAAGCCCATTCTCATGTCTGAAGGGGTCATATACTGTAAGGATATGTGTTACCGTAGTTAATAATGATTTCTGCTCATACATTATAAAATCCTGCAGTCTCAAAATTGTATAGAACATCAATTTGAAGTAATGTTGCATGTTAGTTAGATTCACACAAAATTTATCCAAATTTTGTTCACATCTTTGTGACTCCCTGAAACATACACTCGCACTACAATTGCATATATGCCCTCTGTGTGAAAGTTGCATCCATATATTACACCAATAAAAATCATAATATGTAATACAAAATTTGTACAGATTATTCTTAAAGAATTTATAGTTTTTTGTCATAGGTTTAAAATTTTAATATTACTTTGAAATCAGGATGGCATATTTTGTTGTAAACATTTATCCATTTGTCCTTGAATTATCAACTATTTTTTGATTTTGAAACACTGAATTTGGAGAACTAAAACAACTTTTTCCTGTTTGTCTGATACACTGGGAATCATAGTTTGAATCAAATCTAAGCTTTGTGGGATTATATCCAAGAAATTCATCCCTCCAAGGTCTCAGTTCCCTGTAAAATATGTCTGTATCCTGTGCTCGGAACTCATTAGAAGAGCGTGTACCCACTGGAGTGTGCGTGCCCTCGCAGAGCTCAAGTCTTTGGGAGCACCACTGATGTAATTAGAAATAGGTTCACATCGCACATTATGGCAGTCTTTCCTTTGTGAGCAAAACAGCAAATGCAACTTTGTCTGGCATTATGATCCAAGCAATTTTACTCCCAATTTATTATTTCTTTTGAAACATCACAACATTTGACTGATTTGAAACAACAATTGAGATAATAAAAAGGAACATAAATTGCTGCAGCACAATTCAGCAAAGCAATATTGGACCCTAATTAAATTATACCCCTTCCCTTTCATAGCTAAATGATAATCATCACAAAGATTCACATGCCCATTTGCTAATAGATACGTTGAAGTTATTAAAGTAATCAGCAGCAAAGGAAATCCATTCAGAATTGATTGTGGAATATGCTGATTGAGGCTTGGTATTATTTGGAGGTTGAGTCCAGTGTGGGAGTGATCATTAAGAGATCCTCCAAATGAATGGGAATTATCCTTATTCTGGAGAGGGGGCTTACAGGAACGAGGGCTTCTCACTGAAACAGACCTTAATTAAGAGCTCCGATGTTATTATCAAGCAAAGGGTCTGTGCTATAGGACAATTCCTTTCTGAGTCAAGTTACCGGGATACAGTAATAGACAGATAAGTATTTCACTGGGCATTGATATCAGTTTGAAGAAAAGGAAAATTTGTATTTCCAAACTTGAAACTTCAAGTGCGATCTGTCCTTCAGGTTCCCTGTGTACACTGCTCTTTTCATGGTGAAAACGCCTCATTTTATTTGCATGGAACCTTTTCTATGCCTTGATCTGGGTAAAAATCAATGCTGATTAGCCCAGTAATATGATTATGTGCATCTGGAATTGATGTTTACTCTTAAACCAGTCAATGCCAGTTAGGTATGAAACCGTGCATTCCTTCACACTAAATCACATTAATACCTAATCATCCAGAATGAGGGAGAAATTCAATTGGTGACAAACTCTAAAACTTAAGGTTGACGTGATATTTCTAGGAGTCTAAAATATATCATATATTTTGGTTTTATTTGCTTCTACGGGGTAAGAAAAGCAATATCTCCAACAAAATTATCCTCCTTTACATTAACTTGTTATTTGTCTTCTCAACTTTGCATTTGTGGTTTAACATTTTTAAATTATATAGGGGATTCAAATGTCTCTGCTTGCATCCGTAGTGGTGAAAATTAAAAGGAAAAAAAGGTGGAAACATGCAAAATAACTAAGAAATAATAATACATAAATTCAGTAATTTTGATATACTTATTAAAATGACATTTCATAAATCAGAAACAATGTTTTATCATGTTTAAAAATAAAAATAAATAAACAGAGCAAACACAGTTACTGTTCTCAGTTTCTATTGTCTGTGCCTCATTTTTATGTTGCACTGTCTGAGCCACGTAGAGAGAACTAAAGACAGGGGTACAATAGCATCTCAGACCTATCGTATCTGCTTTGCATTACAGTACCAGAGAGCACAGATGCCTTTTTAACGTTTTGAGCGCAGAAGGTCCAGAAGAGCAAAATACTAAGAAGGAAGAAAAAAAGCGAGTGTAGGCACACAGTCCATTCTAATGAGATCTGTTATTCTGGCCCATTTTTTACCCACCTAATCACATGCTCAAATAGATTCTGTGAAACCCCTTCTTCCTTTGAAGACACTCCCACCACTCATGTGATCTGATTAGTATTTTACATGAGATACCAGCCCAGGCCAATTATGAGAGCTGACCAGAATGTTCCAGTCATTTGATGGGGTGGAGATTCACTGAGGTGGAATCATAATTTAGGGCAGTTAAAGACAGACCTCTGGATCAGTGGCTCCCCTAATGCACTGTAAAAAAAAAAAAAAAAAAAAAAAAAAGGTGGCCCAATTAGTGCCTACCCAGGAGAAATTTTAGTCTAACCTGGCTGTGCCTTCTCCCACAAAATGATTAGTCACCAAATCTTATATGGGAGTTTTTTTTTATTTTATTTGATCTTTTTTTAATCTTTTCAATATTTCCCTTAAAAACTTTGTTTTAATTTTTTATGATTACTACAAGTTGCAGTTATTTTTGTCCTTTTTTGGCAGAAAAAATAGTATTGATTGCAAATTTCTTGTAGGTTGTGATACTGAATGATCACATTGCACATTATATAGGTATATTTTAAAGAATTATAGAATTTGTCTTTAAATAAAAGAAAAATACACTTTGCTTATATTTTCTGAAAGACAGTTTATTTATTGGTGAAAGCTAGGGCAATACAAACCACCACATCACCACAATATGCTTAAATTTTGTGGCGCTCTCTGTGGACAGGATAGGCAAAGATTGTGGGTCCAGAAGAGGGTGCCATAGATCAGAATCCAAGCACGCTCTGCCTTTTCTTTTTCTTGCGTTTCTATCCGCTGGGTGCTGTTGGGCAACACACACACACACACACACACACACACACACACACACACACACACACACACACACACACACACACACACACACACACACACACACACACACACACACACACACACACACACACACACACACACACACTTGCAGATCTGATCAACTAGGGCAGCACGCTTCTAGGTAGCTGCCTGTTCTTCTGCAGAGTTCATAACTGTCAGCTCCTAATTCAGTAGAGAAGAGCAGTGTTAATTATCATCCAGAAAGGCTGGAGAAACGGAGGCGGCGGAGGGAGCACAAGAGGAAGAGCTATTGAGAAAACAGGAAAAATGTATTTTAGCTGTGAGGGAAGTAATTATGCTTTTATCCTCAACAATATATTTTTCTATTTTTCTTCATTCTATCCTCTCTGTCTCTCTCTTTCTCCTCCAAACCAGTGTGTATACTCTCCCGCAGGACCAAGGTGAGGAGTTATTTCTGCATCTGGCTTGAGGTTCCACTGAGCTTTTACATAATCAAATCAATATTGCTATGATTCACCCTCTGGCAACGACTGCCTCGTGCAAGTTTCACTGGTGATGTTTGGCAGCTTATGAGATAAAAAAAGACAGAGTGAGAGAAAAAAAAAAACCTTAGTTAAAAATCTCTCGGCTATTGATTTCTTGCCTTGTTGGTCCTCTACCTACCACCCGGCTTCTCTTCGCCCTGTTTTTCCCTCCCTCCCTCCTTTTGTTGTGTCCTCTGTGTTCCAGGTGTAATTTTTCAGTCAGGTAAATAAAGAAATGGTCCGACAGTGAAGTGCGGCGATGGGCCAAGGAGGGGCCTGAGGTGTGGCAAAGTTTTTTCTGTGAAGAGGAGAAACAACTCGCTGTATGATCTATCTTGATAGAATGACGGGCCACGGACAGGAGCAGCACACCAAACGAAACCTCCCCCAAAAAAAGCAAATATGACAGCCAAATGTTGAAAAGAAAAAAAACAAAACACCCACCATTATCTGAAACACAAAGACAAAGCTCTTGAAAATACACCAGTGAAGTGGAAGATCTCGGCATTATGCTCCTTATTGAACTGGGTGGTTAAGAAAAGCTGCAGAATGCAGTGCTGCAACAACATGATGAGGAGCAATGCAACCTGCTGCATTCACAGCAAACATCATACAAATTCAGAGTTGCAACAATGCACAAAAAAATGTCAAAGAGTTTGCATTTAATAACCACAAACACAAACAAGACTCATCAAAGTCAACCTCTGAGCAGTGAACAGCAGATTCACCAGAAAGTGTGCTTTGGTTCAGTAGAGTGAACACATTCAGATGTCCTCGAAGATAATACCAATTTTTTTTCTTTTTTTTTACTCTCATATCTTCATAAATCATGCCCAAATATGACTTATTTAAAGGTTTGAGCTTGAAGCTCCTCCACCCTTTTCATCTTAATACACTTGTGCTGTCTGGACAAGTTGAGCACAGTCCTGTTATTTGCCGCACCAGAGCATAAATCCTTTCCCTTTGTCACTTTGATCAGCCTCCCTTCCTTTCCTCAAGTGTCCATGTGGAATGTGAGAGGGTGGGGGACAGTCAGTGGAGAGGGAGCAAGGGGTGAGGTGACAGGAGGCGAAAGGAGGGAGGGATGAGTGAGTGAGCATGTGTGTGTGTGTGTGTGTGTGTGTGTGTGTGTGTGTGTGTGTGTGTGTGTGTGTGTGTGTGTGTGTGTGTGTGTGTGTGTGTGTGTGTAGGGGGGTGTGTATATAGCACATATCGCATCGCATTGATTCGGTCCATTTGGTGGACTGAACATGAACCCAATAATCAGATCTTGCTTAAGCACGCGCTTCCTCAGTAATTGACTCTCGCGTATTGATTAAGATGTTGATGTGTCCCAGTCCTGCTCCTGTGCTAATGCAACTGAGAATGAGCCTGACCCCCCCACACACACATCCCACCTGCACACTGACACCAACCCTGACACACAGACACATGACACACACACACACACACACACACACACACACACACACACACACACACACACACACACACGCGCACACGCACACACACACGCACGCGTACACTGCCGGAACTAGGCTGTCATTGGGCTCAGTCTAATAGATAAAGCTGTCATGCCGATGCTGCAGCGTCTCACCGGGCTCGCAGACCAAATTAGCCGGTCAATAATTTATGTAGAATAAGCAAAGAGAAAGAAACACTGACATAAAAGTGAACACCGGGTGGAAATGGAAGCGACATATACAAATTAAAGGCCAGTTTGATTGTTGCTATAAAAAGCTCAGTATTTTTGGGTCAGTGTTCATTTTTATCCTTTATTTTCCCCCTTCATCTATGAGGAGCTTGTTAAAGCATTTTACTTTACCAATAAAGATGCATATACACACTTTTATATTGATATATATTTAAGTAATAAACTTGAGATGGAATTTTTTTTATTGTTAAGCATTGGGACTGTGCGTGTACACAGTGTGTTGCAGGATTTGATCAATGGAAAATAAAAACTAAAAATGATATCCTTATTTATACCCTGAACCCTTATGATCTGACTATTTTAGTAATATTTATGCCATGCTAAAATATTATTTTGTCACAGTAACCTAAAACATATATTTGTTCACTTTAGGTAGATCTATATCTAATGATAATTCATTTAAAAAAAAAGAGCAATTTAGAAATCAACCAGTTAAAGAGGATGATTAGAGAAAGTTAAGGATTTTGAAGCTTTTCTGTAGCAGCCATGATGTACACTTTACAATTATTTCAGTGTTTTGCAGTATTTCTACATTCAGCAGTCTAAATCATATTTTCTTAACAGCTGTGGAAATTGTTTTTCTTTTACTACAATAAAATGAAGGCCCAAATCTGTGCCAGTTCTGATCAGGTGTTATTGCGAGTCAGTGGCAAAGCGAGAAAGTAAAAGGTATGCTGGCACAAGCCCCAACATCACGATTTTCCAGCTACAAAACAATTCTGTTTATACTGTCGCCATCACATAACAAATTTCCCTAAATTTGTAAATTATCGCCAAAAATGTAGCTCAAAATAACACCCTCTTCTTTTTACTTTCCTAATACTTCACCCCAAACCCTTGTTTTATTTTTCCTCAAAAACGTCTGCCATTGGAATTAAATCAAACACCAGTCATAACATATAAATAGGTAATTAGTATGATTAGGTGCTTTCTTAGTGAAGTATTTGTACACATTATTTCACAGTATTTCTCCAAACAGCTTGGAGGAAGTATGATTGGACACAGAGGTTTAAATGTATTTTTTATGACTGCTTCTATCCATAGTGCAGTGGTGTTTTTGCACCTCAAATAGTGCAATAGTCTGAGTTACAGGATTTGTGGCATTAAACATTATGTCACATTCATGGGGTTGATGTGTTTGTCCAACATGAGTTATATTTTGTATTCCATACACTTCTTTGTGTAACAAAGCTAACAGGTGACACAAATACTTGTGTACACCTTGTATTGTCAGATATTTTTCTCCTTTTTGACATTTAGAAGGAAGAAAAAAACTTTTGTTAGAGCATTGATAACTTGTTTTTATTTCCCACTTAGTTGATACAGTCAGACTGCAGCACTGCACTACAGTCTTTGCTTGGTGATAAAGGTTAAGGCTATGAAAGTAATACAAATTAAAATGTTACCACATAATGCAACTGGCAATAATTTAAGTTGGTCTGAGATACTGTTACTTGTTTCTCATTGCTTGAATTCATCCACAATATAAAATACTGCGATGCTGATAAATGTTATGACTGCATTTTACCAATCACACACAATCAGTACAATTTTGAGTGAAATGCGATCATCAACTACAAACTGTTCTTATAGGATTTGAGATGAATGTGAAGCAGTTTGACTCCTCGCACATAAAGCGTCTTTCTCGCAGATAACCGAATATATTACCTTCGCTCTGACATAGTTTATACAGATATTCAGTGTTGATGCCCCTCACATTTTACATATCTCCCATAAGACCATTTTGATGAGCTCTTGAATGACAGTAGTATCTGCTTATCCACGGTGTTGTTTTGTTGGACAGCGTAAATGATTTGTGATTTCCATCACCTTTTGAACAGAGAACACACACACAGTTAGCAGCGGAGCTAGTCAGACTTAACTATTCAACAATGCAGGGTTACAGTGGCAAAGCATACGAGCACTCTTGTTTGATATTAACCCTTATCTTGTTGGGACTGCAAGTCCCATGACAAGAAAAATGTTGCCAAGGATCTGGTGGAAGGATGTGTGTGTTTGTGTCTTTTGAAAAGCAAAATGCAAGTGTGTATTTCTGTGTGTGTGTGGCCTTCAGGCCTCTCCTAGCCTGCTCCTGCCCCAATGGGAGGGCTGCCTGTAGCGAGGTGAACCATCACTCTGAACCTCCCACCCCCTCCCTCCTCTCTCCCTTACTCCTCCATCTCTCCCAGGAGTGGACCGACACCTCTCCGCTGGCCAGAGGGAAGACCAGTGCCTCTCCTGGGCCTCCTTCTATGTCTCCAATCTGCCTGCGCTACCATGGCCCTAGGGCTGCTGCAATGTGATAATCTCTGCCTTTTGCGTTATGCATTGCCCTGATGAATTCATCTTGTGACCACCTGGCACTCGCTGTTAGGAATTCAAGTGTTGTTTTTGCAACAGAGGCTGGGGCGAACGCTGTGAGGGACTGTTTTCTGACTGTCAGAGAGACCCTCTTCTCCTGCCTCCCCCTTCTCTTCATCTCTCCTCCTCCAACATCGGCAGAATGTTTTAACCTCTCTGAAGACCTTGGCGTATCTGCTGTTGTGGTGGCAGGAGTGGGATTCTTCACCTCAGCAGGACCTGTGTGGGAAAAAGCCCTGCTTGGTATTTAAAAACGGAAGGGCTTTTTGCTGTAAGACAAATTGAAACGCAGGAGGCTAGAGAGGAATGTGGCTGTCAGAGTCAACAGCTGCTAGTTTTTTCCTGTGAATAATCACTGAGGTTGACCCATGGAAGCTGAGGATTGTGTAACACACATTTCACAAAATTAAAGGTCAATGCAAACATATGGCAAAGCTTGTGCCCCATAACTTTTGACTTTCTTCAAAGCTGCTTTTGTGACCTCAATTAAATTATGGAAATAGAAACTTGAGGCAGACAGAATCACTGCTGTGTTTCAGTGTTGGGTTTTATAATACAGGTTCAATCAAAATAATGAATTAATAGATGCATTTTTCATAAACCTTCAGCGAAAATGTGCTCCCTGATGCTAAAGAGTACAAATTTGAATATGGTCTCACACGTACACTATGTAGTCACACTGCACTTGAAATAGCTTGTGGCTCAAAACATTAGAATTTCATATTTTCTTCTTGGTTGCGTCTGTGTGTGCATGGGAAAGAGAGAGAGAGAGAGAGAGAGAGAAACAAAGGGGGAGTGTGAATAAGCAAGAGAGCAAAAGATTGTCCTTGGCATCACACCAAATCTATAATTTACACTTTTACATAATTGGACTTTGCCTTTGCTGCTTATTGATTGTGCATCCTCGTCTTTTCATTTTCTCCAAGTGACAGAACTGTGTGGGTAAATATTTAAATAACCCATTTGGACAAAAACATGCGACGGACTCCAAGATTTGTTTCATGTCTCAGAACGAGAAACACAATGAGAGACCACCAGGTGATGGCAGCAACCAGATATGTGTCAGTATTTTTCATTTCACATTTAATTGTATTACATTTGTGCCAGGCCGTGACACTAAACAGAGATGCGGTTCTCACCACTGGGTCTCTCAAAAGGACTTCTTTTTTTTTTTTCCAACCCTCAAAAATATATTTTTCCACAAAATGAAAAATAATCAAATGAAGGTTTGCCTTCCTTTTAATGTTCCGTTATGTTGTGCTGTAAGTGGATATAATAAACTTTGCTATGCCAGACACGCTCGCCAGGAAAATCTGATAAGAGAAATATTTACCTCCAGAGTTCTGCCAGTAAACCACCAGTGATGGATGAGCATAAGACAGAAGGCAGCATTGATTTGCCAGACACTGCAAATATTGGGCCCTGAAACACACAATGAAATTGCCTTTTTGTCTGAATTTCCAGACAATTTTTAAACAGTGTATATTTCAATTCTGTATTCCCACAACATTGTGTCGTTTGTGTGTTTTTTTTATTACAATGCAATATCCTATACACCAACAAAAGCAGTTATTTTGTTGGTGAAAACATTTGACACGCCAGCAAAAAAAGAGTTGCAAGAGATTTTAAATGGGGTTGAAGTCCCTAGTTTTTGTAGTCTCAGCACTAAGTCATCTAAAACTTACACAAGTATGATACATCTTTGGGCCAAAGTTCCAAGATGAAATATTAATCAGAGAGAGGTAGCTTGCCAGGCCGCTGTCACTCTCCTATCATCCACAGGACTTTGGACTTGTTAGCCAGGTAGCTACAGGCGAGGGCCCATGGCTGAAACTGTACAAGGAGTTGCTGAGTGGGCAGGTGTCTTTGTGTCAAACCTCTCACTTGTTTTCCTGGACTAACTGTTTGTATTGCTCTGCCTCTGATCATGAAGGGTAACCTTAATCGTGGAGTGTGAAGCCAATCTTTGTGAGCTGTCATTAAAACGGCCCCCACAGGCATGGTAGTGCGGTAGTAATTTTGTACTCAGGGCTATTGAAGTCGCCATCTAAAGAATCGCTCCTTTTTTTCTTTTCAACAAGCTAGCTTCAAATCTCTCCCATCTTAATCCTCGGAACAGTGTTTGATTGAACATGACAGCACTGTAACTAAACTTGAAAGGGGCCTCAGAATACATGCTGCTGTGGCTTTCTTTGGAAGTATCATCAGCTGCTTTTCAGGAAGTTTGAGGAACCAAAATTTACTGTTCAGAATCCTTGATGTTGGAAATCTACTCTTTTCATCGTGCACAGTCAGATTTCCAGAACAGCAAGGGCCAACATTTTGTTCAGTTTTTAATCATGCCTGCATGCTGGCGACAGCCTCAGCCAGAGGCAATATGTTTTCAAGTTGTCCCCCTCATATGTCAACGTACATCTGTCTCATTCTTGTGAACGTTATACTTCAGGATGGCCTTGAGGGAAATTCTACAAACTTGGCACAAATTCATCACAATAAATTTAATCAAACTTGGACTGAAGAATGAACTGATTAATTTTGGTGTTCAAAGGTCACCATGTGACCTCACAAAATACATTCGTGGCCATAACGCAAAAATTAAGTGCTAATTATGACAACATTTCCCACAAATATCTAATAGGATGAAATGATTTTATATCCAAAAGGTCAACTTCCCTGTGAAATCATAGTGTTCTGCAAAAACAATTTTCTGGCCATTATTCAACACTATAACTTTGGAACAGAAGGGAAGATTATGACCATGTTTCAAATTTGGTCAGATACTAATCTGGTGATGATCTTGGGTGTCCACCTTGAAACTGTGCTGATTGTGTTGATCTTTTGGGCTGTTAGGTTGAAGATGTGTGTGAAGTGTCCACATTTTTGAATTTGTAGCTTCTTTGCAGCAACATCCATGTTTGAAGCATCTGCTACGGTCATGGCTACAACTTTGTGTTCTAGCAGACATACAACCATGAGGTGTTAATTCTTCTTTATATTACAGTATTTCCACAGAAGCTACACTATATTCCCAGCTTGTAACTTGTATTTTTTATGACTCTCTGAATTACAGAAGGCTGTACGAATTCAATGAATAAGGTGGAGAAAACAAAAGTAAAGGCTTCACAGCAAACTGTGATTGACTTGGGCCAATTATATATAATTGGGTCCGACTGGTTCCCTTAAAGCTTGTCCACTCTCCTCCCAGTTGAGAGTGACTTGGCCGGGATTCAGGACTGGAGTGATGCCATTGCTCCTGGCATCTGGTGAACTTTCACTGAGCACTTTTGACTCGCATGGTTTCTTCTTAACCAACCCTCAGACTTACTGTGACGACTGCCTTTATGCCTCCGAGTTCACAGTTACAGCTGTGTACCTTTGGAAAGGACAGGGTGGACTAAGGAACATGAATTACAGCAAATGTGTGAGGTGTTAAAACTGACATATTTTGCCAAATAATTTAAGCTTTAAGGTCACATTATGAACTTATTAAAATGTTGTAGTTATTGGTCTTCAATTTTATTGACAGCATACATATAACATGATCAAATATGGTGAGGTTGTAATGTGTATTAGATCAGACATGAACAGTCCCACTGTGCTGCTGACTTCTAGTAATCCCCCACTATTTTGTGTTCTCATTTAGGGTCTTCCTCCTGCTCCTCAATGCTGCTGCAGACTAATAAGCTTGTCCTGTTATCACGTTAGCCGCCCTGTCGGCCCCAGCCAGGGGACCTAATTGGGACAGAGCCTTGGACAAAGTGAAAATTAATAACTTTTGTCAAGCTCCTGGTGCATTGTCTTATGAAGCAGCACAGGTCAATTAGAAAGCGTGATACGATAAGGTCCAAGCAGCAGAGGAGAGCTGACTCAATTAGGACAGGGACTGGACTGGTGAGCCCAGAGTCAGACAGGGAGATAGAGAGATTTCATCTCTAAACTGCAGGTTAATGTGCTGCAGAAATGTGCTGTTAGCTGCATTTAAATGTCTTTTATAAGTTAAGGGGACATGGCATCATGCAGATCCACTGGAGATGGTCTGGAAAAAAATGTTCTAGTCCACACCTGACAAGACGTAACGGTTTTGACTAGCAACCTTACTCGGTGTGTATCTGTGTGCATGCGTGCGTGTGTGTGGATATGTGTGTGTTTGTATAGAGCTTGTGGAGCTGTCACTTGGATAGATTGTTCCCATGCAAGCAGTACAAGCCCCTGAAGCATGTATCAGTGATGCGCATCAAAGGAATCGTGTGAAAGCCTTTATAGTCATAATAGATGGCCAGACGCCAAACTGGAAAACTCTTGATGTTTTCCCTTCCCTCCTTTATTTCTCCCTCATGAAAATGATGTGTGGGACTATATGTCCACAAAATATGTCAGTGAATCGGTGGCCAGGTTTACTGGAATCACTGGCTTCTTTTCCTTTATACTGTACACCACTATCATTAATGGTTTGCTTGTCGTTAAACGTTATTATCCCACCGTAGAAACATGGAAAGCTTCAACTGGATCAGAGCGTGCACACTGTCTCTCACGACTTCCTCCTTCCTCCCTCTACATGTGCTAATGATTCAGACTATCTCAAGACTGACACAACACATGTAATTTAATTATCAGCTTTACTTTGTGTCAATAGTGGCAGCAAAACACAACTGGCTCAGCCGCCAAGAAGCCAGGGCTGCAGATAGTTTTCTCCAGAGAGGAAGAACACACTTATCTTTGATTCAACATATTGTCCCCATGTTTCCTCCCTTCCCGTTACCTGCCTCCCTTGGTGCTTCCCTTTGTTCAGATACTGATCTTAACCTCTCCCAATTTTCCTGAATGTGCTTCTGCATGGTGACAATTCATTGTAACATTGCAGTGCTTATTGTGCCGGTGTAGTTAGGTGAGAGAAGCCATGGTATCTGGTTTGAATCTAACAAATGTTGAAATCTGCTTTTGAAATATTTCTAATGGAGGGAGTTTTTCACATGAATCACCTCTGGAGCTCACTGCTGCATTGTTATAGGCTTTCTGAAACCTTTCAAGGGTCTTCATTGCCAATTTCCTGAGTTTGACATAACATTTTTTGTGCGCTATGCTCAAATCCATGATGACATCACATACCAGTGGTCACAAAAAGACTTGTAACTCAAGTGCTGATGTCGAACAAGCAACATAACTTAAAAATACTTGCGAAGGTTATAGCTTTCCTCTAAGCAGTCTCTAGACTTTTTGATCCACCCTAGTAAAATTCAGGACTTTATAATATGAAAAAGCAGCAAAGGGAAAATACTTCAAAGGGTTATGTGTATGATCACAACAATATTTGATAAAGCAACGTGTTTCCTTAAATTAACAACTTGTTTCCCCTGGAGGGTGTGTGTACTGAGGGGAGTACTAAGGGGACGCTATGGCTGGCATTGCTGAAGTGTTGTGGGCCTAACTCGACCAAACACTGATGAAGGGAGGTTAGGGTGCCAAATCCTCTTAGAAAACCTGCAAACAGAGGCAAAGTGTATATGGCAAGGGCAAACGGTCAAAAAGGGATTAAGCCAAATAAAATATTTACCAAATTTACCAAACTGTGCTAAATTCAATTGAAATGATAGAGTGACTTGAATGATTTAGTATTGTGAGCAGAAGGGGATTGGATATGGTGGTATTGAAAATGTTTGGCAAAACCAATAGGCTGTTGATGTTCAGTCACTGCAGTCGGTGCTTGAGGCACTGCTGCAGCACCTAATCCAGCACCATGAAACTGATCAAATCGCCAGTACACGGTCGCATAATGTGATACTGTACGCATCACGCTGTAACATGAGGCAGATGTCTCAATCTGTACTTTCCAAGTATCCGAATTGTTGGCAATTCAATCTTGGGCTACATCTGCGTGTAACCTAGTAAGCAGTCCCTCCTGCCACCGCATTATTGTTTTCTCCCATCACTGTTCCTTCTCGTGCAAGTTTCAGCTCCCCTTCACACAGGTAATGCAGACAAATGGGGCTTTAATGCTATTCACAGTCCCATCCTACATTCCCTCGCTTTGTCATCAGTTTGCCTCGCCTTTAAACGCATTTCTCGACCTTAAGCAGCACTTTATTGTGGTGTGTTATTTTGGCCAATTGGATTAAATGGACAGCAACTAGGAATCCATTTGAACCTGATCCTTGCTCAGGCTTCCTCGGGCAGCTCCATTAACTGTCATACTTTGTCCAGAAGCCCTGCAGTGCAATGGCCAAATGTGTAAGTTGATGCATCATCAATAACCATGCAGGGAGAATTGCAAAGTCTTTAAAAAGTAAAACCATATATTTTACGTCTTTCCACTGAGGCAGCAGATCAAATCAGCAACAGTGCAGGCCCCGCTCTAATTTGTTTAAACACCGATGAGACGCAACTCTAGACTCCCCTGAATGGGACCACGGCACTCTCACTCTGTGTCTTAGCGTAAAGTGGTCTCATCTATGAAGTTATGAGTGGAGACACAGACACCAGTGCTAGTTCACCCACATTAAAGACTCCTTATTGGGGCTTTTGAAACCCATCCCCCTTCTTACATCCTCACTTTTCTTTTTCGATTGGACTGGTCTCCCTCATGCAGTTTTGAGAGGGGAGAGGCAGGAGCTCGGGAGTGTGAATCCCAGCGGTGAGCGCTCCTCTCTGGGCTTCTTCCATGGATCTCCCCCTGCTGTCTGTTGGGAGTCTCTCTTGATGCTGAAGAGTAAGAGGACATCAATGCCCTGAGCAGCCTCTCAGATTTATTGAAACTTCATGTCCTGTCCCGATAGCTCATTTGTCAGGAGACCTAATTTACACTGGCCCTTAAGACTAATTGCAAATTTGCAAAAAAATGCTGATGTCGTTGGAACTGAAGAGGGCTTCTTTTGCTCCTCCCTCAGTGTCCCTTGCCATGCATTCGCTAATGCGTTTCATCTGTAGAGCATAAAATAGACAGTGTGTCTTTCCTCTCTCTCTCTGTGTGTGTGTGTGTGTGTGTGTGTGTGTGTGTGTGTGTGTGTGTGTGTGTGTGTGTGTGTGTGTGTGTGTGTGTGTGTGCGTGCGTGCGTGCGCGCGTGTGTGTGAAGGAGAATGAGAGAGAGAGAGAGTGTGTAAAGAGAGACACAGGGGCAGCGTGTGTGAGAAGGAAAACGCTCCAAGATAAACCCCTAATAGTACTGCTAACAAACAGGAAATCGTGACAAAAACACAAACAGTATTTACTGTTTAATTCAATTCTGGGAGACCAATGCCCTGCCGTCTTCCCTATCAAGTTATCAAGGCCAGAAACAAACCCCAAGACACCAGGCCACATGGCACTGTCTATTCTTGGCAACCGGCAGACACCACATGACAATTAGCTGTACAATTATCCCAGCCACTGGGTAGCTTTATGTGCAGATGGCAATTTCTCCTAATGAGAGGACTGATATAAGGCAGAAAATATGCATGTAAAAAATACACAGGGATCTGTAATACTGCTGTTGAACACATTTTTAAACAAAGGTCTGTATTTCTGCATTTTATTTCTGCTATATAACTTTGCAGGTTCATCAACACAGATGTAGTTTTGGGGAAATGTCTTCATCATAGAGGAACAGATTCCTGAGGTTTCTGTAAATGCATAATGTTTCAGAGGGTAAAAATCCTGAGAAGGAAGGTCCGTTGTTAAAAACAGATCATGGTTTCACCCTGACCATTAGATTACATTTCATTTATATGTCTCCCAACAATAATGTTTATGTCCTTAAGAGGGTGTGAAGTATTCTGGGCTAAATGGCAGAGCTGTGGTGTGGCACAGATTTGAGTGTCCTGGGCAGACGTGAATGCAGAGCATATGCTGGTTGATTTGAGGGATAATATGCAACCACATGACTCAATCAGGAGATCTCCTCCCTTCATCAAGGTTTTGACACATTCAGCACACTTTGTGGCCGTTTTCACATGTGAGTATTTAGGAACTGACAGATTCTTGTCATGGAGAATGTGTTTCAGGAAATCTCCTCTGCATGTGTGCACACTTTTGAACGTGGCGGCTGTGTAAAATTTTGATTTGTGGGTTTCCAGTAATGTTTCCCATCTCTCATCTACAGAATTTATTTGTAGCTCTTGCAAAGTCTTGATACTGTCCTGATAGACATGTTGCTTAAAAATTAAATACAGCACACGCATATACACACATTTAGAAAAAAAAAAAACTCCTTCCCCTTTTCAGAACATGTTTTGATGAAGCAGTTTTGGTGCAACGCAGCAGTAACTCACAAACGCAAAGAGAAAAAATAAAACAGTTCAGGGGGATTTTGAAAGGTTGAGCAATTATCTGATTACGAAAAACATTATATGTCAAAAAGAACAACAACATGTAATTGGCTCTGTGTTCGAGCTGCAGAGGTCCAGATGTAGAAATGTGTGCATGCATGTCAATGTAATGGCTAACAGCTTGACCACATAGTCCATAAGGCTCACCACGAGGGCTCAAGTAGCAATAAAATCCAATGCTAGCATTTGTTAGTACTAGACACTCCAATTTGGTTGGTAAAATTCACACTGTAATGGGCTTATAAAGGATTTCTTGGGCCTAGAACAATGAGCTGGAGGGCTAGAGCAGTGCCAGGTCATGGACACCCAGCGATTCACAACATCCCCCCCTTCTGGGCATGCTTAGTTTCCTCCATATCCACCAGTTACCCTCTGCAGCTCTGTTTAAAAGCCAGTCGGGATGTTCCAAAGGTATTTAATAGTAGTGGTGGTGGAGGTGGGAGGGGGATTTCTGGACCTCCCACACTTAGGTTCAACCACAGAGCCATGGCTTTTCTGTTTTGCCCCACCCCATCTCTGCTTCTCTCTCTTTCTTTCTCCTGTACCACATGTGTAAGTGTAGAAAAAAAAAGCTCTTAAAACTAGAGGCACCTTTTTCTTGCACCTTGCTTTCTGGTGGAGACAACACAGAGCGATAGCGAGCCCACACATAGGGAACACATTTATCCAGGCAAAAGGCCAGTGCATTGCATTCCCATGGACATGCTAGAGGAAAGAACTGCAGAACACATTTTACACGTAAATATTCGGAATTGAATGTGGCACATCTCCCCCTTTTTTTTTTTCCTCTGTCCTCTTTTCTCCTCAGTTTCTCACATGTCTCATCTCCTTCACTCAAAACAGTCTTCCATGTTTTGACTGACCATGTTGGTCATGGTGGCCAAGACAGGAGAAAAGCCAAAGCAGAGAAGGGCTTTGGATTTGATTTTGATGTGCTTTGCATCAGAATTTTGGACTTAAATTTTTGAGCTGTTGTTCACAAAGGACAGTCAGCTTTGCTTCGTGGTTCTGATGTTTGTGGGATGCAGCAGGACAGCATGTTCAACACTACTTCTGTGAAACAATCATGTGTTTTGTGTGGATTTGTTTTTTGCTAATTTGTGCATACACGGTGTGTCGATCAAACTGTCAGGTGTGACTTAAGATCATTGTATGTATTTGCATGTCCAGTTCCTCTTTGAGATACTGATTTTTGTTTTTATTGTTATTCCTCCTTGTCAGTGACCGAAGTTATTTGGGCTGTCCAGCACAAACAATCACTTGGACTCAATGATGAACTGATTAAATTTTGGTGATGAACAACAACAACAACAACAAAAAATCACAAAACACATTTGTGACCAAAGTAAAAAAAAAAAAAGATGTGTTAAATATGACAATGTTTTAGAAAAAAGGCTAATAGGAAAACAAATTATTATGTGCTGACATTTCATACCCAAAGGGCCAAAGGTGAACTTCACTGTGACATCACAATGACACTTTTCTAGCCATCAATACCATAATTTAGGAGCAGAAGGAGAGACTGTGGCCATATTTAAATTTGGTCAGATACTGAATCTTGGGTGTCCACCTTAAAACTGTGGTGAGTGTATTAGGGATGGGCATTTCAGGCAAAAATATACTATTTAATAATGACTTGGTGATAGTCACTAATTGCCTAGTAATTGGCTATTAAATATAACTTTTACATTACTGCCATCTTCTGACAGGAGTACAACAGGAAATAAGGAAAGATGATATTCGCGTATATTAATTGATTGTTTTATATTTGAATGACTTTTCAAATATTCAAAAATCATGACCCATACCCAGGTTGTATAGATATTCTGTGTTGTCGGGTTGGAGATGTGTGTGAAGCATCCATGTTTTAGAATTTATAGCTTCTTTTCTACAACATTCATATTTGAAGCATTGTCTACTGTCAATTCATTTTATTGTCTACTGTCATGGCTACAACTCTGTGTTCTTTCAGAATCACATTTATCTGCCAATTTCCTTCAAAGTCATGTTATATGAGTTTGTACAGACATGGATGTATCTGCAACTTGACTGGTTGGCAGAGGCAAACAACCACGAGGTGGTACTTCTAGTTTACATATGGAAGTGGCACTATTGACTGCTCAGTTACAACTGTGTGCATATACAAACTCATGTTTTATGCTCCTTGCCTCAAACTCTCGATCAACACCTTGCATTCGTGGCTGTCAGCTATCTATTGTGGCTGTTTTGGACAAATCAATTTGCCAATAGTTCCAATAAAGTTTAAACTTGAACTTCAGCTAGGACTGTATCATTGTCAATGTCTATGTCTGCTTGTAATAGCAAGTTATTGTGTGTGATCTCAATTTCAGTGCGCAGTTCTTTCTCTTCCCCTGTGGTGGTGATGGTGGCATTGGTGGGATTATGGAGTGGGTGTTTGCTCCGTTTAAACAGTCTCTCCACATGGCCTCCTGCCTCTTTTGTCTTTTTATAGCCTCCTTCTGGGAGATGCTGCACTCTCCCTGAATGCAACACAAGCCAAAACACCTCTCTGTTCCTTCGCCAGAGCCCGTTACCCAGTGAATACTGCTATTCCTCCCCTACTTTTCTACACACACCTTCTCTCATCTCTCATCTGCCCCACCTCAAATCCTTCACTCTTCAGCCTGGGCTGGACAGATTTTAGTTTTTTGGAGCATGAGGGTGATATTTGAGTCATAGCGTTACACTTGAAACTCAAGCCTTCAGTTTCTAGTGTGACAAGTTTAACCTTATGTGTTCCTGAATTATTACAGTCAACTTTGAGTCACCTTCATTTCATCACGTTCATTTAGCAGTGGAAAGAATGTGGATTGTTCTTTTCACTATGAAATCGTTCAGACAACGTTGCTGATTTATTGTAAAAGTATGCTGACCAGCATGTGTGGTTCAGCATTAGTCTAACAAATGCAATGTTGTCAGCTCCACATCACTTTGAGAGAAAGCTTCTTGTCAAGTCGTCTTTACTGTGTGTGTAACATAATGTCGCATTTTGCTTTAAATGTCACGTTTATGTCAAAGAAACATAACAGAAACAACAAAAATGACACAAAAATGATACTTTTTGAGGGTGTGCCTGTTTGATTGACAGGCCTGTGCTGTCTTCAGGTTCCCCGTATCGGTGGGCGGGGCTTAGTGTCCTCGATCAAATCATACCCATCGCTAAATAAAGATATTTGTTAAAGAGCATACATTCAGGTGTTTCCAGAAGATTAGAGCTTCGTCCCCTGCACATCAAACAGTGAGCAAATTAATTTAGTCATTCCTTGCGTCATCAGAAAAAAACTGACCAGCATGCAGTAATATAGCATATGTATGTGTTGTTAAAGATTCATAACAATCAAAAGCACTTTTATGGGCTGTGCAAGTACTCCATGTTTTTGTCTTTGTTTTCCATAAAGTCCTTGTTAGTCACATTATCCATGGCTTAGTTTTGTTATTTCATGTGTCAACAGTTTAGATAACTTATGGCCCCTTGCTGGCAGCTTTGCACACCCAGCCCATTCCTAACCAGCTCTGGCCTTCTTCCTGTCTCGGTCCCTCACCACACCCACCCTCCACCTCCTGTGTGGCATCAGACATACAGGCGAGCCACTTCACTGACATGGTCGTTTGTCTTCTGACTGCCATGGCATATGGAGAGGGCTGGCACTGCACAGATGTCCACTAAGTGCTGATGAAGGGAGTGAGGAATGGATGGGCTGGGGCTAAGAGGATCTTTGCCGGTGCTGCTGGAGCCTGGTACTGCTCTGCCCTGCTGGTGTTATTAACTTTACTGTACTGAGGAGGGGGGCAATGAGGCTATTTAATAAAGTATGTGTTTCCAGATATCTAGGAACGTCAGTGAGCATGTGTTTGCATTTGCTCTCTCCCTCTCTTTCCCTCTGTGTGCCTGTATACCTCTACCTGTGTGTGTGTGTGTGTGAGTGCGCAGGGAAGTGGGTGCTGTGTAAGAGGGTGCTGTCTGGTGGAGCTCTAGTGTACTGAGGAGGGTGTGGATTAAAGCTGTAGGTAGAGCAGAGAGAGCCTGAAAAGAATAATTTGCAGCTTAAGGCCAATAGCTTCAAAGTCATGAATCCTCATGGGTGAGCCAGCCAAGCTCTGAACCTGTCAATGGTAACTTACTCCTCGGATAGCACGCCAAAGACTTCAATAATGACATCACCCAGGAATGGGGGTAGGCTAAGGGAGAGCTGAGAGACTGGCCAGTTTTCAGGGGTGCGAGCGCGGCCCTCCAGAGCACTTTGAAGTCCCGCTTGACGAGGGCTTTGCAGCTGCCTGATACCGGCCATGTTGTTCTCTGCGCAGATTGGCCACAGAAGCCACCAGGGTGGCTTATCAGATTTATTGAGGCTTAGCAGTTGATGTTCAGAGTCTGTATGTGTGATGAAGTGTGTGTGTGTGTGTGTGTGTGTGTGTGTGTGTGTGTGTGTGTGTGTGTGTGTGTGTGTGTGTGTGTGTGTGTGTGTGTGTGTGTGTGTGTGTGTGTGTGTGTGTGTGTGTGTGTGTGTGGAGGAGGAGGAACCGGGTGAATAGGGAAAGGGTCATCCCTGTAACAATCCACTCGTCCCAGTTAATTTAGACAGCACCCTGGGGTCTGACAGTGAAGAGGGAAGACTTTGCACCACCCTTCACTGGAGTCCTGAGGACTTGAGCCCAGCAAAGCACTTCTGTAGCTTCCTCTCCACCACTTTTGCCTTTTAATAATACTGTTGTGTTCATAGTCGTGAGGTAAAATTATATTTGACAGGGCTGTATTTATCACCCCATGTAAACCTACTGTATTTTATACCATGGGCAACATGATCAAATTCTGCACTGCTTAATACCACCATCTGCCTGTGTCCAATTGGTAAGTTTACCGCGAACTAATAGGATGTGGATAAGTTACCTTGAATCGCGGTGTTCTCGGGGAAGAAAAAGCGCACCACAATCTTGTCTCTGTCAGATTTCCCAAGCTAAGGTTTCAGACACACACTTCAAAGTCCCTCTAATGAGTGGAAAAACATTTCGCCTGCACGACATTAAAGTGTGCCATTTTGTGTGTGTGTGTGTGTGTGTGTGTGTGTGTGTGTGTGTGTGTGTGTGTGTGTGTGTGTGTGTTTTATGTTTCACAAGCCTTTCCTTCCAAATGTTAGCAAGTCATTTTCACCTCCAGCACAAACAAACAATGAAGTATCGCCTTTATGCAGCCCGTATCAAAGGCAGCATTTGTTAACAATAAAATCCTGGTTTGAAATAGTTCCAACACAGATTTTTGTGCTCAAACACCGGCCAACATTTTTTATGCCACAGAAATCAAAAAGGAGAGAAAAGGCTGGGAGAAAAAAGGCAATATATAATGCGTGTAAAGGAAACTGCCAGACAAACTACACGTAACATACTTCAGTTTTATTTAATTGCTCAATTGTGGAGGCTTTGTTCGTGCCGTTGTCATCTTTTTTAGTTATTTTTTCTATTTTGATTGGTGCTGTATTGTTTGGAGAACTTGGCCCCTATTAACAGCATATCGAATTTGGGGACGTGCTTCCAAGCCTCCGTAACAGATATGGACAATCAATAACAGCATTACAAGGATGCGACAGAATGGCCCCCACCACTGCTTCTCTCATGTCTAAAAGGGTGGCTGTGTGACAATGGGTCTCTCTCATGGTCATGAGATCCCATCCCGGAGAGATCACATTATCTGTCGGGTGGCATCATCGGTCATTAACCCTTTGGTGACAGTGTGGGCAGAGCGCAGTGGCTGTCGACGACATCTGACCAAAACCCCAAAATAAATTCATCCAGTGAGAGATCTGAATACACGGCAGTGTTCTGTTTCTGTTACAAGCTATTTTGACAGCTAGTTTCTGGCCTCATCAGTATCTGTTTCTCCACGGTCTCAGTCGCCTGAGCCGCATTTAGCTCCTTTAGCATCAGTACCAATTCCATTTAGGGGTAAGAATGTGAAATTCTTCCTCGACTCATTCCCAGGTGGTGTTTGTGAGAGAGAGCAAGAGGGGAATAGTTTAGAGAGACATACAGAGAAGACGGAGAGGATAAAAAATGAGCAGTGGGGTTTGTTCAGGTTCAAGATGCATTGTGTCTGTTGGCAGCCTGTTGGGCCAACATTGTTTGACGTTCTACCCCTAGTGCATTTGTGAGCCTTTGAGGGCTTTATGGCTTGGTGTGACTCTGTTGCCAATAGGTTCCAGATGCCTCCGGTGTGGGAACCGGGGAGTAGAGTGAGAGGGGAGACAGGGAAGAAGCATAACCAGGTGTGACCCATTGCAATCTGGGATGTTCTCCATGGATATTCAGACTAATACGAGTATGCACGTGTGTGTTGAAGAAATGGGCGGCTTTGCTCTCGATCTGACACTGGACCGACAAACACAGGTAGACATAATTGTGGACACACAAACTTATTTTTACGCAATCATTTTTTGTGTAACTTCTCCAGTCATGCAAGTAGCCCATGCACACACCCTCTGCCAAGGCACGGAGTTCATGGTTTGAGTCGCATTGTTCAGCACATTTACTGCTGGCACCGCTGAGGTCCAACATATGGCAGCACTCTGAGCCTTCAAGCCCAGCGTTGGGGCTCCGAACAGAACCTGCCAGCTCCACAGTGGCCTGCTATGAGGGAAAATTGTCAGCAGGAACATTTAAGGCCCCAAACCACAAGCGCTGATAAATGTCTGCATTTCTCGATGTAATTACCTTAAATCCGGTGTCCCTTTTCCAAGAGGCCAGAAACGAAACAACAGAGCTTACAACGGCAACAAAGCCTAACTAGCACAAAAAAAAATAGAAAAAAAGCAGACATGGTCTGAATGTTGGCTAAATGAAGTATTGTTTTGCTGTGAATGATTTAAAAGAAGAAGAGGGTGGGAGGAGGTGTGAAGAGGTGGACCTGAGTTCAGCCAATGTGTTTATCATTTAACTACTACTACTTGAATAGTAGAACTTTAGTAGCGCTTAAAATGGCACTTACTGATAGCACTTTGTAGTTTGGCTTTCTTGAAGAAATTGTATTTTCTTGATTCTTGTTGTTCTGGGTTTGTACCCTCATGGTTGAAATGCACTTATTGTAAGTCGCTTTGGATAAAAGCATCAGCTAAATGAAATGTAACAAATTTAATAATATACTGTAAAGGAAATTTACACTGACGTATAAATCTATGGCCTCAGAGGAGAGCATAAGTTGTCAGTTGAAGCTCATTGGATTTTGCTTTTATTGTTTTTATGTCAGTGGTCATAACATATACACCTAATGTGAACAAAACAAACAGCGCTGAAAAACACGGGTAATTTTGTTTTTATCCTAACATGAATTCACAGATAACATTTGTAGTTTAAGTGCAAAACAATACATTATTCCTTTGAAATGTGTTCTTTGACGTCTTCTTGGTAAAATGATTAGAAAAGATGAAAGTAAAAGCTTGTTTGTTCGATCAGACAAACCTTGTCATGAGGCATTGACTATGCAAGCCTGAGTCTAGACAGCAAATTAGAAAAATTATATGGTATATAGTATACTATGAACGTCGACGAGTTAAATCATCATACAGAAACCCCTTGGTTGACTGAAATGCCTTATTCATTCCCTATGTGACAACACATGTGATGACACAGTATTTCAACAAACAAATATTCCAAATCAACTCTCTAAACAGGTTGCAGGAAAATTGTAATAGATTAATGTCATGAGCCTTCAGTCCATACATTTTACAATAGCGAGAAAGTTCTATCTAAAGAAAAACTTTTCCTGTTTAAGCCTTTTTATAGCGAAATAGTACCTGCTGCTGTTCTTCCAGGGCAGCTACTGTTGTCGATAATCCCTTCCTCTTCCATCCATCATCTGCAAAATAAACACAGGCCACCCCCACCTGTGTCTGACTTAGAGGGGTGAGGACCCGTTAACCTGCTCACGCAGGCCACCGGCTCGGGCTGCCGATTCCCTGCATCTCTGTTTAGATTATTTCCACGGAGGCGGGTGACTCTCCTGTGTCACTGATAAGAGCACAGTAGGGTGGTGGCAAAGAGGGTCAAACCACAAGGGGAATAAAAACTCTGGAAAATACTGAAAAATATCTTTATCCCCTGGAAAAAGTGCTTTTTCCCCCCAAACTTCTTCACCATGGCACAAGGCTATTACACTGATAGAAATTCTTCTCCCTCCTCGACAGTCTGGCCCCTCGTGTGCTCAGGGCCAGAGTCTTAGCCACATCTCAAGCTAATTTACAAAGATCCCGAATTATTCTCTTATCTTGGGCTTTAAAGGTTGTAAGGTTGATTAACAAGGTCCTGTCCTGTTTATCAGTTTGGGGCTGGGTGTGGAAAATAGCCTGCGATAAGTGCACAGACCATTAAACATTCTATTTCCCCTAATATTTGTCGGCAACCATCTGCTTAACTGATCTCCCTTCACTTTAATTAAAAGGGATTCCCGTCTTGTTGGGGTCATTATGTGCTGGCGGACGCCAGGAGAGGGGTTTGTGATGAGTTCAGCGTTCCCTCTGTCCCTGGGTTGCCAGAGGGCTTTTTTCATCCTCCCTTCCACCCTCTTCTGAGTTAACCCCTTCCTGTCCCGCTGCACTTCCACCTTCTTATTTAGCGGGTGAAGCAGACTAAAGCGTCAGTAAGTCCAACAATTCTAAAAGACATCCAGTGTGTGCTGGTGAAAACTTTTCTCTTCACTAGGGAAGTGTGTAGATATTCACACTATCTCCCTTAACTCCAGGGCATGAGAATCTGGCTGTAATGGTTTGATTTGCCCAACACTAGTTGGATCGATGCGGCTGTTTACAGTTTCTCCCTCTCTCATCCCTTTTGTCTTTTTTCTAATTTAGTGTTCCCAAACCATGGACAGGGGTCTGAGTCTGTCTGCTGTGCTTGCATCTTCGCCCTCCTCCCCACTCTCCATCACTGTCCATTGATGTTTTTTCCCTCTCTTTCTTTTCTCTTCGTCCTCTCTCCTTCCTTGGTTGGTCTTGGAAAAAGAGCTGCATGCCTCCACACTTCTGGACAAGACTGATGGCTCGTCAATAGCATTAGCCAGCATTGCAGGCCTCACTGGTGTAGAACCAAATCAATAAGGCCCAGTAAAAAGTCTTATACGTGTATGCAGTCCATTTCAGCCAATGCTCATGTTACCACAGATGAGTTTTTATAAGAATCCAGGAGTAACTATCTATTTTATTCCCTTTAATTCCACATTTCCTCAGCCGTTCACTAAAAATTGCGTTGCTGCTCAGAGTCATCCAGTCTCTTTTAGTATGATTATGTATCCTGCCCTTCAAAAGGTGAAAAGAAATGTTTCTGTTCATTGTTACCTTAAATATGGATATTTAAATTTCGTAACTCTGCAGTGACATGAAATCTTTTTTTTCTGCTCTTACCTTCTTAATTCTGGTAATTTACTCTGCAATTACAATCAATTAGTCCTCAATGAAAATTGATTTCTGCTTTCAGGGAAGTGTCTGAATGGTGTGTGGGTATGTGTGAGTGTGCATAGCTACATTTTTGAAGATAAAATCACATGTTATAAAAAGATATCCTGTGTGCTACAGATTGGAAAGCTCCTTAAGCCAAATTGGTGATTGTTTTGCTTTAAAAAGATAGTTGAGTCGTCTTGACTTGACTATCTTCAGTTTGAAATAGAAATCAATTGAACTGTAGATACAGACTGTACTGTATAAAAGTAAATGATATATCATACCGTGTCATATACTTATATTATTATTGTTATATTATTAAGTAATTTAGCAGTATGTAGGATTTAGTAGCATCTAGTGGTGAGGGTTGCAGATTGCAACCTGCTGAACACCCCCTCACTTCACCCTCCACTGTCAAGCGTGTAAGAGAATGGACGATCGCCGTGAAACTAACAAAAAACATGAAATGTTCTCTCTAGAGCCAGTGTTTGGTTTGTATATTCGGAGCCACTGTAGAAACATGGTGCACTCTGAAGAGGATCTGCTCCCTGTAGCTATGAAGTGCTCATTCTATGGTAATGAAAACAGAATAATGGTTAGTTTCAGGTGATTACACGCTAATGAAAAAATAATTACAGATATTATTTTTCAGTTTTACTAACTGATTCCCCTAAATCCAACTGGACCTTTAATAAATGAAAATTTAGTTCTATCATTATAACTCTATCGCTTTAGTGTTTAGCATGCTGCCTGCACCTTGTTTCTTTTAGTAGAGTTCCAAAGTAGTCTTGAAAAACTAAAAAACTAAAATCTAAGCCTTAACCAGGAGAGTGTCATGACAAGCCAGGCCTGAAGTGTGATTCTTTCTTTTTCTGTCTGTAGCATGATTGGAGACAAAAAGCATTTTGCACAGTGGAAGTGTTGAACATATAAATAAATGTAGCAGGATTTTCCAATAACAACGTGAATATCAATTTCACTACATGTACAAATATATTAGTTGTCATTTTACAGAATCTAATAGTGATTTCTGTGGCAGTGCACATGTTTATGAGCTAGTCACCTCACTACAAAAGGTTGTGCACCGTGATTCTTCTACCAGCCTCTTATTGCATGGAGTTTGCATGTTATGTCTGTGTGAGTTCCTCCTGCTAACACTGACCTCCCACAGTCCAAAAATATGCACATCTTTTAAACTGAAGGTTAGATGTAACACATGCAGACATTTGCAGACAAAAATGTCACATTAATTCTTCAAATAACCTTTTCTTTGGTATTTGTGACTAGAAAAGAGAGTTGTGTCCTATTTATTTGTCCTTATATTATATTTTTCAGGGGATGTGGAGGTTGATGTGTTAATGATTTGTCTTTTTCCTGTGTAATGGTCTGCACTGTTTATGAAGCTTAATTATCCAGTCTCCTGTGATATTGTGGGTAAATCCTACTTAACACTTATAAAATGTTTACAGCATTGGAAACAGCATTCAAACTTTATTTTCAAAAAGAGAACCAAAAATCATTGACAGGACCTCCATGCTCAGTGGACTGATGGTGGACTTACTAATCCGGGAAATCTCTCAGGTCAGACAGACAAATAGTCTGATGGACATCCTTACTGTGTCAACCACTCCACCCTTTCCAGCTCACCCTGGCTATGTCTCAGTCTGTTTGTCTGTATGTATTCTCCCATGGCAGAGAGCTCCGGTGCTCAAAGGTCAGCAGAAGGCCAGTGTGTTTGTCAGGCCAATCAATGACTTGACGCTGCCAGAAATACGCTCAAGAGGAGGTTAACCTAGTCGTGGACAGCGCCCACCGCCCACCGCCAACTGCCCACCGCCCACCGCCTCCCACTGGCAAACGCAGGGAGCACACGCACGTGTGTGTGTGTGTGTGTGTGTGTGTGTGTGTGTGTGTGTGTGTGTGTGTGTGTGTGTGTGTGTGTGTGTGTGTGTGTGTGTGTGTTTAAAATGGCCAGCTATCTGTTAGAAGTGGGGGAGTATCTCTTACTAACCGTGCACATAATTCGGGAGGCTGTGGCTCAGATGGTTAGCTGTCCACTAATCAGAAGGTTGTTGGTTCAATCCCCGACTCCTCCTGTCCATATGCCTCAGTGTCCTTGGGCAAGACACTGAACCCTAAGTTGCGCCCGATGGCATACCGTGAATGTACTCCTAATGGCGAGCACCTTGCATGGCAGCTCATTAGTGTGTGAATGGAAAACAGTGTAAAAAAGCGCTTTGTGACCGATAAGGTGATAAAGTGCTGTACAAGTTCAGACCATTTACAATTTACATAATCAATACGGTACAGAGTTATCATTCTGAAGAGTTGCATGTGTTGTGCAGTTATTAACAACGATGGGATCAAAGAGCCGGTGTGTGACAAAGAGGATTGTGTCTAATTCAAGGTCAATAAGGGCCATGCCACTCCTTCACTTTCACAGAGGAGGAGGCATTATGTTACTGTTGGTTACCAGAGCAAACATGAAGTCCCTGCCGGAGCTCATATCAAATTGTAATTCGACCCTCGTCACAGCAAAAGATGTCAGCACAGGTTTCTTTTGTCCAGTGGTGTCATCACTGTCTGTCTTCAATGTCATGTTCTTGCTTTGTAATTGGACCATTTTATCTTTGACCAGTGTTCATAATCACAGATATGGTCAATATTCTTCTTCTTTCATGTTGAGTCAGCAATGAAAAGATTGATGGTTTTCTACCACTTCTAGCAAATCTTTCATAGAGGTATAAAAATGCTTTTACATTTTATAGCTGCTGGGCTTTTTGTCTTGTTCTTCATGTTTTTGATTTGAACTTAAACTTTAGGCTTGTTTTAAGCACATGTTTTTCTGAGCAGTTCCTTTTTTAATTTAATTTCAGCATATGATCTGACAAAGGTGCTGTATGTCCTTTATTTCCCCCTTTCAGTGACCGTCTTACTAATTTGCTAACACCAGCAGCACCTTCTCCTCATGCCAGTACATCTTTAATAACTCTATTAATCTAATCGTCCACTAATTGGTCAAGATAGCCTTTTCCCTGATGGTTTTTTTTTTTTTTTATCATAGGGTAATTAAAGAGCCCAGTAAAACCTGCTGAAATCTCAGTGTCTGGTTAGAATGGCTTGATTGACACATTGTTTCTCTGCTGTTATTTTTTTACATTACAGACAATGATCCTTTCAACTGCTTTAATTTAATAACATTTTCAAAATGACACTATTTAGAGATTATTATAAGTCAGGTTTCCTCGACTTTTAAATGAAATGCAATGACAAAATGCCAGTGACTGATAAATCTTTAATATAAAAATTGTACAAGAATTCTGATACAAATTACAAGAGGTATTTGGACAAAATATGAATAAAATTCCATTTACATCCCAAAACCCTTATGCATTTTATGCAAAAACCATAGACAGTTATGATACAGAAACAAATACAAGAAAGGCTAAAAAGAAAGGGGAAAAAAAAGAAACAAGAGTCTCTTAAAAAGGATAATTTTTTTCCTTCTGTCTGGGGAACACCTCTTTAGGTAACATACAGTATTCATGAGGCTTCCAAATCACCATTTTGACACAAAAGTGACGCAAGCTCCTTTGCTCCGTTTGTTCTTTGCAGTGCGACTATGTAGCCATGCAACGCTGTCAAGTGCCAGTGCCGTAACACAGGCTTTTTTAAGACACAGACACAAATGCATTGGATACACAAAAACACAAGTGAAAATAAAAATCTAAGTTCACCAGCTCTTCAAGCTATTTATACTTTAAGACTGTAAAATATATTTGAAAATACAATGAAAAACATTTTATGAATTTACAGCATTCTTTTTTCAGGATCATTGACATTTCACAGGTTCCAGTTCAAATTAATGAGGGTATTCTTTTAGAACATAAGACATGAGACTGAAGCATCTATACAGTCCCACACGTGTGTATTTTTCTTCTATCTGCATATTTCTAATGATGTCCCATCAAACGTTTTAACCTCACTTTGTTCCATTGGCTACATTAACTGGACAGTTTGCATGCAGTGTCACCTCTCATCCTCTCTCCTTTATAGCTATTGTGTACACTCCCTCTCTCTGTGACGTGAACAAAATGGACAGCGGTAAACAGGTCAGGCGTTTCAGCCGTTTGCCATCCCTTTCTCGCTCAGTATGCTGCGTGGAATTGCAGAATAATTGATGCCTGACGCTGCTCTAATCAAATATTTAAGATTCACTCCAGTGGTCTGGGCCGATGAGGCGCTCTGAGAGACGTGTTCCTGCCGTCCAGAAGCGCGGCCACTGGGTAGCAGAAAGCACCTGGACCCATGCGGGTGGAGAATTAAGAAATGCGAAGATTAGATTGGCAGCTTTCTCGGAGGAGTGGGAAATCGGCGGCCATTTCTCGTCGGAGAGGGGTGGAAATTTGAGGGGTGTCTCGAACGCTCTCCAACAGGCAATCGAGAGGAAGCTGGCGATGAGTCGTATGGAGTCCTAGCCCTGCTGCTTTCTTGTTCTCTCTTCAACCTGTGTTCCTCTCGTCTTCCACTACATCGTTAAGTGACTGCTGCGAGGCTAAAGCCAGACCACTTTCCAAGCCCAATCCCTTTCTCTCACCCTCTCTCAGCTGTCTTTCTAGTTATGAACAGTCGCTCTGCTGGCATGAGGGAGCCTGAAGTAGGTTGCAGAGAGGTGTTTTTTAAGGGAACCTCTTCCACAGTTTTCTGTCTCGAACACACAAGTACATGTGACATATCATGCTCTGCAGCTGCTACTTGAAAAAAGGACACTAATGAACAGGACATAAGGAATGTGTTAGACTGAAAAAAAGAGTTACGGCTTGAAAAACTGATGTTAATGGATAAAGCAGACTTACGTTAGGATAACTTTTGATAATTTGGGTATTAACAGGTCTCTTAATTCTAAAGATTTCAAATTAGTCAGTGATCTTTTTTAATAGATTTCCTAAGTTTATTCACTGGCTTTTTTGGGCAAAATGTGTTGAATCATAAGCTGTTGCGCAGGTTAGACTATTCAAAAATAAAGTAATATTCGTAAAAGCTGTGGATTTTCCATGTCTGACTCAATTCTCGTGCACACCATTCCTTATAATGGAATATTAGCTTTCTATGGAGTGGCTGGAGCTATAATGTTAATGCTAGAGATGGAGTTTCATTTCCTGCCTGCCACTGTCTCTTCCATCACCAGAGGTTAACAAGTCATCTAGGTCTTGTCATCCTTCTGAGTGTGAGCCACTCTCCTCTGTGTGTGTGTGCGTGCTCGTGTGTGTGTTTGTATGGTTGTGTGTTAGAGAGACAGCTGTCAGCAGGGTTCCTGGAGTAGCACTTTTTTATTTCTGCCAGAGCGAGGGCCGGAGGGATTGAATGAGTGAATGAGGCAGCGAGCGCCTCAGTGAAACCCACTCCTGGGAGAAGGCAG
This sequence comes from Brachyistius frenatus, assembly GCF_029030835.1. Classification (NCBI taxonomy): domain Eukaryota; kingdom Metazoa; phylum Chordata; class Actinopteri; family Embiotocidae; genus Brachyistius; species Brachyistius frenatus. The sequence continues at coordinate 8,858,491 of NW_027210606.1, read as the reverse complement.
GGGTTCCTGTACTCAATTTTCCCTTCACTTGGGATAAACAGGCAATTACCCATCCCTTTTTCCTATGCCATGGCCGTCCGGTGAACTTAAGCATACACTATTAGCGTGTGTCCCTGTAGGATCTGCACTATGGCGTGTGGAGGTGGTAAGTGAGTGGCGGGTTGAAGAAATGGGTAAGGCGGTTGTTAAATGACTGTGCTCTGACAGACAAAGAGAAAAACAGTGAGAGAAAGGAATTGTATTGAATTACCGGCGACCCCGACTAAGAGTAAGCGCACATAGAAAATGAATAGATGAATTGAATTCAACTTAATTGAATGAGTCAAATTAAATTGTTCAGCACGCACACTCTCATTCCCTCTTTTTCTCCGTCTGTCAGTGTCACAGTCTTGTCAGCAACCTTGGCGTCTGGCAGTGTAACGAAGTGACAAGTGAGTTATTAGACAGGAGAAGCTGGAATGGCGGGACGCCTCCAGGTAACAGAGAAGCAGCACATTTTTAATGATCGTTGCTGTCATCCTTTCCTCCCTAGTCAGCCTTCCACCTCCGCAACCTTTCCATCAGCCTTAGCTCCCTGTCTCACCCTCTTTATCTCAGAGAAGAGAAGACTAAAAACTGCATGTGTCATATAGGTGGAGTCTTAAAAAAAAAAAGACATGAAGTATTTCAATAGAATAGGTCATGTCTGTATTGCAAAATGGCTTAAGTGTGAAATAAGTGGAACTGAACACTGTTATGGATGTAAGATGTGAATACTGTACAGCACACCTCATAACACTGCATATTTTCCCACTGTGTGTAGCACCAGTCAAGTAAGAGAAGATCTCCTTGTATAGTAACACATGGCATTGCTAATACATTGATAAACAAGTCAAACTAAGGAACAATCTCTATTTTTTGTCTTTTTACAAAAAATATTCTCATACTGGACAAAAACATCTCCGTGAAGATACATCACCCGCTAATAAATACCCCTTCCCTTGGCTACTTTGCCCAATTACTGGAAATATTTGTACCGTAAGACAGTCATGGACATGTTACAAATCGCTGCAACCAACAGCCAGAAAAATGGCAACATTTTTTTTATAGAGTATATTTTTAAGCCAACACTCAGCGATGGAAACCAATAGCGAAATATCACAGCAAAAGTTGTAAGACTCAAGTGCATCATATTAATCAAATGGGGCATGATTTAAGTACAATTTCACACTGAAAGAGTTTTTTCTTAAGCAAACACTTAGGTTTTGGTCACAGTTGAAGGACTATTTTCATCTTTTTTCTCTCCTTTTTCAAATCTGTGAGACAATCATATTTTATGAAGATGCCTTTTGTGAGAACAAACACCAGTTCTTGCATTTCTTTGCACAAAAAAACCAGCATGCTTTAGAGAGATTCACCCACTAAACCCTGGAGACTTTATCAATATTAACTTCTTGTGTTTCATATTTAGTCAGACCTGGGTTTGTTTTGAAGCAAGACACTTTGGAAACACTCTCTGAATACATTGTTCAGCAATGGGGGAAGATTTTGTTCAGGGTGGCAAGATGCTTTGTTGTGAACCTGTGTTTGAAACTGAGCGTGTGCAAAAAGAAACTGGCACAAGTATGTTGAGGGTACACTCACTTCCCTTGGCGCTGTAGCCACCAATGACCCCAAACAAACACCTAAACTCACCATTGCAAAAAATCCTCATTATAATAATATTACACATCCCCTTGTATAGATGCAAAGTGCAAAAACTGAATTGGTATACGAAAGCTCAAACATAACAGACAAAAAAAAAAAAATCAATAGAAATACAGAGAATGATATCAGTGTAGGAGCCTAAAAAAGCATGCCGGCAACCTCTGAATATCTAACAAGTAGATAAAACAAGTCACATGATATTCTTTTTTCCCTAGGACTCAGTTTAAATCTTGTCTTTGAAGCTAACATAAATGAGTCAAGCTAGTAAGATGCTACCTCTTTCTTGCCTATAGCTGGAAGTATTGTACTGGACTGTAACATAAAACCATAAAGAGAAGGGGAAAAAAAGAAGCAAACAACCATCAACACAACTCTTTTACACCAAAAGCCTCTTGGAACATTATTTACAAAATGAAGCTGTCATGCTTTTGTAAGGGGTTCATTTAAAAGCTATCATTACACAAGTACAACAAGAAGATTTTCTTTTTTTCATTTTTTTTTTCAATACTATTGTTTCTGCAGGCAAAGTCACAAATAAGAGTTTGAATGGATTCTTTGGAAATGGACATAAACGCAAAGTAGGGAGGAGTTAAGAAAGGAAAAAATGCTTATGAAAAAAAAACATCTGGAGTTTTGTTATAAAGCAAACTCCATGCTCAAGGGTGTCATCCTGTTCTTCCAAAGAAGGAAAAGTCAAAGGACACGATAATAAACTGTATTTGGAGTCAATTAATTTCATAGATGGAGATGGAAATGTCTTGCGATGATTTACAGAGGACGGGCAGGAGGCATACAGGCATTTAGCTTGTATTTGATGGCCTTGGACTGGGGGGGTTAAAAGCTTATCTGAGGAGGAATAAGGATGAAGAATGAAGGGAGGAGCGGGCAGACTGACAGGAAGGTCGAGTCACAAGTCATTCTTTAGTCTATTATTGTAGAGAAGGGCATGTTTTTATGGAGGTTGGGGTTCTGAGAGTGTCGGTTACGGCTGCGCACAGAGCTGAACACCATGTTGCAACCAGGGATTTTGCACTTGTGCATCTCGCGCAGGTGCACAGTCTTGTAGTGCACACGCAGGGTCCCTTTGTTGCTGTACATTTTGTGGCAGATGTTGCAGAGGATCCCACCGCTGCTGCCATTACTGCCCCTGGTGGACGAAAGGAGGAATGGTGAGGAGGAAGGGTCCAACCCCTCACCGTCTTTGAGTTCTCCAGTCTCATCCCGATGTCCCCCTTCAGCCCGCCCCTCGGCACGTTGGGAGTAGTCCTCTCCCTCACTGTTGCCTTCCTCCTCATCCTCTTCACCCTCCTCCTCCAGGTCATCCAATAGGATGCCTACATCGCTGCCCTCGTCTGACTCATGTGAGGAGTGGACGCTGCTGCCGGATTGAACACTGGATGTGGTGCTCAGGTCCAACACCATGTAGTCGTCTGGCTGGCCCCGGGAGAAGCCGTTGGTGTGGTGGTTTTTAAGGTCTTGGTTGAGGAGATGGTGGGGATAGTCATTGCTCATGGGGGAATGGGCATTGTGGTTCAGGCCGGTGAGCCCAAAACTGGCACCTCCGATGCCCATCCCGGCCATAGGGTCCAAGCCCATGTGGTGCCCAGCATAGATCTTGGCCAGAAACTCGGCTCGCAAGTCCTTGGGCAGTGGCGTGAGTTGGGGGTCCAGGACAATGTCGTCCAGCTCTTTGGTCAGCAGTTTACGGTGCAGGTTGATGTTGGAGCTGTGCCTAATTTGGAGAGACAGTCACAGTTGTAAATCAGGATACTGCCGGGCTATGAAAAAATAAAGATTACATTTCAATTACAAATAGTCACATTACTGAAACACATGTATTTGTATCTACAATCATTAATATTTCATATTTTCAAGTTATCTTACTACTGTTATATGGTACCAGGCTTTAAAGATTCAATACCTGAGAACCACTGCATGTATAATTATTGTTACTATCAGTCCAGGTACAAAAACACTCACACAGAGAGAAATCCACCCCTCAGCTCTCCTCAGAAAAAGTGCACTAAGATAGCAGAGAGAGAGAGAGCATCCTGCTAGTGTTTACCACTGTCAGCATGTCTGCACTGCACAGCCCTCAAATCCAATAGACTCTGACTCAATTAAATACTCCACCATATTGAATGGGAGTTTATCAATTGATTCGAGCTGTGGTAATGTGATAATCGAGGGGAACTGGATAGCATATTAGCACTAGACCCTGACAGCATTATCACATTCGTTCCCTATTGGAGGTGGCTTAATCGAGCACCTCAATGAACATGTCGTTATGTAGCCCTGGATTTAATTAAGATGGGCATTTTTCCCAAACACAAGGCAAACTGTATCACACAATGTGCTACAGCTGATAAAAGAAACTAAGTAACAAGTGCCATGCTTAAGCCAGGATACAATTAGTGAGGACTTCAGTTAGCACACAAAGCCATGCTAAAGGATGCAAAGTGAAATGGGCTTGCAATTCAAATTCAATGCCTTTTCGCTCCAATTTCACAGCTGCCTAGTAAGACTAAGAGAAAAGGGACCCACGGTACACGTCACAATAAAACTGCAAGACAGAAAGGAAACTTAAGCAACCAATGACCATTGTCAGATATGACCTACTCCTCTCATATCAGGTCATCAATTTAAATAAAAAAAATATGCAAACACTCAGTGCCTTTAATGTGAAGGGTTTCCATGCAGGGAGGGCACGTGTGTGTAAAACAAAACAAATATAAAAATTAAAAAAAAATAAAAATAAAAAGGGTCATCCTGAGCAGGACGGGCAAAAATGGAGTCACAATGGATAGTAGAGCTTACCAGCAGTGGCAGGGTTGATGCAGTCAAAAAGGGTCCCTTTCCTTTAATTATTTACTTCCCTATCCGACATTGTCCTGCAAGAGGTAAAAATACATTCATTTGAGGGACCCTTTTCTGTGAACCAAGCAACCAGGAGCCCGTCCACTCGAGCATCGTCAGCATTGTGGGGAGAGCGTGGCAAATCGATTGGCCATGTCTGTCACTGCATGTGTGTTTGCACGTGCTTATGTCTGTTTGTGTGCGTGAAAACATCAAATATACTACTTCCATATAGTGAGCCTTCAATCAAAAAGACTATATAAATCCTTTGTTCTTTTTTATCCTTTGATGGACAGTTGCACTCATTTGGTGCAAACTTATGGTTGAAATATGGGAGTCGTGATTAAATGTCTGTGGTGCTGTAGCGTTGTCTGTGAAATACATGTGTGGACGCTCGGCTGTGAGAAACCAGAGTGTCTGAAATATGTTATGACCTGTACTTAGGAAAATGGGCACAGTCTCTGCAGGGACACCAACCGACACTTTTTTTTTTTTTTTTTTTTTTTTTAATGTGAAGAGGGGCCACAGATTTGTTCAGTTAAGCCTGAAGTTCAGGATGCTGTTGATGATGCTCAGGTAGGCAGGTCCTTTGGAACATGTCTCCATCTCTATAACAACACCTTCTCACTGCTAATAAGCTCTATATTAGCCATGGCTATCTATTAAAGTCAAACATGCTAAATAGCATGCAGTAAGTAGTCTGCAGAGTAGCTACAGTAGCCATTTTAGTCAAAATGCACACCATATTGTTAGAAAGTTACAGTATATAAATATTCACAGTTACCACTAGAATCTTTTTTTTAATTTATTTTACAGACATATGCAAACAAAATAAACTAAAGAAAAAGTCACTTTATTATGTATAATTTGTAATCATTTAGCAAGTTTATGGTCATTTTCATAGACATTATCTAACCCCCATGTTAGCAGTACCTCCTTAACCTAAATAATCAAAATAACTCCCCTGAGTCCACACACAGAGGTCATAATGCCCCTATACCTTCATTTATCAGATTTATACTTTATGCCCCATTTCCCACTCCTCTCCATCCCTCCACCTCCGTCCCTCCTCTTCAATATGCTCTATCTTTCCTCCCCCAACCCCCCTTCCCCTCCTCCACCTCCACCCCTCCTCCATCTCTACCTCCCTGTTGGCCAGTAATGTGGCTGGCAAACCAATTTGACTGTCTCATCTTTGCCCAAACGACGGGGGAGGCCTCCGGAGAGCCCATTTTTGACTGTGCAGAGGAGGCAGAGCGAGAGTGTGCCGGTCCCAATCGGCGTTAATCATCTTTAGGTTCATCTGATGGCCCTTGCCCTTGCTTTTGTGTCAGTGCGTACGTGCGTGTATATGTGTGTGTACGTTGTCTAAATGGCTCATAATGTGTAAATGAGACGGAGGGCTGAGTGGTATTAAACTGACACCAGTGGTTCTTTGTCTTTCCTGTCATTCGAGGTGCGTTATGAGGTTTTGGGTGTAAGTGGGAGGACAAGAGTTTGAGGAACATTTATCACCCTCTGTCACTGTTTGATCTTCTTTGCGTTGTTTCAGCCTCTTGAACAGCATAAGCTACAAACAAGGATTTGAGGATGCTCAAACAAATGAGCGAATAATAATTAAAAATGCATTTAATTTGACATGAAAAACATTTTTATGTACAAGTTTTGATTTAAAATTAATTAAAATGACTTGCTGTTTTACAGCTAGAATTCTGTTGGGTGTCTATACGTTATTCATCTATGAATAGAATAATTTCCTTTATTCTCCTAAAAATGAATCACAATTAGGCTGTCATGAATGGATGTTAAGTTTCAAGGATTTTCTTTTATTCAGCAGATAGTTCAAACTAGGGTTGAGTGGCTTTTTGCTAACATATTCTCTCTATGAGCCGCATGCCCTTTGTTTATGAGAGACAAACAGAGAGCTGATTGTGGAGCAGAGGAGCTGGGCCCACATGCCGTGAGGGGACCGAGGGAAAAGGAAGGAGACAGCGAGAGCAAGGAGAGGGGAGCAAAGAGACTCTCCAACATAATTAACCTTCACTCTCTCCGTTTGCAGTGGCCCATGCAGGGACCACGGGCTGCGCACGGCTGCACCATGGGAATGTGGAAGAGGGAGGACACCTGCTTGCTGCAGCGACATAGAATGAGCAGGTAAAAATGTTAAGGGGAAGGTTAAAAATAAAAATAGAGTAGGCTGATAGAAATAAGATAAGTTAGGCTAAGTCTCGTCACCAGTTTACAAATGATGATGAACAGGGCTAATAATGGTGATGATTACTGGTACGCGGCTTTCCAGCCGTTAATCGTGCAGTTTCAACACTTGGCCGATGCTGCTCACTCCTCATAATAAATATGCAATCATTTACATCCGTGCAGCAGGCAGCCAGGAGGCTGGGGGGAAAGCACCCCTTTGTAAAACCACACACACACACACACACACACACACACACACACACACACACACACACACACACACACACACACACACACACACACACACACACACACACACACACACACACACTTATCTTGCTCTCTGTTTTACACTCAAAAACACACTCATTACATACACGCTCAAAGCCAAATTAAATTATCCTTTTTTTTTGTATGTCTGTGAGAGTATGTAAAGTATCCATGTGAACTTGTGTTTTGATGTGTGAGATCTGCTGTGTGATCGGAACTGAACACAAGCGATACTTTTGCCTCTGTAGTACATTTGCAGTGTGTCCTACTCTGACGGTGTCATCGGCTCTTGGTTGTTTTTCTCTGTAGATGAAATGACCTCTCCTCAGTTTTCTTCTTTACTTTGATACGCGAGCTTTTGATGCTGGTGTCTGATGGTGTGTTTACGTGCCTTTGGCTTTTCACTCGGTCAATAGACTAATCAGATATGCAGAGGACTTTCCCGTTGTTTGATGTCAACAGCTGTTGGAAGGAGGAGACACCAGGCAGCCCTGCATATTATACTGCTGCTTTACAATATATTAATCAACAACAATAAATCACCACTGATCTACCTTCCTCATATGCAAATTCCCAGTGGTTATTATTTTAATGGTTCTTAATATATATTAAGGATCATTACTTTATGTTTAGTGTTATAAAGTATTGTTAAATTGTTTATGTCTGAGATGAACCCCTGGAAAGAGCTGCATATAAATTGTTACTGCCAATACTGGCAGAAAAAAAAGAAAAGCATATTAGTAGAAAGACTGTGGTTTGACATCAAATTTACTTGTAATAAACATTCAAGACATTATTTTGTGCAAATAAATTTGTCCATAATGTTTCTTAATCCTATCAGAGCAAATGCTCTGATGAAAACAACTAAATTATATTCCCATTTTATTGTTACCCTTCCACTCAACCATACATTACGTTATTAGAGGATTATCCAGGGACAGATTTGATGAGAGCATTGCTTGTGTATCAACTCGCCTCAAAGCCCCAGGATTTCTCGAGCTATACAGTATTCTTCTTTGCGTAGTTTTGTTCCCGGTTTGAACCTACGGTAGAGTAATATGTCCCATATGCTATCAGGGCAAAGTATGGAAACAATAGTGTGCTTGGGTCTCAACCACACAGAGCTGTATTGTACAGCCCTAGCTTGAAGATGCATTATTTTCATAGTAGCGTGCCCCTTCTTAATTCAAAGTTATCTCTGTCTTCCATATGTCCTGCCACATTATGTGTTTGAATGACATTTACATGCTGGTGTTTTTCATCATTGGAGTCAAACTGTCACACACACACACACACACACACACACACACACACACACACACACACACACACACACACACACACACACACACACACACACACACACACACACACACACACACACACACACACACACACACACACACACACACACACACACATATCCAAGCTGATGCAGGAAGAGAGTGAGCATAGGAAGAGTTCATGTTGAGGTGTTACTTTTTCTGTGTGCGATATGGTCTGATGTTTGAACTGTCTGTGACTGTATAACTCTCACCCCTGGCTTCAAATGTCTGGCTGCATATTTGTGAACTTTTCTACTTTTCTTTTCTGGTGATTATATTTTTTTCCTTACTATTGTCACCTCATTTAGTTCACAGAAACTTTCTGTGAGCCAGGATATGACAACAGATTCCAGGATGAAGGGATTAAATTACATAACTGACAAAAAATCAGGGCAGCTGTATAAATTTTACTTTCTGATGCACTGAATCCATTTTAGCAGAAATAAAAATCTGAGCAATATCTGCAGATTACCAATGGCACTTAACTGTGTGAGCTAGTTTCAGGAATGTTTTTTTTTTAAATAATTTTTTATTATTTTTTTATACTTACTCCTATTTACTATTCTCATGTGAAATTCCCCAATACACACACCGTGAAGTTACACATATTCAAGCTGTTTCAAAATTCTGATAACTTAATTAATTATTTATATCAGTAAACTGTTTTACAGCATTAAGAAGCTGTTTATACAAGAACAAATATTTGTCTCTTGTTATCTATTTGTACACATCCCTGTATGTGTGCCAGTATGAGTGTTTGTGAATGTGTGAAATGCATGTATATGTGTGTGCGCACACATGTTGCACAGCAGACTGATCCTGCTTTCGATATTTACTATTCCTAAAGTCTTGTCGGAAGAAGGAAGCTAACACACTCACTGGTGGCAGCACACCACACGGAGGCAAAGCATGCTATAATAACACTGAGTGTCATCTTGCTGCTGTTGGCACAGCTGTGCCGGGTGAGCAGCAGGGTTGCACTTTCACGGACACTAACTTGTCTCCTGTTCTGCTCCCCCTGTTCCCTTCTCACATCCATCCTAATAGAGTCCCAGCATCACCTGCTCTATTTACATGCTGCTAATGAACAAAGTGCTAACAGCAGATGCCACAGAAACAGCACATGGAATAAAGGGTTTAGGGTAGGCAAGGAGAAGCGAATTTTGGTACAGGGAGGTAGAAGTGTTAGAGGAAGAGATCAGGGGGGCAGAGCCAGTGTGCAAGTGATACACAACACTGACAAAAATTACAAGACTTCCTCTGGAAAGGATTTTTTTTTTCTTATTGCAGTATGTTGCAACTTTCTTAAATTGAAGTGTGATTTGTGATGCCACAATCCGTGTCACCGGAAATATACATTTCCCCACATCTGTTACTGATAATGAATAATATTTGTAACTTTATATAAAGGATTGTGAAAGAGAAATACTACTCATTAAGCATAACTTAACACTGACCAATTTAAAACTTAAATGTCGCTCCCAAGAAAAAAAAAAAAAAAAAAAACCCCAGTTGTTTTACTCCCTTGGGGAGCCTGTGTGAACCCAGGGGACTAGTGATGTTATGTACATCCAGCATGTGTTGTAGCATCAACCTGCTGCTAGTGCTGCTACAGAATATATATTCTGCAGAGTGAGTGTGTGGGACTGATATGTGCTAACAAGCCCAGGTGAGTATGGCTAGCCTCACCTCTTAATGCGCTAATAAATGCAGTGGTTTGACGAACTGCTGTCTATGTTAATGTATTCGCCTTCATCTCCCTGTGACAAGGTGAGCCAGAGTGAGGGCAGGTAAACAACACGCTGCAGCTGGAGGCTTGATGGGTAGAGCCTAGTGCTTGTTAAAACGTGTGTGTATGTGTTGCACCTCATGGCACCCTCCTCTTCTGAACTTGACACAGAGCAGATGTCCCTGAATCCCTTTTTTTAGTTTTCAATTAGCTAACAGATGTGAAGTGATAGCATTTCCACATAAATGTTACACAGTAGTGAAATACTGCAGTTAAACCTTATTTTATTAACATGAGATTTAAAGGCATATTTCTCCCAAAAAGTGAACTATGTTTTAACATGGCTTTTATAAAAACAACTACATCCTAATAAAACAAAAATATTATGTTTTGAATTATAATAGATGATAGAAATTAAATCAAACCTACCTGCGACTGTCGCAGTTACATTAAAATAAAAATAATGATGTTGTAGCACTCACCTGTCTCGGCTCCGCCGGGAAGGGAAAGCAGCGTTGCAGCCAGCCACAGTGCACACATGCATCTCTTTGAGGTGCACATTCTTGTAGTGCAGTTTCATGCTATAGGAGCTCTTGAAGGTCTTCTTACACACGTAGCAAATCTTGGGATCAGGACTTGAACATGGATCTCCCTCTGGTGATTGAGAAGAAGGAAATTTGGGTGGGCTGGCACCATAGGCCATTGAAGAGATGAAGCTCTCGTGCAGAGCTGCCATGCTTGCAGCAGCGGCAGCAGCCGCTGCCATGCCTCCGTTGTAGAGCCCATATTGGCCCATGCAGAACATGTCGTAAGTTGGATCATTCAGTTCTTCCTTGATTTTGATAGGGAGCTGGTGAGGGGAGGGCGAGGAATGGCCCTTTCCTTCCATTTCCTTTCTCAAATGAGCTTCCTCACAACCCTCATTGTCTTGGTCCCTGTCCAAACCCCTTCCACCTCTGCTGTGCTTTTGCTGTTCGTCCACATCCATCAGCTCATCTCGGTAGAACATTTTGGAATCTGAGGTTTCAGACTCATTCTCAAAGTCTCTCTCATGGTCCTGATCCTCAGAGGTGAAACTGTCCATACAACGTAGTTCGGAAGCTCCACCTCTGCTCTCACTACCAGTACCTTCCCGGCACTCATCTTCACTTTGTCTCATCATTCCTCTCAGAGCTAAACCAGGACTCATCTCATCCTGGGAAGGGGATTGCTGCCCACTACCGCCACTGTGATTCCCGGTTCCACTACCACTGTTGTTGTTGCCGTTACAATTTCCATTAATTTTGACATTGTTGTGAAGCAGAGATGACTGGTGGTGGTGGTGATTATGGTGGATGGCATCATCATCATCATCATCTTTGTCATCATATTCATCCGCCACATCAATCACTTCCTTCTCAATCTTAACTGGCATACTTGATTTACGAGGCTTCTTTTTGGGCGTGGGGTCACTGCTGCCAGTGGTGAGGTCCTGATTGGCACTAGGTGTAGGCAAGCGATGGGACATAGGTCCTGTCTCTGACATATGAACATTATTGTGGGAAGCCACAGCTGCAGCAGCGAGAATGTGTTGTTGCTGGTCCATCAGGGTGGTGCTGTTGGTGGTGGTGGGCATGATGGGGCTGGTGGGCAGTGACACTGGAGGGCTAACAAGGTCCGCGGGGGACAGTAGTGTTCGGTAGAATGGGGGCACCGGCTGGACTGGCTGCACTGACTTCAGAGAGGGGAACACCAGTGGACTTTGCAGGGGTGATTGAAGCATAGGATCTATCGGTGGAGTCGTGAAGCCCAGTGGTGGCCTTCCAGGGCTGGTGAGTGTGAAGCCACAATTCTTGGTGCTTGAGATGACAGGTGTACCAGTGGTTGAATGTGCACGGATGAGGTCCTTGTCCCGGTTATTGCGCAGCATGGGCATGTGCAACCGCGGATTGGGATTGGCACTGTGGCGGTTGCGGCTGCGTAATGAGCTGAAGACCATGTTGCAACCCTCAATGGTGCAACGATGTTTAATCTTTAAGTGTACAGCATTGTAATGTATCTTAAGTGTGCCTTTATCATAAAAGGTCTTCCCACAAGAGTTGCAGCACACACGACCCTTGCGTGAGGTGGCTCCCATACGGCGCATGCGATGCATCTTGGAGGAAAAGGAAGCATGGGTGATGGTTTTAGTTTGTTCATCCTTTACAAAGTGGTGGTGCACCTGGTGGTCACTCAAGCTGTTTGGTTGTTGAGGTTGATTTTGGGACTGTTGTTGGCCCTGCTGCTGTTGCTGCTGAAGTTGTGTCTGCTGTTGCTGCTGTTGAGCCTGCTGGGTGGAAGGGGTTGGCGAGATGGGTGATGCCCGGTTGTTGGGTTCTATCTTGGGCTCAGTGTTGTTGTTAATTGCTCCCAGTGCACCACGACTAGGGCTCGGACCTGTGCGGAAGGGTGATAGAGACACTTCTGATTCACTGGTTTCCACATGTTCTCCTTGGTTTGGTAGGCTGGGCTCTCTGAGCCGGAGAGCAGACTGCTCCATAGGGAGGCCATTGGGGGGCAAGCCAAGCATGGGGGCAGATACTGGGTTGATGTACTGGAAGGGCAGAAGGAAGGCTAAACTGTTAGGGATATTCTCAAAATGGTGAATGCTGGATGGGCTACTGTTTTCCAGATGTGTCAGGAGCCCCGGGCTGCGGGTCCTGTTGTTACTTTCAATGAATGTCCTAATCCCGGAGTCTGTCTTGGAAGAGGGAACTGTAACTGCCTGACCTTCCTTCTCCTGAATGGCCATCAGCTCCACAATGGACTTGGTTTCCCCAAAGCGTAGGAACTGCTGCAGGGTGATGATCTCCTCTTCTCGGGACATGATGGTCCAGCGGTCCAGCACCTTGCCTGCAGTATCCTAGATACCCCAAAAGAGACGAGAGAGAAGACAAAAATACCAACCTTTATTGATCGTGCATAATCAGTGTGGTCAAAGGAGAAGAATGAGCAGGGGTTAGTTTGTAAGGGCGAGCTTTTTTGCTCATGAAATTCAGAGGCCCCTGGAGCGACAAGTAACTAACAAAGCTTTGTTGAAACACACCACACACACTTTCACTGTCCCTCTTTTCCATTCACTCTTTACTCATTCATTTATTTCTGTAATCAGTCCCGGAAATGTTTTCATTAATCCCACAGTGATGAGAGTAGACAAGAGTTTAATTGGGTCTCACGCAAACAAATCAAAAGCACTGAGGTGGGGCTATTAGCTTACTTCAAGCATTGGGATATTAGTCTGTGAGACTGATAAAAACAGCTTTGTAAAAGATGTGAACTCTTACTGGGACTCCCTCTGTACACAAACTGTACCTAGGGATACTTGAAAAACTGTGTGAGCCATAGAAAAAATGTCTAAAAGAAATAATACAATGATTAATACATGTCAATAATCGTACCTTGGTTGGCAGGCATTTTTCTCAGTGTGTTCTCTATCACTAAGGCAGTGAGAGAGGACACTATGTAGGGAGTGAATGATTTGATGTTTTTTAAGGTTGTGTTTGTGAATGCCTTGACTGTGGCATTGAAGTGGTGTCCCTTTCATTGGACAGGTTAGATATTCATGCCCTTCTGTTTGTGATATCTAAATTGATGTAAAACTTGTGTTATGTTAGTGAGGTCTAAAGAATACACAACTTTTTTTCATTTTTAAAATTCATGGACAAATCTTTCTAAATCAATAATCATGTTGTTTGGGACAGCTAAGGATGAACGTTCAGTTGACAATAGCCACCCAAGAAAATGGCGGAAATGTAAAATAGGTTTTAACAATAGATAATTTATTATAACCCTTGGTGTTTTCAGTTCTTGTAATCTTGGAGACTTGGGAGTTATGAGGAACATGTTTCCATCTGAAGACACCAAAACTACTCTGCTGGTACTTGGGCATTATTCGAAGCAGAGCGATTTACTTGGCTAGTGTCTTTTGAAAATATGCAATGAACGGCTGAAAAATAATAAAAAATAAGATTCCAGGCAAACGTACACATTATCAAACATGAAGCGATGCCAATGAATTCTGGGTAAAGAATCTTAACAAATCCTCAGAATTGATATAATAGTTTAGCTGTTGAGGTTGAGGCAGTAAAAGTTTGACCCAGAACTTTTGTCCTCTTTTATGAAACCATGTCTCTCCCTGCTTCATAGCACTTATGACAGTACTTTTCACAAAATTATCATTCAGTAATTGCTATGCCTACTGTTATTACATGAGATGGTATTATGTGAGCAACATTGGAAATAGATGAGAGAAAAACAGACCGAAAGACAAGTGTAAATACTAAAATTCACATACAGATTCCTGGGGGATCATGCACGTGCAAGTGACATCATAGGAGTAGCACAAGTGATGACAATTAGTCACTCTGAAGTGGTAACATTTCTTATGGGCTCCTGGCTGCTGGCATCTATAAATGATAAATGGCAACTCTGGTGAGTAAAAAGCTGTAAAAACCAACATCACAAAGCACAAAGGGCCTGTAAGGAGAAAACAGAAGATAAATGTTTAAAGAGAGACAGCAAAAGAGAGATAGTACGGGAGAGACACAGAGGAAGAAGAGCAGAAACACAGAGAAAATAAAAGTGTGAGCGGTTTCATATCATGCCCTCAGATATACTGGAGAAATAGATTCTTCTGAGACGAAACATCAATAGTCACTGGGGTATTTGTTGTTAAATATACATTAAAAAACATTTTACACTTTCATTCTGTGTGCGCTCTGGAGTTTTAGCCTGGAGGTATGACTTTAAATTCTAGCCTGGACACTATTATTTCATGCTGCATGGCCATCTGGGCATTAGTACTTCCATTTGATTTAATTGAAACAAAAAAATGAAAGCAAATTAGAAAGTGAATTTTTAAATAGCTCCACAACCAGAATATTTCTTAAGAAATTGTAGTTCTAAGAAGTCCAGCAGTCTTTTCATATTTCCCAGTGACAAAAAAAAAGATGTATTTGTGTTACACATTTAAACACATTAAGGTAGCCTACAGTTATAACTCTGATTAAAAGGAAAGATTTTAAATGCAATTAAAGTGCTTTATTCTTATGAATAGTGTATTTTTATATAAGAAGTAAATAGCTTAATTTATGAATTAATGGTTAGCCATCTTTAATAAAATGCAAGCCAGTTTAAAATAGCCTAATATCAGTTTGATGTTCCATTTAAGATTAAAATAGGATTCCTAAGAACCACGGGCTCTTAAAAAGGAGGTAATTTCCATGGAAGTCCCACTAATATGTGCTGGATAGTGCTGAAGCTATTAAGTGATATCACTATATGAAACTACAAAAATGTTGAAAGTTTATATACATCAACACAATGCCAAAAGAATACAGTAAAGTAATCACTGCCAGAGTAAAACAAAGCCAAAACACAATGACACAGTCCAAACTGCAACCCATTAATGTTAGAAAGGGCCAGCCAGCTGTCAGAACAGGTCAGCAGTTCTGCTATGCACTGGACCCTGTCTGAGAGGAGACTATTCAAGCACTCCCTGTTCATTGGTCAATTGAGTTCTGGAGGCATGTCAACAAGCGTTTGGACTGGGGTCGGACTTGGAGCAGAGAGTCAACACAAATCCCAAACTGGAGCGAGTCTGTCCATAGAAGGATGTGAGGGGACAAATGTGTTTAAAGCTCAGTCCAAGTACTGCTGTTTTTTGTTTTGTTTTTTTGGCCAAGAACCATGGCTGTTTCTCAAAAGCCACTGCAGTAGCTATAACAGATAATCCCCATTCAAATTAATAAACAATCAAAGATAGGAACAAATGTGTTAGTAATATATTAAAACGAGTGTGTAAAGTGAACTGGCACACATTTGTGGACAAACACAGGCCCCTGCAGCCCTTACTACAGTAGGTCTCACCACTCTACTCCCCTGCATTAGCCTTGCGATACTGTGAGAGAAACAAATATGCCATTAGAAGCACTTTTACAAGTAGGCACTCATCTTCCAATTAGCTTAATGTGGCCCTCTTCCCCCTATATTTTCCAGCCGTGCCCCACCCCTTCTTGTATCCTCCCTCCAGTAAAATCTCATTAATCCACCCCTCCCCCATCTCCCCTAATGCTATGACATATTAGTCTGTCATTATGCATCCCTGAGTCCTTTAAACAATGCAGCTAAACCTCTGTTTGCCAGGTTAATGACTATTAGCCAATAATTACAGCAGAGAGACGATGGGGTACCCACTTTATCTGGTGGACAGCTTCTGCTGTTAGTTTATTTTATCTGCCTGCCTCCATGTCTCCCAGAATTAATCTAGCAATGGCTGTGTTTATTCATCTCTTTGCTGCTGCATTGCATTCTTAATTCACAGCCGTCTGTAATACTGTGGTGTCGGATGGTGTGTAGTGGGTGTGTAGTGGGGTATCCACCTTGCAGATTGCTGACAATGAGGATGAGCAAATGATGGCCTTGTCATGGGCCAGGGTACCACTGTCAGTTAAAACAAATCAGGCAATTATGCAATTAGGAGGTTATGTGCCGAGCTGTATTAAGAGCCGGGGTGTGCAGCGTTGTTAGATTGCACGGTGTGCATTAGGGATTAACAGCTTTACATGTATATGCTTTTCACTAATCATCACCTATCATACTCAATGACTGACTATTTTTGGCAAGCAACAGAGAGAGAGAGATGCCATGCTATACACAGAGTAAAAAAAAGGAAAATGTTATGAATACACAGTATTGATTGGTGTTTTTTTTATACAGTAACTCATAGAGCACATTGTGTTATATACAGTATGTGCAAGTTTATGGCTACACTGGTTCCACATGGACAAAAGAGCAACTCAACGGGTCATAAGACAGTTCACTTCCAATAGGAAGGATCAGTTCTCACAATGGCAAAGTGAACCATGGGAACCACATTGATTCACCAATCACCTTGCAGTGAATGCGATCTCCACTAAGCCTCAAGGGAATCCCCATTGATCTCCAGTACTGCTTTCAGATCCACTTCCTTAAAAAAAAAAAAAACATCTCTATTCTTGTGTACGCCACTTCAAGGGAGGTTAAGCAGAAGTTCCTTGTGATCTGAGAAGGTCTTGAACCTTGATGCTTCCTTTACCATATTCTTTTTCTCTCCCGACCTCATATTGGGCTGTATGAATAATGCAAAGGATCTAGTGGCGAGCGGTGCCATGGGGGATGGGTTCACGCCAAGCCCACTGCCTCCAGCCATCACATCAGAGGGCAAGAGCTCCCAAGACACAGGCTGCTCCCCCATTGGCTCCCCAGTGGCAGGTCAGAGGTCATGTGTGAACAACCAGCTCTACTTCTTCCCTTGTGATGGACCACAGGGAAATCAGTAGCTACGTCCAGACGTGGGTGGAGGACATTTGTAAGCATCATAGAGGCTGAAATTTGCACTCTCTGATCTTGGTAAATTCTTTCTTTATGCTCTGCACATCAGAAGAATTTCTTTTGGATGTGACCATGTGTGTGGACCTCCGATGTTTTCTAACCTGTAGAAGCATTAATGTGTATCTTTAGAACGAGTGTAATAAATGATTAACAAGACAACGGTTATAATGTGTCCTGTCATCAAAGACAGACAGAGCAGGATCGCTGTGGACTTATCGGTAACAATTTTTTTTTTAACTTTGTTGCTTATTACAGGGACAGATATTTCACATATCAAACCATCATGTAGTAAATTGTACATTTTGAAACATATACAGGGAAAAAAGGAAATCTATGGTAGCTTACTGCGTTGTGTGGGTTACAGCTGTCTTCTGATAGACCAGAAAAAAGGAACAAATAGCAGCCAACAAATAAACAGAATTATTCAGAAGCTTTCCCACACTGTCTCTCAGGGATACACGGGAGAGTATGGTACAAAGAATAGAATATTGGTGGCATCATTTATGTCAGCAAATATTTAAAAAAAAAAGCTAAACATACCAAATCCTGTTTTCCGCATCACATCATCTCCTTTAAAAGACAACCGACGTGGAAATACAGGTGATTCAATGAAGTCAAGGCAGGAACCTCTGCACCAACTCAAACTCCTGATTAGAACTAAGAACAGACCCATGCAAGTTTGATTCCTGCCTTATCATTTAATTAACAGCCATGCAAAGGGCATTGGCTTGGTCAATATTATGCTCATCACTGCCAGAGAGGATTGTTTGCTGGTGCTCCGGTGTGAGTAAATGTGAAGAGGCCACAGGGCTTATTTCGCTCTACCAGACACACTGATCAGCGAACAGGCCACAAGACACCCTGCCTTCACCTCTCAACCTGATTTAACTCATGGCTTTGGTTAAAAATTCATGACTGTGTGGTAGTTGTTGCTAAGGGCACACTAATCGACTGGAGTGAGATTTATAGTGCAGTTGCAGACTGCAAGGATAGAGAGGAGGGGTCGGGGGGTTATTATAGAAGACTTTAACACAGACGGGTGAGTCACAACCTGGCACATACCCGGTTCCAGGTGGCCTTTAGTAAACAGTTTCCATTTCTTTCCCACTGACTTGTCCTTTTTCATTATCTGTTTTTGAAAACATATCCGTCATTTTAGGTCTCCTGACCTCCGATTCATCTCAGAATTCCACCACCACTATCACCCCTATTTTTTGTTTTAAAGCTGTCCCTCAGCATCTTTAAAAAGTGAAAAGGACAGTCCTTTGGCCACAGCCCAGCAGAGGTGCAGATGGGGCCGCACATGGAAGCCATTTCAGGCCCCGGTGCGCTGCAGAGCGAAGTCGGCTGTTCTCTCGAGTTCAGAACCTCTGAAGAACCGCCTCGCAGCACTTACATGTGAGCAGCATTTGGGTCTGGACTGATGTATTGATTCCTTGTCTCTTTGCACAAAGCGCACAATAACGTCGGACTGCCTCCCCCAACTGTGCCAAGGAACCGTAGCCGTGGTCATTGTGTAAAACTCAGCAGACCTAGCACTGAGCTAGAGGGGATGCCTCAGAGAAGAGGGGTGGGGTGATAGAAGCAGCAAGGGAATGCCTGATGGTTCACATTAATTGAGGATGATTCGTGTGATCTCCTGGGTCTGGATACGGCAGCCAGGTCTGTCGTGGGCCTGGGAGACAGATGTGGGGGCCTCTGTGCTCCCTCCAGGGCCAATGGAGAGCATTGAGGCGGCTGAGAAATGGTCTGTCTGACCAGTGTGTGTGTGTGTGTGTGTGTGTGTGTGTGTGTGTGTGTGTGTGTGTGTGTGTGTGTGTGTGTGTGTGTGTGTGTGTGTGTGTGTGTGTGTGTGGGTGGGTGGGTGTGTGGGTGTGTGTGTGTGTGTGTGTGTGTGTGTGTGTGTGTGTGTGTGTGTGTGTGTGTTGGTAGAGATGCTTTTCTCTCCCTCTTATATCACATCTCCTTTGTCTTGATTACTATTTTGGCAGGAGGCCGGAGCGGAGAAGGTGCATTAACATATGCTCACAATTTACTCTTTGGCTACATAGTTATGTGGTTGTACTGTGTCTTGATGTATCAGTCATTTCTGCTTCTCTTTTGTGTAACACCCGTTATCACATTATACCTCATGGCTTGTAATGAGTAGTAAAATACCATTTTTGCTATGTAAAAAAAAAAAAAAAAAAAAATAGGTGAAATAAGTGCTACTACTTATATGGTTCATAAAATGTTTAATAGTTGCATTCTTAATTGCAGATTTGTTTTATGCTTTTACTAAATTTTTCACTATACTACCTGGAACAGAGCACTGCGCTCTGGCCAGTCACAATACTCCACACATCACATTGAAGTTACTGTGTAGAAGGAAATAGATGTGAGTGGATAATGGATTGCAGTGTAAATCATAACGCAAGTCATTTTGTTTTGGTCTAGCTGGGAACAGATAGAGGTGTCTGTAACATGCAGACACACTGCATTAGAAGAGCTTTTCAGCTTTCTCCTGTGCTTTGCTGTGGAGCATACAGGAGGAAGGAGAATAAGCTAATGGACTCTTTATTTAATGTGATCAGAGCCATTATTGACATGCTGCCAGGAAGATGCAAGACCATTAACTCGAGCCTCCCTCTCTCCGGTACCTTCCCTCCACCCCACTCTTTTCCCCGTTGTATTTCACTGCCAGACTGAATCACATACGGAGGAAGGGCCGCTAGGGGGGTCTGGGTGCCCCAAAGAATCTGTCTGTCATGTTAACTAGGAATCTATGATACAGACTGTTTGGAATTGGCAACAAAGTGTTGCTCAGGATTCGGCCATTGCAAATTTCTCATGATGACAGTGTGTTTTGTTAGCTTTTACCTTCAAAAAATACAGGAGGAATAGTGTTGGACAAGGGCTCCAAATTTTGATGCCATATACTTGAATTGTTTAGTTGGCTTGTAATTGATACAATCCACATAATACATGCTTTCACTTACATTTCTTTCTGTTTATTGTTACTTTGAACAGTTTATTAAAGTAGTAGGACCTACAATTAATCTTTGACAAGACAAATAAGGGCCTTGCACTCCTATGATATTTACTTGTATTGTATGTATTTAAAAACAAATTTCTTGCCTATTTTGTGCAGTGTCACACTTCTTCAAGAGACATAAACTATGAAAAAGGGGGGAGTGTGGTGGCTTTGCATGAAAGTGTAAACTGCAATTTCTGCTTTCATGCCCAAATTCAATATGAAAAGTAATTAGAAATGTATTTTTAATCAGGAAAAAATGCTGTAATCCAAGTTGAAAGTAGTTATAGTATTTATTAATTGTTTTAGTTTAAAAATTTAATAATTGAAATAAATGTTTAAAAATTCTTAAAGTGACATGACATGTTTTCTCTGTACAGATTAGATCAAAAAGGCTTGGAGCCTTATAGTGAGTGAATCGAGTAGCACCTCCATAAATTACACATATGGCTGGGCTTATTATGAAAGACACATGTGTTAAGAATACTGTTGTTTTACGTTTGGACCTGCTGATATCCATGTGGTTAGGGTGCGTACCACGTGGGCGCAAACGCCATCAGCAGTGAGCCTCTGGTTTGATTGACCCTGGTTGGATCTTTACTGCTTATCACTTCCCCGCTCTCTCACCCTGCATTTCCTGTTTGTCTCTACTGCTTTTATCTAACAAAGGCAAAAGTGCCAAAAAAATGTATCTTACAAAAAAACCGATTTTTGTTTTTGTTTTATCAAAGTGAAATAGTGCAATGAGTCCATAAAATGTTTCCAACTAGCAAACAGTGCAGGCGCCGTGTTTTAAAATTCCCTCACTGGAATTGTTGCCTGGCATGTAAGTTGGCTCATTCATCTTAGATGCGGATGGTGCCAGTGTGGCTGCAGTGTAATTTACACGACCCCAACCTACTGTATGTGCCAGAACACATCTATCCCTGTGGCCCAGGGGCTCATAGCGCCAGTGGCCCAGAAGATGTTCATGTTCATGTGCGTGTGTGTGTGTGTGTGTGTGTGTGTGTGTGTGTGTGTGTGTGTGTGTGTGTGTGTGTGTGTGTGTGTGTGTGTGTGTGTGTGTGTGTGTGTGTGTGTGTGTGTGTGTGTGTGTGTGTGTGTGTCTGCGATCATGTGGGTACAACAGGAAGTGGTGCTCAGGTCTCTCGGGGCATGGTTCCAGGTCCCTGGGCCTGTCTACTGTCATAAGTTCCAGGATGGTGATTACCTACTGCAAAAATAAACACCATTACCATCTGGGGCTGCCGCTTTGTACTGTAACTTATCCACCAAGGAAAGCTCTAGACCATCAAAACACACAGAGAAGAACAATAACAGAAAAAAAACAAATTCGCATTGTAAAATTTCACTGCAGATTTGTACATGTTTGGGAATATATGCCAAATAACACCTCAAATGAATTACTTTCATTTTGGACCATCAGGATGAAATCAAACTGTTAAAAAAACTACTTTTACTGTATTTGTAGGGGCAGATAGTGAAAAATGAAAGGTATACCGGGACACATGGTGAGAAAGGTTCGATGGTGGGGGTCGTTCTAGACTGTTGAGGCCTCGCAGAGTCAGCAGATGTTTGATCCATCCACGGCAACATCTGGTCCTCAACACACTCAATCCATTTCACTCGACTTCTCCTTTTTAGATTTTCATTGTTCCTCACGGTCCACTAAACTCTGCGTTTCCCCTTGCGGCCCACAAATATTCATTCGCCATCATTCATACTGGCCACTTACAATAATTTTGCGTTTGCTTGTGATTTGTATTGTTAAGATTAGAATTTTTGTCCCCTATATCAAACATAGTTATGCCCATGTAGCAGCAAGGAAGCCTCGTTTTCAAACGAGTTATAAGCTGTAATTCCCAGCAAGGAACTTCAAACCCAGTAGCACCAGTCAGGGAAATGAAAGCTGTCATTCTCACTGTAGTGGACCCTAGAGGGGTCATACAGTGCTTAACAGCTTCATTGTTTCTTTTATTGTTGGAAACGGAGGCAGGCGTGTACTGCACCAGTGTCTGAATTCTGGAGTGCAACGTGACGAGAGGACTGTCAACTCCCCGTAACTCTCCATGCAACTTCCTTTAATAAATGTCAACTCTACGACCCAGCAGCAAATCCCTGGCAGGCTGGGTGGCCGTGTCAGGCGGCCGGCGGGGCCACACAATGTCTGTGCTTGGCCCCTGTGACATCAGGGAAAGGGAGCAAACCGCTGCTCTGTTTGTTCAGATAGGGGGATGCGGGGCCACCTGGAGGCTCTGGTCCAGGATCACCAGACAAAAAAAGCAACCTATGTCTGTGTCAGATGTTGGGACAGACCACGCCTTTGTCCAATACTGTTTGTATAGAATTTGTTTAGAAAGGCAACATGATAATGCATCAGAAAATGAAATACTTCTCTAAATTTGAGTGCAAATTAAATGTGTTTATGTTGTGTTGATAACACTATAGGCTCCTCCTGATTTAAGCCTCTGTGTAATGCAATCTTCCCATGTTTGGGTCTACCCTGGTCTGGTAGTGCTGTGCAGTGCAATGCTATTGATCCCTTTAGCCTTGCGGTCTGCAGGGTTCCTGTCAGTAAACGCAATGAGCCGAAGCCCCTTCCATTCCCCCTCTCTTCCCTGTGTTGCTGGAGCTAAACAGCTATCACTGAAACTCAATACAGGCAGGCCAGAACCGAGTCGTCAACTAGCAGCAGTGCCCTACAACATCCCATGAGGCTCCGGCTAAGTCGATTTAGTGTCAGTGTAGCATCTCACCTCGTAGACCTGTGCCAGCCTAATATGTCGCGCTAATATGTCTCTCCATATGAATTACAAGGCTGTGAGAGGAACCCAGATGCAATAAGTATGGATTAGGTAATGTCCAGGTTCTGTCTGCATCTTGTTGGGATGAAGGGGGGAGCTGACGATAGTAATAGCCTCTAACCGGGTGTCTGGCTGTGGCTTGGAGGTGAGATGGGGGCATACAGGCCTCTGGGATTTCTAAGGAGCTCTGGGAAATAAAACTTTCCTTTCCACCACAGAAGAAAAGCGGGGAAAGTTTGAGAGAGGTAACATTGAGAAAATGATTAGTGCAGAATGAGAGAGATGGAAAGAGCGCGATGGGCTGTTAATGTTTTTTTTTTTCTGACTATTGATCAACCTGGAGGGCAAGAGGTGTTTGGGTTAGAGGTCTCAGAGCCCTTACCTTGTCTGCTGTGTGTCTGTGTTAATGTGTGAACCCATTGATTTGTATTGTACTTAGTGTAGCTGCCCTGTGTGTAGGCCAAAGCGCTTGACAGGGGGAGAGTGGGATGGGAGCAGAGCTAGGAAAGAGAAGAAAACAAAAAGGTGGGAGAAGAGGTGAGCGTGTGGTCAAACGGGGGCGTAATTAGGAACCATGTTACCACTAAACCCTTTATATTGATCAGGGATAATTCACACACACCTTATCTTTGCCTCAGCAAATGTACCTATAGGTGCTTTAATAATTTATGGTGCATTTAACTGTAGTACATTACCCACCCTATAACCATGTATAGTACCTGTTTGGTTGGTTCCACACAGCTTTTAAGCATTCAGTTTCTTTCCTGCTATGTCAGGGTAAACTAGGATTGAAAACACATGTTTGATTAATAGTTAATAACGGAGAATGTCGGGAGGCGTCTCATCCCATTCATTACACTGCCTGTGCTGTAAAATTATTAGAACTTAGTCTTGGAATCTATGTGATACACTGATTAAAATTTATGTTTCTTCCCGAGTGCTGGACGCTCGGCTGACTGAAAAGAAGTGGAAATCTGGGATTGTTTAGCAGAACTTGTAGTGATTTGAAACTTATAAAAGATAGAAGTCTTTTTTTTGTTGTTGCTTTCACAAAATGTGTCGCATCAGTCCTTGTAAACACTTTTTCAAACAGACATGCACCAGACAAAGAGCATATGTTGTTTTTTTCCGCTTATAGACAAACACACTAATACACACACGCACACACATAGAGGCAATAGTTGCCATTGGCAATCCCTGCAGGCAGATGTGGAGTGTGTGCCAGCGGCCTGCTGAGTGAGTAGGCAAATGTGCCCCTTACTCAGTACTGGGTACTATGCTGAGCCGCTTTGATGTATGTGTGTGTGAGTGTGAGTGTGTGTAGGGAGGGAGGTCAGTAAAACAGCAGAGGGACTGTGTAATCCTCTGACATGCCTGTGGAAAAATACAAGGATCCCTCTGACAGTGGCTGAACTAAAGGCTCAGAGGACCAGTTAGTGTGTCCACAGGTTTGTGTGTGCATTACTCACTGCAGTCTGTGTGGCGAACAGACACACAAATACACACCGCAGACTCATGTCATACACTGACACACAATTAAGATGCATTGCAGTGTTCAGAGTCAGCCTCCATTGTGAGGTTTCTGGCTTGGTGACACTAATTCTTTAAAGGCTATGTCACTGGCAAGACCATGGTCGAGCCATGTAAGGTTTTGCCGTAGAAATGCAGGAGGACAGACGGAGAGTTTTGGCTCTGCGCTCACTATACTTTGCATAATTGCATCTTACATTTCCTTTAGTCTGAAGGGATGTTGAATCCTAAACAGTGATGGGAACCAGGTCTGTTGATCGTTAGGTTTTGGCAGCGTAACCTGCCGCCACATGTGAGCGAGGTATATAGCATTACAAATAATGTGCGTGTCCGTGCGTGTGTGGCATATGCACACAATAAAAGGACATTAAGCTTATGAATTAGCCACAGGTCTAATGTGAGCTCTGCGAAACAATAAGCAACAAAACAATAGTAGCCATTTCATCTTCTTATTGTCTAATCGCCCATCTGACTGCCTGTGCATTTCCCCTCTTAACCCTTGAGATGCTCTCTAATGGCCCTCACAATGGAATTATTTACTACCCATGGGGGGGCAAATTGTGTGAGTGTGTGTATGTGTGTGTGTGCACTTGTGCCCCTTGTAGTGAAGAGTGAATGAAAGGGAATGATGGAATCATTGAAGCACGCAGTGACCGAGAGATGAAGAGAACGAAGAGGGGGACTGAAGGAGGAGCACTGAGTGCTGCTTGCTAAAGTGAAAAATCATGCCATGGTGCAGAGGGGCCTGCTTTTGTCCACTGGGAGAAGTGACTACATCTATGCTGGCACTCAAGTGCTCTTAAATACTCTCCCTTTCGCTCTCCACCCCACCCCTTCACCTCCCTGTATCTAGACCCCCCCCCCCCTTTTTTTTTTTTTTCCTCCCCCAGATGTCCCTTGGTCCAGTCCAGGTACAAATAGCTATTTGCTGTACAACTCCCACAACATGTTAGTGACTGCTTGTACTTGTCCCTAACAGCATGTAAAACAAAAGAAGAAAATGGGGCCATTTTCTTATTCACAATGTGCTCCCTATTGAACTCAAAAGCCTCCTGAATGGAGTTGTCAAAGTGCCATTAGAGACGCCTGCGCTGCTTCTCTGTCAATAGGCTTTAATTCGGTAAGGAGCCGGGAACAGTCGTTGTGTGGGTCTTTGTGTGAAGTGATTCACATCAGCAATCTCTGCATCCTCCTCAGCATCTCACCACAACAGGTCAATCCTCATTAAAAACATAAAGGTTTTACAGTAATTATATATTTTCTCAGTTTTTCAAATTCCTGATTGAATTTGTCATCAAGAATTATTATTAAATGATTTGTATGATAGTAAAAGCCATTATAATAACTGACTGACAAGGAGAAAATGATCAATTTACAGTTTCATATCCTGTTCATCCCCTAATTGTGTCACGTCGAGACAAAGTACTCACTTCTTGATTTAGCTGTGCTAAATCAAGAAGTGAGCGCTACGGAGATGAAGGCTGTCTGTGTAAAAGGAATCAACAGTGCTGCTAACCGTCACCTGCTGGGCATAACCCTGCGGTTGCCAACACATTCAGAACGCAGATGAAACACAATAGCAGACGAGCCTTTCATTCTCACACCTACAGTTACAGCAGCCTCTCTGTCAGCGGCGCAGGAGTGTGTGTGTGTGTGTGTGTGTGCGCGCGCGCACGTTTGTACAGGAGTGCATGCATCGTAGACATATTTCCCCCTCTAATTAGCACGAGGGAGTCCTGGGGGCAATCAGACTTGAGGTTAATGAGAGGGAGAGAGAGCGGAAGAGACGAGGTAGGGGTGGCAAGTAACGCGTACCATGCTGCGCTGGTGCTACAGTATAATTCGCCCTTCTTATCACGCTGTCACCCTGAAGGGGCATCATCCTCATGGCACCCACATTGATGTTCGGGCCTGTGACATTTCATGTGTGTGTGTGTGAGCGTCTGTCTCCGCAGCCCTGTGATCCCTGCGCCCATTTTTGCCTCACATTATCTCTTTTCTTCACGTCTCTTTTCTCGCTGGAAGGCCCAGATGTGACAGCATGTTTCCCATAGCAAAACAGAGCTGCCACAGTGGTCTTGGCATCTGTCTGTTCTCAATTGGTGCGAGGCGGTGCTGGTGGGAGAAAAAGCACCAGTCTACCAGATGTCATTGCTGAACATTGCCCAGGCAGACTGAGCACCGGATCGCACGGTGAGGCACGACTGCCAGGACAATTCGTCCTCTCAGAAGGATCCACTTTAGATGATGATGATTTAGATTTTTACACTGGAAAAAATAGAATCATTTTTAGCTATTAAAAATATCCACTGGATCTATAATTTCTTTGCCAGACTGTGGCATAGACTACAGTTCTGTGGTGCCCCTCAAACTCAAAGCACACTCCTCACACGGCTTATTATAACACTGGATTGTGGCATATTGTGTGCTGTTAGAAGACAGCTCATTTTGTATTTCTTTGCATAGTTAAATCTTTTTATTTACTGCTTGCTTGAGAGCATGCTTTCTCTAAATGGACAGCTTTCCTCATTATTTTTGCTGCTTTTTAGATTTTATATGTTTTAATTGTTTTTACTTTATTGCAACTGTGATGTCCCAATTGAACTAGAGACATTATATATTATGGTTTGTGTACAGATCACCTAGATACTCCAGAGAATTTTTGTTTTCTAACATTTTTATTATTATATTAATACAACACGGTTTTTCACTAACTGTTTAACCTTGCAAAGGTCTTTGAAAATAAACTAGTCATTTATAAATGCACCTTAATAGTACTGTAAAGGGCCCATCTATGTTTAGAAGAGGAAAAAATGTAAGTCAAATCCAATCATTGAATCTGTGAATCATGATGCCATAATAGATCTTTGTTTTCAGCCGCCTTTGGTACTCTTTAAAAGAATTAAAGAATTTCTTTAATTGTAAAATTACTGCAAGTAGCTTATTGTCTTTCTTCTTTACGTGTAACTCTTTGAGCATCATATAATCATCCTATGGTCATCCTTCCCTCCCCTCTCTGTTTATCCAGTTGACCTACTGTAAATGGTGGAAGTGGGAACGGTGGCTCATGTGGCTGTCACTCCACACATGATGTGAAGAGGACGAGGGACAGATAAAAGAGGGATCCTGCATTATTAAAGAAGACTGCTGCCATTAGAGACATTTATACAGTAGAATGACTCGATCAAACTATAGCACAGATACACACACACACACACACACACACACGTCATGTTGGTGTGCACTCAGGTTTGTAGATACACACACACTCAACATTGTGCCTCATAGCCTATAGGTCATATTAAACATTTCTCCAGGGAGAAAGGACAGGAATTAGTACTTTTGTGGATGAGAGGGCACATATTTTTAAGAGATTGTCAGGTTTTGCGGGTGATACTGTTTTTATATTGTTCAAGTTGCATTACAGCTCCCTATCATTTCATACTCTCAGCATTGCCAAAAGACTTAAGGGTCACATTCATCCAAGCAAAACATTGCTTTTATACTGAGATTAAAGACATTGGCCTCAGATGGACTTCACATTTTTTGTCTGTCACTATTTTATGTCACACTGGGGGAATACAAGTAATTTTCTCTCATGTCTGTGCGTACAGCTACCTCTTCCCCCTTTTAGTCTCACTGGCTTGTTTTTGTATCTCTCACCCGTTAACAATAATGCTCGGGGCGGGCACAGATGTAAAAAGTAGCAGCTACGCAGAGAGGAGAAAAGATGAGCGGAAAAAGATAGAAGATGAGAGAAAGGGAAACAGACGGGTAACGCTGCTCGCAAGCATCACTTGTCAATTTACAGCCGTTGCTCCCTGAACCGCACCATATAAATTTTCAGTGTGACATCCGTTTCTACTGCTTCCAAGCCGACGCAGGCTCCGTCCCACCAGATCTCCTCCCCAGACACATACTTGGAAAACTTAAGTACAGACATTGTGCCAGATGTAGTCTGCCTTTACTTTTATTTATTATTTTTTTCAGGTTTTGAAATGTTGACTTTTTTTTTTTCTGTTTTGGAATCACTACGGGGGGATGAGAATGGATGGGGTAATGTCTCAGAGGAGTGCTCCTTTAGTGTATTTGATGTGACTGCTGCAAAGCACACTTACAGTATGCACATGCACATTTACTCACATCCATGCATACAGGCACACAGACAAGACTTTATGACAGTAAATCATGGGTGTGATGTGTGTGTGTGTGTGTGTGTGTGTGTGTGTGTGTGTGTGTGTGTGTGTGTGTGTGTGTGTGTGTGTGTGTGTGTGTGTGTGTGTGTGTGTGTGTGTGTGAGAGAGAGAGAGAGAGAGAGAGAGAGAGTGGGTTGTGGATGAAGAGAGGGGCCAAAGAGCACCAGGGGATGTTGTGTATTCAACGGATAGAGAGACAAAGAGAGTGAGCAGGAGAGAGAGAGGAGCTTGGCACTGCTCATCTTTGAGTGATGGCAGTTCTTCAGGGTTGAGACACGGACTCCCTTTAATCTCTCTATCCTTAGACATAAAAATGGAAGGAAAGGCGGAGAGGCGGGTGGCTGAGGGGACCAAAGCAGAAACCTTCGCTGGGTCTTGTGCCAGATTGATTTTTACTTTATATCGCTTTTATTTTAAGGCAGACAGTAACACTCACCTACCTGCTGACACGCACACAGCGGATGGAAAAAGCAGAAATAATAAGTTGTGACTCACAGTGGACATGACTTAGGCCTTGACTGGTTCACTGTGAGCACATGAATTCTTCATTGCATTCTGACAAGACTTGCAACAAGTGTATCTGACCCCTAGCAAGTCGACCTTAAAATGTCACCCATATCAAAACAGCTTTAATGTTTCCTTTCTTTCTTTCAACGCAGATGAAACAAGGTGTAGGCCTCGCAGCCAAGAAAGGAATCTGCAAAGAAAACAGCCTCGGAGGAGTATGAGCTGAGGTGCTTTCACTAATACGAGATTGTGTTCTAAGTGCAACACCTGTTTTGACTTAAAACGTACAGGCCAGTAGCAAGATTAGCAAAACATGCCCATAAAGGGAGAAGGTGGCTGGCCTGACGCTCTGATAACAACAGAGAAAAAAATGACTGCGTTTATTTCAAAGAGCTGAAGCAATTGATGTGGTCATAATGCTGAGGAATTCATTCCACTGCTACAAGGGCGAGCTTCTGTCACTCAGCCAGAGAAAAGTGCCTGAAACTGTCTATTTATAGCAATGAAATCATACTGTGTTGAAAAAAAAGCTGATTTTGTGTAAAATATTCTCCATATAAACATTTATAAAAGGCAAGCTGACTCATAGAATTCACTACTGGCAAACCTTTACAACACTTTGCCTGATAAAAAAAGAAAAGAAATTTCACCTCACTCAAAAGGCAAAACATATATGGTTTTCCTTATAATTGCAAACTGTAAAGATGAAACAATGGGAATCTCCGTGACATGTTCAGTGTTCGAGCCTGGGAATCTGGGAAATCAGTGGAATCTGGACATATGCCTTTCCTGGGGGACACTGGGTGTTCAGCTCACAGTACTAAGGAGACTTGATCTAGGACTGATCCCTGGAATTTTACCACGGTAATTAGGTTTGTCAGCTTGGCAAAGTAGGGAAAACGCTTTGTACTGTGTCACCTCAACAGGCTGGATTTTTGTCTGGGATCAAGATGGAGACGGCACACCCCATACCTAAGCAGGCCTCACTGCTCGACAAAGGTGTGATTCAGTGCTTACGGTGAGGCACATGCTGACAAAGTCATTGTCAAACTGTCAGGGCCCTTTGGCACATTGTTCAGTGACTTGCTGTGATTATATTGTCAGATCACAGAGTCTGTGTGCTGTGACGGCTGGTGGCAAAGATCCTGACAGGAAATCAGAGAGGAGTTTAACACCTCACGCCAGCTTTGTCTCCCGTCACGAAGTTAGGAGTGGTTAGTGCTGCACCGCTGGCAAATGGTGGTGACACACAAAACTCGGAGCTGCTGTTCGAAGAGCTCTGCTCTGGAACTGACACACCGTATACACAAACACAACTACACACTCACATACACACAGCCACGCGACTGTGGTCTCCCAGT
The DNA here is from genome assembly GCF_029030835.1 of Brachyistius frenatus. Taxonomy (NCBI): domain Eukaryota; kingdom Metazoa; phylum Chordata; class Actinopteri; family Embiotocidae; genus Brachyistius; species Brachyistius frenatus. Next base: position 8,827,629 of record NW_027210606.1, on the reverse strand, counting down.
AATAGCTTTGTACCCCTTGAGGCCTTGCACTGAGCGTTCCTACTCTTATCTTTGTTTATGTGGAGGGCAGATCATCATGTACAACTGTGTGTGAGTGCCTGTGCACAAACTCTTGCAACAAGGTTGTTTAAAGTGCACATTTAAGTAGGAATGCATGTGTGTGTGTGTGTGTGTGTGTGTGTGTGTGTGTGTGTGTGTGTGTGTGTGTGTGTGTGTGTGTGTGTGTGTGTGTGTGTGTGTGTGTGTGTGTGTGTGTGTGTGTGTACCAAGGAGGTGATAAGGCAGTGCCTGGCACCAAAGCACCAGTTGGCACTGAGCCTTAGATCCTGAAGATGAGAGAGTCATACTTGGTTGTTTCTGAGCATGCACTCACTCACACACACACACACACACACACACACACACACACACACACACACACACACACACACACACACACACACACACACACACACACACACACACACACACACACACACACACACACACACACACACACACACACACACACACACACAATGAAAGCCAGAGGTTAGGTGGAGTTAACACAAAGGAGAACATACCACAAGTACTCACTGGTGCATGTGCCTACGCCTGACTGTGCGCAGTGTTTTTGGTTATCTTGCATGCATGTGTCTGTGCTCACTGAGGTCAGTCACCTGTAGCAGTCTATTGATCCTCCCCCTTCATAAGGCACTGTTGTCTTGGTTGATTATTGCCTTTCCCTTCTAACACACTCACACACACACACACACACACACACACACACACACACACACACACACACACACACACACACACACACACACACACACACACACACACACACACACACACACACACACACACTTGAAAAGCAGAGCTGTGGGAGGCAATAACTTAGATCTGCATCTTTTGCAACAAAATCCGGGACTAGAAAAGTCTTAGAAATGCCACTGGCGGGCCGAGCAGTGTGTGCTGGGAACCAATGTATCATCAAGTGTTGAACCACCGTTTCTGGTGACCCTATATCATATCCTGTCTACGCCTGCGGCACTCAGCCCACAGAGAGCTGTGTGCCAGTGACAGCACAGCTCACTTGGTGGTCCCAGCACTCAGCCACTTACCCATTTAATAAGACAGTCTTTAAGAGGACGGAGCCAAGCTTGTGCACGGTGCTGGTAGAGATTTTTATTTTTTTCCTAAATTTTACAAGAGCCGTTTTGTAGGCAGCCCAGGGGCTGGCATTCACCAAGGCTGCCTGTGTGTGTCTTTCTCTGTTAGGTATCCATTTATTATCCATTTATTACAACTATTAGTCCCCTTTTCTCGCTCTCTCACTCTCCTTCACCTTAGTGAAATTCTAATAAACAATCAGGGTAGCAACATGCTGAGTTGCTTTGTAATGGGCTCCTAATTAGCCACTCCAAACATAGAGAGCGGCTGCTTCACGCCTCGTTTTCTGCATTCATCTGCGCAAAACTGGATGAATTGATTCCATTTGCTCGCCACTTAATGCGCTGATTGTTTATTGGCATGGCTGGGAATAAAAACAAATAAACAAACAAAAAATGTCTTTAAGCTTGCAATGCATGCTAATACTAATCACCATAAAAAAAGGTTGACCTATGATGCAGTTCGACTTTGAAGTTTCTTGGGTCCTTCACAGTGAAGTGCACAGCTTTGCTTTCACACTGAGGCTTCACTCTGCTTCCCTCCCATCCTCCTCCTCCTCCTCCTCCTCCTCTTCCTCCTCAACCCCTCTGTCCACCTCGTCTCTCCTGTCTCAGGTGAAGTGAAGCCAGACCAATTGGAAGAGGAGAGGCAGTGTCTTTCTTTAGACCAGTAGCGGAGGGAGAGAGAGAGAGAGAGGGAATGAGGATGTGTGGAGGGCAGGGGGCGAAGTCATCACCTTCTCTTCACACCTGCATGACAGGTCATCCTGCTTAATAAAGGCACTCAAGCACATCACGTCAGAGAGAGAGAGAGGATAACGAAAGAGGAGGAAAAAAAGGAGGGGCATAAGGGATAGGGCTTTACAGCAAGCCACTGAGCCGGTAAGGTGCTGACCCATCTAAAAATTGGCAAAAATGTCCTGTTTAAAATAAGTCTAAACTCAGAGAGCCCATTATTATTCAGAAACCACTCCACATTATTTTGTATTCTGTGGTGAACTTCCACAGGTGTCTTAACTCTGGTGTTGGTTCATGATGGGGTCAGTTAACCGTTTCACCACACAACACGGAGGTACAGTGCAGGCTGTGTCCTTTCTGCCAGTGACACCACAGCACCACGTAGAAACACAGGAAGTCAAACACAGCTGGATCCATCGTGGGAGGGTGGGGGTGGAGGGCAGGGGGACGGACAGTGATAGACATGGCGCAAAGCACAACCACAGTAGTCACCGGTGTGCGGTTCACAAGCTTGTGTGTGTCTGCCTGTGTGTGTGTGAGGTCCTTCAGTGTGTGTGTCACACTGCTCTCCCTCCACCAGTCTGCCTAGCTCATTTCCTCCACAGGCTGCCTCCCCGCTACTTTATGAGTGAGAGCTTCTACAGCTCTCACCTCAGGACACACTTCGTGTCTAAATGTTTCCATTTGTGGGGGAAGTGACACGCATTCACTCACACCGCAGGGCATCTACCCATAACTAACCATCGTGCATACAAGCAGCAGTGAAATGAAAGTGATTGGTTAAAATTCTCACTCTCTGTAGGCCTGTGTGAGTATTTGTGAACATTTTGGCTCCTCAAGTGGTGTTGAGAGTGTATGTATGCAACTGCTATATTAAGCATCAGTACACTTGTGTACTGTATCTACTCATCTGCATCATACGTCTACTCATTTCCAAGTGCTTATCCATCTGAAAACTTTATTTTTCTGTCACCAAGTACTGAACCCAGAGAGTGTCTCCAGTCCCAAATCACTGCTTATACTACACAAGTAATTTCCACAGCACTCCTAAACAATTCAGCGTGACAATCAATGCAGGAGTAGAATCTCTTGTGTGGATCGATACGATGGGATGCTGCTAGACAAACCAGTGCTACACGAGATCAACACCTTCCCACACCGTCATTAGTGTCGCTGACCTTGAAGTAAAATTCAATTTCCCTCTGCAACAACAACCTGCCCTCGGCCCCCTGAAAAGCTACTTCAGAATTCCGAAGCCATTTCCTCCTTCCAGCGAAAGCGAGACAGGATATTATAACTTATGAAAAGGATATGTGGAGCGAGGGATACTGACAGAAAGAGAGGGATTCTGTTTGAGGAGGTAATTATTACATGGGCTTCTTTGAAAAGTAAAGCGGACAGAGCCCAGCTGAGGTAAATAAAAATTCCTGATAGGCTGGCAAATCCCCAGTTTCAATTAGGGTGTACGGATGACTATGGGAGGCTCTCCTGGGGAGCTCTGGCTGCACCAGCGCGGCACAAGGACCTGTTGAGGGAAGTTTCCTCGGGCATGGACACTGGGTAAAAAGAGAAAGGCAAATGTGCACTGAGAGAACCAGAGATCCCATTACACTGATCAGTGTAGCGCATATCACATGCAGCAGGCGAGAAGGGAGGAGGAAGTGGGTGTTCAGAAGGGATGAGGAGACAGATGGCGTGCCATAAATACAGGCAGAATATTCCTTTTTTTATTATAATTATGACATACCAGTAGAACTTAGAGGGAGAAGAAAAGCACTGGTGGCCCTTTTTCTTTACTTAAATTTGGAGACATCGTGAAGTGGACGGAGATGACTGCTTTTCTCAGATAGAGAGTGGATAGAAGGGTGTGTGTGTGTGTGTGTGTGTGTGTGTGTGTGTGTGTGTGTGTGTGTGTGTGTGTGTGTGTGTGTGTGTGTGTGTGTGTGTGTGGTGGGGGCCATGGGAAGAGATGCAGCCAGGGAATCAAACCAGCATCTCGGATAGAGCTGTAGGATTGGCTACAAGGCTTTGAAGGGAGCCTTTTCACGGGGATTTGAGAGGGAAATGGGTAAAAAGGTGACGCTCATATACTCTGTGTGTAGCTTAGCTGAGTGTAGTTTGATAAAACCCTTACTGGAATCCCGTAGGAGCCCCTAGACCTGACCATGTATGTTAAATGTATCATTTTCACTTCCAATGTTTGCCCCGCACAGCATGGTAACTCCCCAATCAGATTTCATGAGAGAACCCCCTCCCATAGAAACTCACACACATGCACGCACGATGCACACACACACACACACACACACACACACACACACACACACACACACACACACACACACACACACACACACACACACACACACACACACACACACACCTGCCACTCCCATGTTTCGACATGGAATATTCATGATTTCTAAATTTGACCGTATACCAGGCCACCCATCCTTAAGTTAAAATAAGGTTTTGAAATATACATGTGGCCATCAAGCATGTAATGGATGCATTGAAGGGATTTCCAAACATAGTGTAATTATTTAAGTGCCTCTCGAGAGGAAATTTCAGCATGTATTGGCTCTTTATCATGTTTTCCTATGCAGCATGCATGATTCTAGACCACATGAGATTAATATACTCCTACAGGCCTGCTTTGCATGTAATAATATTCAAGACCAAAAATTATTTTTAATCACTGAAATACTGTGACACTGTGAAACAGAACTGTATTTCTGCTAGCTGACAAAAATAATGCTTGTCTGTCAACATTTTCTGTCTGCATGTGTCTGCATTTATGTGTGCGTGTAGTTAACAGGTGATTTTAAACATTTATAGGACAACTGGGATTGTGATTGTCAGCGAGAGAGGAGCACATTGCAGTCTCGGATACTGTTGCTGTGGTTTCACTTTGAAACAGTGATGTAAAGATAAATCATGCAAGACAGCACTAAACTATAGTTATAAACAGCTTAAACCAGAATACACACACTATGAAAACATCCTTAATTCACTGCTGAACAAAGATTTTTGACTGGAGTGGTGACAGTGAAGGCAACAGTAAAGATATCAGAGCAGTAAGGAGGTGAAAATGGTCACACATGGACAGAACAGAAAACATGAAGGGAATGATGACATAAATAACTGAGATATGGTGTAAATATTACAAAGCACAGTCTAAATAAATTGCAATATGATCATGCACTGCAGTCACAGCACACACTTCAATCTTGCCATTGTAGCCCTGATATTAGCTAAATACCTATAAAATATCTGACAAAAAGAATAAGCAACATTTGTTGCTTCTATGCAGCCAAATAATCAGATATATGTGGATAATTAAAACCACCTCTGATTATTAAAGGGGATCCATTCTGTTAAACACATTTTTTTTTACTGTCTTTAATTCTGAACGTTCACTTGATGTCATACAGTGGGCAAATGTGGTATAACAATGAAAACCCAAATAGAAAAACTGGTCATATCATTATTTACCACCATTATTATTTTCTCAGTTTTGACCTTGTGCAACAGCTTGTGGGGCCTCGTCGAATCTATGGTAAAATTCGGACTAGCTTCCAAATCCAATATAAGGGGAATTATTTCCCAAATTCCTGCATACAATGTAACCTGCTCATAACCTTGCTTCTCCAGCTTGAATTCATTTGAGGCTCGGGTTTGGGATTCGAGAGTGAGGGACAGAGGATTTGGCATGGGCAGGACTTGTGTAAGGAGCTGGCTGTGAGCTCTGCAAGCTGTGAGAAAAGTGACAGTGAACAGGTTTACCACTTCTGCAAACATTACAGGATTTTTAGATTGTTGATTATGATATAACGCAAGCTGGATTTCACATTTTTTGTTGATAAGTATTTTTCTTTAATAAAAAAATTGGTTATGTTATCAAATGGTGGGGTTTTAATGCCTTACTGATAACGCTGTTCTACCTTCCTCTGACTGATCCTCTTATCTGAAATCACGTCCTTTTATCTGGAGCTTACTAAGAGGTGAGCGATTGAGAATAAGAAGGAAGAAGACACCCTTAACAGCACCAAGGAGGACAAGTGTGTGTGTGCGCATGCAGAGGGGGTAAGAATCACCTTGATCCAGTACACCGGCCTTCTTTGAAGTGTTTGGAGCCCAGCACGGCCAGCACAGAGCCAACCTTAAGCCTTCCAGCAAAAATCGAGCCTGACCTCCCCACCAAATCATAACCATATGAACATAAGAATTTCCACCTTAGGAGAATGCTTTCTCCCCCGTCCATCTCCCAGGGTGAGGCATTAAGTAGTGATAACAGAAAACAGGTTCAGAGAGAAGGGGGAGGTGATGGAGGGTGGAGAGGAGGACAGGAGGAAAATAGGGGTTACAAGTGTGCCGTATGGAGGGGATTGGAGAAGGAGATTGTGTCCAAAAAAATTTTGTTGCACAGAGCCTGACTACCTAAAATGGAAGTTTCTCAGGCGAGGATCAAGAGATATGGTGACCTTCACAGTTGACAGAGTGAGAGACAGAAAGCGGGGAGAGGGGGGGCAGTGGGGTGGAATGAAAAAAAAAAAAAAAAAAAGAAGACAAAAATTTTGAAATGTGACTCTAACTCAATAAATACCTTTCTAAACCACTACAGAGAATCAGTGGTACCTTCACTAAGGCCTCAGGACCCACCTGCAACTGGAAATGGTTTCCTGTCTTACACAAACAGTTGTACCCTAATCCATGTAATTACCTCCCATATTCCACATGTGTAAGTACACACGTACAACATTACAGTCACAAGTTTTTTTGTTTGTTTAATAAGAGCCCCCCTGCAGCTCTCAAACACTCCCAGAAAACTCCACCCACCTCCAATGTTCATACTTATTAGAGAAACAATATATTTACCAAGTAAGTAGATAAATAACAGAAAAAAATTAAAGAGGATGTTTTACTGTATTATTAACTTTAAACACATCCTCATGCACAGCCATCTGCCACTGAAACAAAGGCTCTCGTTGGAGAGCCGTTGGGGCGAATGAGTGTGATTTTGTGGCTGTGTGTGTGTGCACGCGCCCGATAGTTTGAATAAGCACTCCTGCGAGTTTGTGTGCAATTAGGGTCGAGACTGTTTGTGTGTGTACAGTATGTGTGCGTGTGTGCGTGTGTGGTTGCGTGGCGGCGGTGGGGGTTGTTAGCGGTTCCATCTGGGTCTCCTGGAAGCCGTGTGGAGTCAGGAAAACCACATCTCATAAAAGCGGAGGCAGCCCAATGTTCTACAAGGACAGAACATTACTGAGAATGTCGCTCAGGAAAACCCTGGGCTTTGGCCCACATGTTGGCTGCAAAGGCTGCATCGCTCTCTCTCTCTCTCTTTCTTTCCACTCATTCTTCCTCTCTACTTATTTTTTTACTTGGTAAGGGATAAGAAAGAGGAAGACAAAATATACAGCGTGGAGTGTGGGAGACACAGGCTGAGACAGAGAGAGGCCAGTACTGATAGCAATTCCATCTGTCGGTATCGAACAGTGGAGTGAGCAGTGACAGGCTGTGGGATGGGGGTGGTGGGGTGAGGGAAGGGAGGGGGAGGGGGGCATCTGGTGCACATTGGCCGTGGGTATGTCTGGAAACAGCCATGGGAGAGGAGGGAGAGGAGGGAGGGAGAAAAGGATGAAGGCCTGAGGAGTTGAGAAGGTAAAAGTCCTGCCAAAGTGAAGGGCAAGGGATTCTGGCAGCGAATAAATGTGTCTGTGTTGCTCACATATTGCCTTGGATTGAACTTGAAGTCGGGGGAATATGTGAAATATAGCAGAGAAACAAAAGCAGTGTAAAGGGCAAAAACAAAACATTAGAGATGCACACGTAACTTTGAGTTGTCACTGTCTGGAGAAAACCTCTTAGCTCAAAGTTTTGTGATTCCAGGGACATTTTAAAGTTAAAATTACTGGCTGTCAACAGCAAATTTATATTTCCTGCTATTTACTATTTATGTTTTTAGTTTCATCTTTATATGTACTGTACCAATTGCTCAGTTATGTAGAATTCCTCTCCTTTAAGAATTATTTAATTTTGAATAGGGTTGAAACATTTCTTCAGTTTAAGGAGCCTTTTAAAAAGGTCAATTACACTAAACTAAAAATCTTTGATGGAGCAATTGTAATGTTGAAAGAGAGTTTGTTCTGCTGGGTAATCTAACCTTGATCAGAGCACTTATATGACAGTCAACCTAAATGCACTGATGGTATGTGGTGTGAAGCTGGACAGTGCTGAGACAGCACTGATGCTTCTGATATGAATGAACAACACATGAGCGGTTGTTCCCGGCTATTCCTGCGCATCAGTGTATACTGTACATAAGGTATGTAGGTGTTTGGCTCACTCGCTGTGCGTGCCGATCAAACCGGTTGAGTCTTGGTGAAGCTGTGATCCTGCACGGAGCTGCAGCACAAGTGCAGCAGGTCTCCACCTGAGAGCACATAACTCACATTACTCTACATCCATAGAGAAAAGCACTTATAGAGACAAAGTTGGTTTGTGTGCAGGCATGTGAGCTGTGCGATTTACACTTGAGGAGCATAAGATGATGATAAGGAACCAGCTGGGGAGTGATTATGGGTGACTGCTGCCTCGGCTGGGAGGCGAGTTGGACTCTATGGGCCTGCTAGGGAAGTGGTCCACTTAAAAATAGTGCCACAAACAAAGAGTTCAGTTGGACAGAGGAAGACTAATACTGAAGCAATGCTACGTGTGTGTATCCAGGGTCCTTTCCATGTGGTAGGATGTAATCGTGTGGTCAGGAGTCAGAGGAGCTGCAGGTACAGTTGTGTATGCTATCAGTTCATGGTCCTTGTCTTTACGGTGCATCACAGACATCCAGCAAACACAATGCATCTGACACACACGCACAAATATTTCACTCATTATAAACTATTTTGTACTACTGGGACAGATTGGCACATAAAAAGAAGGACTTATAAAAGAAAAACAAAGACAACCATATGTGTTTGAATAGCCCAATAACAGTGTGCCGACCAAAGCCATCAAATAAATTGTAAAATGTAACAAGAGGCCTCATTAGAACATATTGGTTCAGAAATGGTGATTGTATCGGCTGGATAATTATGGTGATTTATTGCGTATCCCATTAAATTAGAAATTAACATCATTACTCCTGTGGCCTAAACACTTTTGTTCAAATCCTAAATCAGTACAAGTGTTTGAAAGCCCAACTGCTAGGATTACGGTAAAGTAACTTATCATCAAATAACGTCCCCTGACATCAATATAAAAAAAAAGACAACTTATTATCTATCATCAGCAATACTGTTCTCCTCATTTTATCTCTCATTTAGCGCGGCGTAGTGGTGGGGAACGCACCCCTGACATAAAGCGTTGCCCGGAGGCTCGGGGAAGATGATTGAATTTCATAGCTACTTACAGGCTAATAGGGCCGTACAATGACTACTTACTGTCCTTAAGTGACTGGCTGCTTCTCTGTGGCCGCGGCCCCTTTGAAGCCCTTCTGAGGAGATCTAGAGGATTTAGCCAGTAGCGTGACATGAGGTTGAGCAACGGTGCTCCCACCAGCTGACTATTAGAACCAGCTGATAAAAACACAGAGGCTACAACTATGGGAACCACAGTGCTCCAATCGTTACTCAACACAAGGCTTTCTCACACTGCAGATTTTCAAGGAAATATATTAGGATTAAACAATGAAAATGTTAATTTTATTTCAAGGTGAAACAGCTGGTGATTGACAGAAAATTAATCACTAGCGACTCTGATAAGTGATTAAATCAAGCATAAATTGCATGTCACTGTCATGTTTTCCTGCTTGTTGGTGGTCATGTTTTTAGATTATATGGGTTGGAGTCACGCAAAAAAATTCACAACAGAAAGAAAAAGGATACAAGAGCTTCTTATTTAAATAAGAAACAAACAAGAAATAATTTTAATGAACAAATAAAAATGTAATGTTTAAATCAATACAAGAGCATACCAGATTTTGAATAGTTTATATTATATCATATTGTATTGTATTATGACATATTATAATATATTATGTTTTTTTATTTATTTTGTTTCTGAGACTTTAAAGACGCTTTTATTTTTTTCATATACAATATATTTTTATGTTCTGTCCTTGAAATACAAGATAACAGATCGTAACAGGCAAAATTAATTTACCATATAACTGACTGCCATATAACTGCGGGTTGTTGTTGTTGTTTTGCGTGTGCTCTTTTAGAGAAACTGACTGGACGGGTGAGCGCTCTACTCACAGAAGCTGTTTCCACATACAAACCACCTTCTCCTCACCATGCTGTTCCACTTACACTCTTGGAAGACTAACCCATATATGCATACAGATAAGCACATGTGCACACAGACACACACATATACACACACACACACACACACACACACACACACACACACACACACACACACACACACACACACACACACACACACACACACACACACACACACACACACACACACACACAGCTAACCACATGCACATGTTCACTCGCTCTTAACTAATTCATTCAGGAACACTTTGGTTTGGGTTTCAACACCAAAACCTCTGCATCTTTGATTGAGAAATGTGTCTGACTGCAATTATATGGGAGGCAGGGGTGGAGGAAGGGAGGGATGGATAGGAAATGCTCTACAGTGGTTTTATAGTTTGCTGGCATGACATTTTTCTTCATTTATTTTTTATTCCATCCCTTTTTCCTTGCAGAGGTGCATAGTGTTGACAGGTCAGGAAAAGGGGGCACACTGAAGTAGCAGTAACAGCAGGGAAAATGTGAAGAAAATGGATGGGTGATGGGACTGAAGTGGCCTAAATTGCCCCTGTTGTGCTTTGAATCAATACCTCTGAAAATAATTGCAATGTCGGAGAAATGTGTAGATACACTTGGTGAGAAAGGGGCATTTGTGATCACTAGGGGCTTAGAATTAATTGAAAATTGTGGGCAAAAATAAAAGCATGTGCAGGGATGGATTCATGTGTAAATAGAGACTTAAGTACCACTAATATTTGAACTTGACATTTACTCTAAACCCATACGTTCTTGACATGTGGTTGGCAGTGTAGCATGTGTGTCGGTGACTGACCTGCAGTATGTAGCCCCTGACGTAGTCTCGGAGGGTCCAGCCCAGGCCGTGCAGGATGTGCAGCACCTCTTCCTGCTTTAGCACAGAAAAGAGGCGGTCGAGTAGGATCTTGAGCCTGACGGGTACGGCCTGGGTGCCGTACAGCATCAGGCTGCTGATGTCGAACACCACATTGGACTGAACGATCTCCACCTGGGTCGGGTGGTAGAGGTGCTGGGTGCTGAGCTTGTCCAGAGCTGCAGGAAAGACCAGGAAAAGAACACAAACACACAGGCGGGCACAGTTAATGACTATCAAGTTTCTCTCTCGTCTCAAATCTTCCCTCACATAGGCGACTGCATGGTCAGCCCTGTCCAATAATAACACGTCTATCAGATAAAAGCAATGTCATTAACGGTACGTTTAGCCATTCTTTCTATTTCATTTAATCTTTTGCTCTTTCACATTCACACGCCTTTGCGTCTTTATTTTTATTTGCTTCCTCTGTCTCCACCTCCACCCCGGTCAGTATTTCACTGTTTTTTTTTTGCCTCCAATCTTAATACCGTTATAGGCTTGTTATCGGACTGTCTTATTTATATATAATCACACATGTCCTATAGTTTATTGAATGTACTATGAAGTCAAAGCTGGAGGATTGGACTGGCGACATCATGGCCAAATGGTTAGGACGCTAACCACATGGGCTAAAGTGCCTTTAGTGGAATCGAATCCCACCCGGACAGACCTTTACAGGATGTCGTTCCCTTCTCTCCACACATTTCCTGTCTATCTCTACTTTGCAGTACAAATAAAAGCAACAATTCTCACCCCCAAAGAGAAGTGAGAGGGACACATTTTTATCACCCAAAAAAAATTACTTTATGTTTCGTCATATTCTAGCTAATAACATTAAATTGGTTAATCTGTTTTAATAAGAAAGGAAATTAACGTAGCAATTGCATGTAAATTATTGTGGCATTACATAATGATATTAAATATCCTCTAGAGAGATACACTGTCCTTTATAGTGTATTTTTAACTGCAAAACATACTTTAAAGATTTTTTTTTCAGCCAAATAAAATGCAGGGGAGAGTTGTCGCTCGAGAACACACTAAGTTAAGGGAACCTGTATCTTGCATGAGGGGCAAAAATCGGGGCATCAAAATTTGATTCACTCGCTGCATCTCAAAAAGCTTAATTGTCAACGTAAGGTACAGCGTGGTTGTTATCACCCCCACTGTTGCAACCTCTCTGGCTGTCTGGGCGACACCTGGTCGACTCTTTATCTCTCCTTCTCCGCCTCAGTCCTTTTCTCTTCCCTTACCTCATAACCTCCCCCCTCCCCCTCTCCCTCCCTCTTCCCTCCTCCTCCCTCCCTGCCTGTCTGGGTGACACCTGGTTGGGTCTCTCTCTGATCCTGGGACGGCCTTTTCTTGCTGACGAGGGCTTTGCCTGACAACACGGCGCAGCCAGACACGAACATAATAAAAAATGAAGAAGTACTTGTCAGAGTCCCTGCCAATGCAGACATGAAATGAAAAGTGGGGGAGAGGAGAGACGGGTGCCTGACAGTTCAGAGGGAGAGATTAAAAAATAGTCAATGGGGTCCTGTGCGATCCGCTGAAGGGCCCATGGCCCGCTCTTGTGCGGACGCAAGCCAAACAGGTGTTTTCTTTTATCTTTTCCCCCCTCCTCCTTCTCTTTGTACTTTCTTGCCTCCTCTCCCTTTTTCTTATACCCGCGTGAAAAACTCATAAGGTGTGGTGTCTCGCTTCTCTATCTCTCCTGTGGTTATGTTTTTTGTTTTTTGATCTACGATGCAAAAACAAGACTTTGAAAGCAACAAAAAAAAAAAATACAGAAGCAAACAAGAACAGCAAAGTTACTTCTCGTGTAGAAAATGTGTGAAAACATTCAGATTTGAGTCCTTTCACAATAGTAGCAGCAAATAAAAGATAGTATAAAACATATAATTGCGAGATACAAGAATAGTGTTCATGCTACAGGCATCTAGGATACTTTTCTATGTAGAGTGTACAAATATGTAGGTCAGGACTTCCCTTTAATCCACAGCAACAACAGACAGTTTTATAGGTCAGAAACTATATTTACTTATTTAAACTATTTTTACATTATCATATCTAACATATCATTTTCTTACCATGAGCTACCCAGCCATGTTTGCACTGGTCACATGTTCGTAGGTGAATCTTCCCTGGCTGGAAACACTCACATGTGCAGTTCACCAGTGTGCAGCGAATGGCCTGTAAAAACACAGAACACAAAAAGGTAAAAATCCATATCAATTACAGCTTAAAGCAGGACAATCAAAGAGCAGTTTTTTAGCTAACAGTCATGGATGCAAATAAAAAGCAAAGGGACAGAATATTATACAGACAGCTGAAGAAAAACAAATCCTTAAAACTGATCACATAAATTGTCTAAACCGTTTCTTAAAAATCTGACAACAATGGAATACAAAATGTATCAACAGCTGCATCCACTGTCACAAAGAATAAGTCTCACCACCTAAATTTTCCAACCACTATGTTTGAATCTGCCTCTCCATGTACTGTAATATTGCTGAATTCATGAGAGCCAACAAAGGACTTCCCTTCCTGAAAGCACAGAAATGTAACTTGTTTTGACTGAGGCTCCATTACTCAACACTGGAGCTGCACTTAGTCTGACCCCGGAAAGCTTTTAGTAGTGAGAGGTTAAGTGTCCAGACTTGACGAGGGCAACTCAGTACAGCACAATGTATCGTCTGCTGCGGCCTACTCCTTCATGAAGGGCTGTTAAAAAAAATAAAAAAAACGACTAACTAATGTTCAGGTACACTTTACAGGAGTTCACGTGATCCCGTGAGATGTTTCCCAAACAATAAAAAGATGGAATAGTATGGAGAAAGTGTGTGGTTTACACAGAAATCTGCACAAATGCATACAGCTTCATCATCCAAATGAGCACAGCAGCTGCAAGCTGTAAATTTCACACCGACACGGAGAAACAAGAAGACAGAACAAAAGGAGGGAAAAGAGGAGTGAAAAGAGAAAAAGGAATTAGACATATGATTCTTAATAAGCGTTGGCGGCCCTTTGTTTCTCAGACATTTTTTTTTTACATTATCAAGATGAATTGATGAGTAAAGATAGTAACACAACCTTAATTGCCTTGATGGGAGGACTGGTGCAGCAAACCTTCCTTGTGGACAAAAACATTTAACTGTTTCACTCTGGAGATTTTATTAAACGGAACACGTAATACGAGAATAATGGCTGTCGTGCAAGTTCCCCAACAGAAACTGCAAATGGAGATAATAATTTGTTTCACATTTGGTATATATGGTGTTGACTCAGAGCTAAACGACTGAGAGTCTTTTCCTACGAATTCATTTTTTAGAATGCAAAGAAAATTAACTGGAATAAAATCTTACAGAGAGAATATTCAGGTGACTGCTGCATATTTATTTAAATGAACTCCTTGACCTCACACCAAAGGCACACTTATCAGCTCGTGAAACTTTATAGTTTGCTATCTCGTATTGTCTTAAAAGGCAATGCTGTGACAATTATGCGACACAGACATGCAGACAAAAGGTCGTGGGTTGGAGTCCATGTCTGCGCCGGCAACCTATATTTCACAATATCAGAAACAATCAGCACTTCAAGATAGAAGAGGATCAGCAACACAGATCAGCCTTTACATTACACAACTGAAGTCTATATCACTTGCTGTAATGAGAGAATATTTCTGCTCTTTGCTGTTACCAAACCAAAGTGCACATCCTGGTGTTAAACGGGAGAAACATTTACCTAGTCTGTGGATTAGGCCAATATCCTGTAATTCAAGGTATAAAACTCAGCGCTCTCATAATCTACTGAGGGACCATAACATCTATCAGAATCCCCCCTTGCCTGCCCTGAGGTGTTGTAAACCAGATTAGTTGCTGGAGGTGTCAAAATCAACATGGGCTAATCCAAGATTAAACACAAAATTACACCACTTCTAACCATGTCACCTCACAGTTTGACACCGAATGAGACAGGAGACAGAGATTATTTGACTTTACACCATTTTTAAGCTCTCCAGGTGCGGGCATGGCAATCCTTACTCCGTGTGAGGATTACACGTCATGTGTCAGATAGAGCGTACATACGTAATGCACTGAGCTGACGTTTTAATCCAGAACAACGTACAGTAAATGAGTTCAGTGTTCCCTCCCTCAAGGACACATGCTAAGCAGACATGGCTGCGATGTCCAGGGTCAGTCTGTGACCTCTCAGATACACGATGGACTCAGATATAAGTCAATATTCATACTTTGAATCTTTCACAATTAACACTAGCTCCTTCAGCTACATTGTGTTTTTGTGACTTAATGGACGTCTTTGCAGCCACATCTGTGTTCATAAAACCATTTTATGAAGCTACTCTTTACTTTCACACACAATTTCTCATGTTGTCAGTGTAAGTTCTCCACAAATGAGCCTACAATCTGTTAATGAGATCTAACTCTACGGTTAAAGATGCATATGCATGTATTATACATTCTTATGCCATTAAATGTAGCATTTTTTCTGTAATTTAAATTAACACGAAGCCACTAATTACACTGAAGTGCCAGAAAAATTATGTTGAACTGCTCTCTTAAAATTCAGACCTTCAATCATGTTTGAAGTTAAAATAAAATTTTACTTACAATAGATTGATGGGAACTTAATCATCAAAAGATTTGATGATTGACTCGATCATTTTCAAAGAAAAAATTACTAAACTCCACTGGTCCGAGCAACCCAAATGTGAATGAATGCTATTAGAAGACTGCAGACAAAATGTACAATATTTTATATGAAGACTTCACTTTTGACTGTTGCAGTTCTCATTATTTACTGATATTTTAAAGACCAGAAACAGCTGAGCAGATATTTTTTCTTTCTTTGCCGCATGTGGTACACTCGTCACGCCACCTCGAATTATTAGTGATATTCCACACAATCTTTTTTGCCGCTGAAGAGTTTCCTTCACACAGTATGCAACTCTCCTTACATAGAGATTTTGCAAAATCTAATTTTGAGTTGCCAAATTTAGCACAGTGATGTCACACAACACAGGCCTTTTCTAATTACCTCTCTGTGCAGTAGCGCTAACAGCAGAGGATGGAAATAAACAAATGGAAATATCAAATGCACCTCTGCTGTTTACGAGCTGGGGTCTGACAGCTGACAAGATAGTTAAGGGGCGTCTAATACGGCAATTAGAGCATGCCACTGTCTGCAGGGCTGCTGCTGTGACAAGGCGCCCTCTAATCACTGACTTATTACGCTGGCTAGCAGCACCTCTCATATCTGGCCCATTAAGCAGACAACAGCATTAAGAAGCATTAAAGCAGCAAGCCCCCTCAACTGAGGAAACACTGACGGGAGAAAAAGGGAAGGGAGGGGACTTACTGTGCCTGGTATTAATTTGTGCATTGTTCCACATTCAGTTAGGAGCGAGTAAGAGACGAGTAACAGAAGAAATGTTTGTGATAAGACGGCATCAAAGCTGATCATACACAATACGAGAAAAGATTACAGACTGGAGAGGCAGCAGGCGGATGTGTCAAATATGGCCATCAAAAACAAGATCATCAAAGTTTGTCTGTGTGTGTGACTTGTCAGAGGAAACAAGAAAGACAAAGCCATCATGATTCTTATGCGCACGACTGTACTCTGCTTCTGTGGCCAGCGTGGATCTGGGCTGCATTTGGCCGTGGTTTAACCCGTGTCTGGCCTGGGTTGGGTCAGGGACAAGCTTGGGCCCAGATCCCACCGCTACACTCGCACATATTTGTCACAGCAGGCCGGGGGAGGAGGCTGTGTTATCTGAGGCCCGGCCAGATAGACAACATTAGTCACTGTGCTAGCGTCTCGCCAGGGTTTCCTCTTTGGCTCACAACTAAAGAGGACGATGGTGAGCGAAAGGACAGAGAAGTGTGTGTGTGTGTGTGTGTGTGTGTGTGTGTGTGTGTGTGTGTGTGTGTGTGTGTGTGTGTGTGTGTGTGTGTGTGTGTGTGTGTGTGTGTCTGTCTGTCTGTCTGTGTGTAAGAGAGACTTTGTAAATCACTAGAAAATTGAGCAGCTAGAAAGTGAAGTGAGGAAAAATCCCACAGTGCTGCAACAATTAGACCCAGACAACAGTCAACACTCTCTCACAGCTTCTGTCTTACCGCTATGGTCAACAACTTAACCTAGCTGCGTTCAGAAAGCATCATTTTCAGCTCTAATCTGGCTCAAGTGTGTATGTCTCAATGCTGGGTTTTGTTTAGCTGGAGGCTTGGATGTTTCATGGATGTCTTGCTTGGCTCGCAGTCCCTGTCCTAGCCCTTTTGTATAAACACTGATAGTCAGCAATGGCCAGCATCAGACAGGGGAGGGTCTCAATTAAAAGACTGTTAGTGGGACAGATGGACTGAAGAACTGCAGGAAAGAGGAGTTGCAGAACAATATGGCTTCATCCTGGATTTCAGTAGTCAGGTCCAACTTCATTTCAAACAGAATGGGAGACGGAAAGGCTACGCAGTCCAGGATCAATGCAGATACATGCAAGTGAGTCTAACTCTGAACCAAGCACCATAGAGACCGACAGAGACACTGCTTTGGCCTCTACAAGTCCGGTGAAACCATAGAACTGATGGTGATCCTAAACTAATATCCTGTACAACTCTATTACTGGCCTGTCATTTATTAAGGTTGACATTGTAACTATATGCCACCAAAACACCACAAAAACGCCAGTTGCCTAGTCTGTTTCAGCCTCTCTGTATCCCCTCTAGACAGCATACAATAGAGCCAACCCAGACAGCTGCTGGATGCTGGGTGGGTATTGTTCCTCCTACTTTAATTGAAACCTTTACCATGTTCAACACGCAGCCACAGACCACATTTCTTGTTTGGTGAGTTAAGCAAAGCCGAGATTTAAATGAAAACCCTGTGTGTACGTGCGCATCTGTGTGCATGTGTGTGAGTCTTTGCAGCAGCAGCAGCTTCAGATTTAAATTTGTCTCTGCTTAGGGTCACTGTAAAACACTGGGAGCATCTTGTCCTCTCTTCCACCCACAAGATATTATCTCATCCATGAGTTAGCTGCTGAAATGCTGTCAATTTCCTGCCAGAAATGTGCAGCCAACGTGTGTAGGAAAAGAGGCACAGCAGCTTTGCGTGTCATAAAACGGGCCCTGACTCCGTCAGATAGTTCAGGACTTCACAATGTCCATATTGGAAACAGGTGACAAATAAAACACGCCGTGTAAAGAAACTCTTTGTAGTCAGACACAGCATACAGGGGAGCAAATACCTCATGCCAAGGCTAATCTCTGCTTGTTTGATTTTATACATTGGATTTGACTTGAAACAGAACTTCCTTGCCTTACAAAGTGGTACAAAATAAACAACAATTAATCACTTGTGCACTGACTTCAGTTTAAAACACCATTATACTACACAGATTGTGCACAGAACAGAGACTGTTTTCCCGCTGAAATCCCCACAGCGCAGGGCCCATCCTCCATGTCAGTTCTCGTTTTGAGCCGAGTGGCTGGCAGTCGCAGAGCCAGAGGTCCCTGTCCTTTGTGCAGCTGTGCGTTTGGGCTTTGACACGGGGCAGAGCGACCAGAGCTATGCTAATGGGAACCAAATGGGGCGTGAGTCCCCGGTGGATTACAGAAGGAGAAGAGAAGCATGTGTTTTCATGTATTCATGTGGAGACCTGGGACCCCACTCTTTTTCTCCCTTTCTCTTTTTCCTCCTCTCTTTAAGTCAAACAAATGGAAGCAGCCATGTCTGTTGTTTGCACGCACTCTCAATTAATGTTCTCTGTGACTTGACAGATTTTAAGAGTTATTGTCAATCAGTAGATGGATCTCAAATCTGATAAAATACATGCAAAAATCTATTAGCATATTTGGATTTAGCCCTTTTTTTGACAGCGTCTTTGTGACATACTGTAAACCACTTCTTCTGAAGTTGAAAAGAGCCCAATTTGAAAATGAAATTTGGAAATGAAATGAGCAAAGTAAATAAACATTTAACAAAGACAAGTGAACAATGAAGTCCATCTGAGCTTCATACTGTGCCTGTTTCAGATTTAAGCAGAGCCTGTCAGTTTTGCTTTCACCTGCTTTTCCTTGCTGTGGCAGCGTTACAACTTGGCGACCCAAAAAATGTAAAGGTCATGATTCCGTCAAGCTTTCAAACAGCCAATGGGGAAAAAAATTACGTGTAGAAAAGGAAATAATAAGTAAAGTTTAAATGGGTTCAGATTACTGTTGGGAGATAACGTGACATATTGGCATGGGTCACTGTTTTTAGAGTTTCCAGGCATTTGTCATGTGATTTGTCATCATAACCTCTCCTAAACCTTTTGTGAATACATTCGCAAAATTTTCTGAGCCTGTTAGTCATGAAATTACAATACTGTTGTCACTGATAAGAATCATTAATCAAGAATTTTAACTTCACAACTGGACTAACCTAAACAACTGAATAGTAAGTGATGACATCTGTCATCCGCTGTCCTTCCAGATGACGTCCAGTTTCAGCTTTGACCGGAGCTCTGCATTCCTTCACATTTACAGACACAACACCCATGTGATCACTCCCGAATCAAGCACGCACCCAGTGGAGTAAAACTTCTGCTTCCAACATTCCTACTTATGGGGATCGACACAGTCACAGAAAGTAAATCTCCCCGTGATTAGCACCACCCCAAATTGTTCAAATCAGATCAATGATGAAACTCTCAGTCTGACTCACTCGCATGATAAACAGCCTTGTGCGTACTTCTGGACAGTCCTGCTTGTTTATGAAGTGGACGGATAAAGGACCCAGCTGGCTTTCATATTGTGAAATAGAGAGGAAGAGGGAGTATAATATAACAATAGTCGATCACAAACACAACCCTGTGATCTCCCTATCATATGCCATGCTCTCAGTCAGTGCAACCGATGTAGATGGAGAGATGTACCACAACGTTAACACTGGACTATACTGTCAGTTCAAATACCGAAGCATCAAGGGAGCAGCAGTTTCTCCCATCTTTTGTGTAGACAGCAGGTCTGTGCAGAGGCCTCCCAGTCCAGGCCCCTGGCCCCTCTCAGCTCTCCTCAAAGCATTTCCCCAGCCAGAGATCAAACCATCTGCCCAGTGACAGACCTCTGGGCCCACAGACACAAGGCCAGGTTCAAAGAAGGGTGCAAGGGGAGGCAGGGAGGGATGGAGGGAGAGGGAGAGAGAGAACGTATGGAAAGTTGGCAAAAAGGTAGAGAAGTAAGATAGCAAGGGAGCGGGGGGGGGGGGTGTTCAGGCAAGCTGGTGTGTTGGAAAGGTGGGGAAGAGTTGTTGCAGCAAAGGTGGAGCTGCCACAGGAAAGCTAATGAGGGGAGGTAGATAGGCAGAAAATACTGTGCACAAGATGCTTAAACTCAGTTTTCTCCTGAAACACCGCTTTTTAGCTATACACACATTTTATATGATGAACTGAAATTCCATGTTAATGTCACTATTTAGCTAAAAAGCTAAACGGAATGAAGCTGCAAATAACTTTATATTTGAGGTCATCTTGACAGCATGGGGAATATTATCAGCCATTTATTTTCTCTGTCAAAGCACAGCAGATGTCAATTGTAGTCCAGAAATTATGTATGTTTATGTTTCCTATTTTCAGTTTATTTTTTTAAATAAATAAGACAAACTTAAGACATGTTGTTTTTAATAGGCAATTATGATAGATCATTATCAAAAATAATTTTATGCCTTAAAAACATATATGTGTTATTGGATTTAAAAAATTAGGTTACAATTGGTGGCAAAAATGCAGTCGAGCTTTTGTAATTCTGTATAGATTTCTTTTTTAAGCCAGCATTTATGACATACAGTGATGTAAAAAAAAAATAATCTTCATATCTGAGGTGGCATCTATCTGGCATTTTAGTTTAATAAATGTCTTTAAAAATGTATCAATAATCCAAATTGTTGATATTAATATATTAATATTCTGTTGATTGACTGTTATTTCAGCAATGAAATTAAAACCCAGCGACACCTCCACAACTTATTTATCTCTCTACTACTCAGACACACACTTCCTTATCACTGGCCATTGTGTGGGCAGGAAAGGAAAGAAAATAAAGAGGCCATTGTCATCAATATATACTAGATCCTCTCTGACCTTCGCCCTATCAGAGGGAGCGACCCACAGCCGATAAGGACAACTCCCTGTCAGACTTGACACCTGCACTTGCTGGCCCACTGATTGCTCGCACCGAATGCAAATATCACAAAGTGACGGCCCGCACTGCAACATCACGCTTGGTTTCAGTCGGGACACTTGAAGGAGTGACATGACCACACAGTGCGACCATACACATGTTTGGGTCAGAGAGAGAGAGAGAGAGAGAGAGAGAGAGAAACAAAAAAGAGTAAAAGGAAAGCAGAGGGAGCAGCAGAAGGGGTGGGTGGGTTGGTGAAAACAGAGAGAGGGGAGAGAAGATGACCAACATCCTCTGCTCTTTACCTCCCTCCTGATCAACACCCAAACGCAAACAGAAAGTATTAGTCAGAGCCCAGACATATTGCTGACCCCTCTCTGCGAGGGGACATCTCCATGGTGATCATGGGTTGGTGTGGGCAATGACACACACACACACACACACACACACACACACACACACACACACACACACACACACACACACACACACACACACACACACACACACACACACACACACATGGCATGGGCTTGACAGCAGCGCGACAACAGGAGGCCAGCACTGCAGAGACTCCCCCCAAATTGGCATTTAGTCATCACACTAGACTACAGGGTGGGACTCCACTACTACCTCTTGAACTGCACACACACACACACAGGCGCCCACACACTCTTCCCACATTCCCTCTCATGCAAACATGTGTACACACACACACACACACACACACACACACACACACACACACACACACACACACACACACACACACACACACACACACACACACACACACACACACACACGCATGCAGTGAATTCCCCTAGTCAAACTAGCTCCTAGCCAGAGAAATCTTGGAAGAGCTCCGAGATTTAATCTCGCCAATAACTCTTTTATTTTCTTTGACCATTTTTAATGTAAAAAAGCATGCACTAATTGTGTGTAAGCAATCTCCAAATTACGTATATGTTTTTTTGCAACCAAACTGAACACTACTGTAGACAGATTGGCTGGTTTTCAAGACACACGACTGGGCAATAATATTTGTTTCTTTCCTCTGAATTTTGTTGAAACAGTGTGTCAGCGATGGCGGTTTACTTGTAAACACCTGAGACTGCACACCCAACAGCTGTAGGAATCCAAAACTATGCTGAAACACAGATAATCGCACTGTTCTGATTATGTGCGACCAAATACTTGCGTCCTACTTATCTATACAGTACCACATTTTAAATGCCAAACAAAGTGGCAGAACAACAAGAAAAAAAGACTGATTTAAACAATCATTTACCTCAGCCAGCATAGCGAGACAAATTCTCCTGAATCAGTTTTGTAGTTTTCGATACAACACTCCAAGAAAATGTTGAAACTTCCATTAGTATTTGCAGTCCCAAATGACACAGAGAGATGTGATTCGAGAAAGAGGTACAGACAGCGAGAGGGAGGGAGGGAGAGAGTGTTTAACCAATAGCTACATTACTGCAATGACAAGTGTGTCACTCCCAAAGCCACACAGCGAGGGAGAGAAGTGAGGAGTGTCTTTGCAAGACTGTGTGTGTATGTTCTTTGGGACAACGAGAGAGGGAGGGAGATGGCAGACCAAAGGAAAGTCCATCTGGGTGTCTTAGTCTTTATCAGTCTTTCAAAGTTCACAGATAGAGTGGCTGAAGTGGAGGCTAGACGCTGTATCAGAGTCACAGATCACAAAGATGACACAGAACTTAAACGGGTGGCGGTGGGGGGCGGGGGCAAAAGGAAGAAACTCATAATTGCATGAGGAGAGCAGTGCCAAGCCGTGGTGATTGCCATTCTACAATCGACCTGACCAAATTGCAAATTCCCTCTCAGGACCCTCTAAGTCCGCTTCATTTGGCTAAAGCCGGAATCCTTATTTCTGCAATTATAAAGCTATTGACTAATTCGACATATGCTAGCGTGTCTTCCAGCCCTTGAGTGCTGGTGTGCCATTGAGTCATTAACTTTGACAAATTGTGACAGACTTTTTTATTGCCACCCAATCACGGGAAACAAGGCTGTGGCAGAGGAGTTAATGAGTGGCGTGTTTCTCCTCTTCCTCTCCGCCACCACCTTGCACACACACTCCTCCCCAGCCCTTAGATTCCTGCACCCCCCAAACTCCCCCTCACCCGTCCATATTTATAATTTTACCACATCCTAACAATAACACGGCCGGTACTCAGCGCAAAACACGCGGGCCCTGGCCTAATGAATCTCATGCCTTTACCGCGGTAAAATGGCCAGTAAGTATTACCAGCTGCGACACTCTCTCCCTCACTCTCCCGCTTTCTCTCTCCCCTTGGCAGTGGCATTGAGCTTGGGAGTGCAGGGGTGATGGGGGGAATTTTGGAGGGGGGACCGTGCAGACACATCTGAGTGCAGCTGGACCAGGGAGAGGGAAGTGGGGGGGGTAGGAGGAGGAGAAGTGTTGCGAGGGGGGGGGGGGGCGGGGAGACCACAAGTCTCCGTGTTTCCAGCTGCCTTTCTCAGGGGCTCGGTTTTCTCTCCCTCCTCTTGGTTTTTTTGCAAGGCCCTTCTGGTCCCAGCTTACTTGAAAAATCACAAACACACACACACACACACATACATACGCATGCACGCCCTGATCCACCTCCCCTCCATCCCTCACATTCGGCCATCTTTGTTTGGACAGGGCTCAGGAGTTCCAGAAAAGCTCTCTCAGATGTGCTGAAGTAAGGGAAAAACAAAACAAACTGGCCCTCACTCGCGCACGCACGCACGCACGCACGCACGCACACACACACACACACACACACACACACACACACACACACACACACACACACACACACACACACACACACACACACACACACACACACACACTAAAAATGTATGGGACCGCACAAACACCAACAAGTACTTTACACTCACACATAATAGCGTTGTAACAAGAGATATTCACACACACTCTCACACTCACATACATGAACAATTTCACATGTGAGAGGAGCCAAAATACCAGCTTCAACCAGAGAACAAATTTGCAAAGAGATGGAAAAAAAAAAGGGGATACGTTTTTATTCATGGAGGTAGGCAGACTACCATTGAAGGCATGCATTCCTTTACACAGTGTATGTGTGTTTTGAGTGTGCGTGTGCTTGTGCGTGCGCCTCGATCCAGGATCAGAGCACCAGGGCAGGGCCGAAGCATACCTCGACATGTGTTACCTCTTTGTAATATTGACTTTGTTACAGCTATACGAGTGGGAGAGTGGAGCCAAGAACCCGGTCCTTGCAGTGGTGGGGCCCTCTGAGGTCGCTTGAAAACAAATACCCGAACGAGCGTGAAAATAGAAAACACAGTACCCACAATATCCATCTATAAAAAAGGATTCAAATAAACCATAAAATGTCCCTCACTCCTGTTCTTGAACTTTACATTTTCATTTTCTAAATTAAGCATATTATTCGTCTGATTCCATTTTTGCCGTGTGTTGCTTACAAAGCCGTGGGATTTGGCAACTGAGAGCATCTTGGCCTGGCGTCCTGTCTGAGCATGTGTACTGGACCAACTGTAAAAAGTCGAAAATCCTTCCATACCCTTGACTTTCTGTATAATTTCACACAAATACCAAACTGCTTCCAGGCTCGTACAGACATGCTGCCAAGATTTCAAAATCTCTTATTTTTTATATTAAATAATTAAGTATCAACAGTGCAACATGGCACTCAGTGAAAATATTACAGTATATACTGAAATAAATTCCACTTTCGAGTAGAAAATAAGGAGCACAGATGTCAGAAGCCCTCAAGTTTTAGATGACACAAACAAGAAAAGCCGAGATACAGAAAAAGCACATGTGCTTTTTATTTGATTGCTTTGCAGAAATTAAAGATTGATTATCATTTTCTTGTTCCTACGAGTGTGAATCCCATCTTGTCTCTTTCCCCAGTGATGACTTTGCTTATACATTTGAATAATGAAGGCAAGTCATTTGAATATTCCCTCTGTATTAAAAAAAGAAGAAGATGTTTTTACACGATGCAGCAATATTAGCCATGTTAATTGGGCTCTTTGGACTTTCCCAATAGAAAGACTAAATTAATTACTTATGTCGACAAAATGTCAGACACGCCGATCTAATAACTACAACTGTTTCCAGCAGTGTTGTTTTCCGTGTGTGCCTTTTTGTCTTTGTGTGTGCATTTGTGCAATTCTGAATGAATGAACTTAAAAAAACCTCGGAGCGTCCAGTAGCCTGAGTTGGTGCTAATGAACGAGATGAGAACAAAATGCTTTGACATCCTCTCCATGTTTCACGGGTGGCTCTTGAGAGTCCTTCTCCAATATTCATCCCCTCTTCTCATACTAATCAGCCACTACGGTATTGACTGTTTGTGCTTGCAAAGTGACTCGAGTTAGTGTGTGTCTGCGTTGTGGAAACACACCAACACACACGTTTTTACTCTCAAACATGCTAATCTACCATCCACTTTTTAATCAAACTTGTATGAGAAAGAGCGAGTGAATTATGTGCAGGACGTTATGTATGTGTTTGTGTGTGTGTGATGTGTTCATTAGTGTGTGCCCACCACCACAGGGGGCTTTGAAGTTGGACATTTTTTTTTTTTTTTTTAGCTTTTGGCTGTTTTTCAGTCTTGAAGAAAAACGGTATCAGCGCATTTTCCTCAACTACAAATAAACATTAGACTTTGGGAAAGAAGGCGATGGGGAGAGATTAGGAGTTTCAGTGAATATGAGATGATCGGAGGGTGTGTGCATGTACTGGTATTAGTACGCGCACGCGCGCGCGCGCACACACACACACACACACACACACACACACACACACACACACACACACACACACACACACACACGTGCGAGTGTACAGCGAGCACAAGAGCTCAGAGAGACGCCTGCTGATGCCATGTTTCAGACGACCCCTTGAAGTGGAAATGAGCTTCCTCGCTTTTATAACTAGTCCGTTCTCACAAAGTCAGCAAACTCTGCCACCCCTCCACAGAAATGCAGACACCTCCCCACCCAGCCCTGTGGTCAGCATGCAGGATAAATTCACCGGCAGACCTCGGAAACAGTTCTATCTTGCTTCATGTGCTTTTGTTTTTAAAGTATGGAAGGAAAGCAGGGTAGAGGAGGTAAAGCTTCTTCAGGTGGCTTTTGACCTGACTCATGCAGCTTTCAAAGCCTTGCAGCTCCCAGTGTCTACTTACTGCTGTAAGTGAGAAGACGGAAAGCAGATTTCTGGTTGTAGAATTTGCTATGTTTGTTTTCTTGCACTGCTTTGCAGTATCTTTTTTTTTAAAGTGTCCCCATTTCTTTGGATTATTTTAAATGATAAATTGTTTCATCTTTAAAATGCCACTCCTATTCAAATTTGGGAGAACTACAAGTAAGATTCAACACTCAAACACCCAAAGACGCTCAATTTATTTAATGGAGATTCTTTTTTCCATTTCAGATGCCAGTAAATGTCTGTAAGTGATTATTCAGATATTTAAATATAGTCAAAGATTAATATTCTGATGATGGACTAATTGATTGATCAACTGTCTCTGAACAGTCTCGCAGCAAAACCCTTTGATAGATTTCTTAAGACCAACCAGCTCAATCACTGATCTGTTTCTTTTCATCCCTGGTTTAAAACATTTATTTTGTCAGTGCACTTCAGCGAAATATTATTGGTTTTGGTCATTTTTATTTGATTATGTTCATGATTCTGTGTTCAACGTATCTTTATTTTTTCATCTCCTTCTATCCCTACCATTATGCTGCGTATATGCGTGCATTCGGTGTACTATGGATGCATGCATGCTGCTGTTTGAACCTGTGTGAGCACCTGACGGTCCATCCCCAGCCGTCCTCGGCGCAGGGAGCGACAGCTGTACAGTGATGCTGTAGCGATAGGCATCATCGGCTTGCTAGAGACTAATTGGTCCACAGCGCTCCTCTGAGTGGCCTCGCTAATTAATTAGAAAGGCAGTGGAGCTGAAATTTTTAATCAGGACACCAGGCTCTCCGGCAAGCAGGAAAAAAAGACACATCACCCCATCATTCCATGTAATCCACCTGACAGTGATCTCCCATGTTGTCATACCAAGTGTGTTGTGTGTTTAGGTATTCATATGATCTGACCAGGGAATAAGAAATACATTTATTACAGAGCTTGTTAAATCATTTTAATTTGGGGAATTTCAGAAATTATGTGTGTCCTAATACAGTATGCATGACATGTATTTGGTTTGGACCCCTGAGAACGATATGGAGGTGGTCTTTTCCTCTGTGTGTTTGTGTACCACATGTACATATCATGACCTCCACCGTTAAATCGTGTAGAGAAGCAGGATGCAGAAAATGAGCGATAGCATGTTTCACCAGAGAATGGTAATGGTGCTGATCAAACCAGCAAAAAAATTGTGTGTCCGTATGTGTGTGTGGTCAGAAGTGCGTTAGCTCATGTTACAATCTATAGTTTCAACAAATATAAAGATTTTTCTTTCGCTTTTTTTGATTGCTTTTTCAAAATTCCCTCTATACCATAAAAGCTAAATATTATTTTTTTCTTTCCTCCCATCTGTACTTAACTAATTTAAAGCAGTCACTCAAACAAGCCCTTTCCATCATACTAAGGGGGAAAAAAAGAAAATCGGTAGCTTGTTAAAAAAAAAAAAAAAAAAAGAGAGACCCCCCTGGTTTTGTATTTCCTCCTTAAAAGGGAAAAATGAATCTGAAGAAGGATGATTTTGGACCACTTTGGGGCCATGTTTCTGTCCCAAAGCTGCACACAGCACACCACAATGATTTGTGGTAAAGGACCCGAGTCTGGGAGGACTCAACCAAAGACCAAGAGACTAGAAGCATCATACAAAAAAAAAGAGAGTTCAGCCACTTCACACAGAAGACAAGGGAAACAGCATGTGCTTATCATCGTACCATTGGGATGACAAACTTGCACAACTGACTGGAGTTACAGTCAGAGGAAAATCTGTGTGTGGATGTTGAACAGGAAATTATGATCTATCCATCTCAGAGATAACAAGCCTGCTGCAGTAGAATGAATACATTTCAGTAAATACCTCACACAAAAAGGCATTAACACTGACAGAAAAGCTTCTGAAAGGCACACGCATGCACTTTCACCTCATGTGGTGACATTAGCTTTATCTTTGTGACCGTCTTGGCTTTGCTCGGCGCTAATCAACCCGCAGGTCTTATCAGCCTATCGCTTTGGCCAAAATAAACACACACTGCCTTTTTATTGCTTTGTTTTCACAGGTCATTAGGGGAAGGAGAGAAGACGCATTGATTAGTTTTCCAGACCACTGGATTATTGTTGTGTTATGACTATCATCATTAAGTTTCATTAAGCCTGTGGTTGTTCTCGTTTCCAGAAAATGAAGACGTTGCAGGAAAGGCGAGTTGGTCGGAGGGCAGACGGCACGCCATACTAATATGGAAGGTAAGCCAAGTTGCACACACCAAACAACTGTTTATGTGAGATGCTTGTTTGAAGGAGTGAGTTGTCAACCGCCCCAGGTTTCAAACTGAAGACTGAAATCTTACCCCCTTTTCACGAGTAAAAGAATCACTCTGGCCCCATCAGTCATATTTTTCAGGCCAAAACTAAAACTGTAAACTGATTCTCCACATTCCACATTTATTTGAAGTGCATAAAAGAAAACTTAATGAAGCATCGGTCCCCGGCCACGTCCTCTCCGCCAGCTTTGCTCTGGAGTTACACATACGCTCCCAAAGCAAGGGGAAACCATCTCTGTCGCTAGGCTAATTAGCATGTGTTAGATAGTTAGCAGAGGGCGGCCCTGTGTGATGTGTACTGAAGTGGAGTAAAACGGTGGGGCAAGGACTGTACTAATGGCCCACTTCCTCCCCACGGGGACCCTCCCTGCAGCTCTGCACGTGCTGGCATCAGTGCAGCCACGGGGCACTCACAAGGCCTCTGCAGCGCCAGGGGCAGAGGTGGGCTTGACTTGAATCATTTTCACGGCAGCACTGAGCTCTCTGGGTGTGATGCTTTGCGATGTAACAGCAGGTGACAATGACACTCGCTCGCACGCACGCACACACACACACACACACACACACACACACACACACACACACACACACACACATGCACGCACGCATGCATGCACACACACAGGCAAACTGAGAGTGACGTGCAGACTAACATATTTATCAGCCTATGAAATAGCCCAGACGGCTCGGGCATGCGGCTCTTTTGCAAGCTGCCTGGCATTGTCGGATGCATTATTTACAGGAGCAGCCGGGGCATTAGCAAGCTCTTTGGCACTTGGGTTAGCAGGCGTAAGTGGCGGGCACCATCACCAGGCGAGTGTATCTCTGTCAGTGCGAGTAAACAAACAGTAGGGACATGGTGTGACAGAGCAAGCGGCGTGCCACCCAGACACAAACACACACACAGGCACATGAAAACTCATCAGGGAGCTGAGGGGGAGGGTGGCATCCATATTTATAGGCCCTTTCTAGCATTTGTCCCCAGGCCAAATGCTGTGACTACACTCCGCTAATGTCAGAACAGCACTTAACCAGGCATTTCCAGTATATCACAGGCAGTGGGGAATACGTGGGATAAATACAAGACAAGGGGGGTTAAAAAAAAAAAAAAAAAAAGGAAGAAAAACACACAGGATGGAAATGAAAATAAATTTAATTTAATTGTGAATATAGTCTCAAAACAGATTCACCGATCTCAACAGGCTCCCTCAATCGGTCTCTCTTCCTCACTCTCTCCTTTAAAGTAGACCTTTGAATTCAACAGCAAACCTTAAGTAAACTGAAATGTTTCTGAAGTGAACTCTCAGCTCAACATTTTTGGGACTGTTTTGTTAATGAACATATATTACAGATTACATTTAAATATAATTTTAGAATTACAGACATTCTCAACTTCATTTAAACTCATCTGTTCATAGAAAATAAAATGTGTTTCTTCTGGTTTGATTTAGAGAACTAATGTGTTTTTTTTCTGCTTTTATTGCCCTAAAACCTGCACAAGGGCTGATTAAAAAGAAGAAAAAAAAAGTCCTCCTGGATTATCAGCCATAACATCAGCTGGACTTGATGTTTTGTATTCATCCATCCAGTGATATTTTCTTCAACATTACTTGCCTAATCCCACCCGGATGTGAAAGAACTGCAGTCGAGAGTGAAAAAACTGGCACAGCCTCTGACAACAGGCCAAATTAGATACCGAACTGAGGAGCCTCACTGAGCTCGGCACAATGAGAAAAAAAGAGCCACAATCATATCATCAAACCATCCAACCTTAATGCTCCCTTGTTTCATCATACCTGTTGACACCAGTGAGAGTGTTGACCTGTTTTGTCCTGCCGGATTTAAGAGGCGATTGCCCTGTTGACATGTCCTTACTCTGAGGCTTGTCTGGAATGCAAAGAATGGCCTGCTTCGCTTTGGTCACCTGTCCCCATGTTTATCATGTGTCACGCAGGGCATGCGCTTGGCATTTTGCCCTCTGGCACCCAGG
Source organism: Brachyistius frenatus (assembly GCF_029030835.1). NCBI lineage: Eukaryota > Metazoa > Chordata > Actinopteri > Embiotocidae > Brachyistius > Brachyistius frenatus. The sequence continues at coordinate 8,796,877 of NW_027210606.1, read as the reverse complement.
GAGGCTGAGGGGGCCCACAGGCCTCAGTTGCTTGTCCTTTTTCATAATTAGTGTGATACCCCCAAAGAGAGCTGACTGAGTGGGTAAAGTAGCTCCTTTTAGCACAATCTGTCATTACCTCCAGTGGCACGTATTCGTTTTGTGAGGCAAGATCCATTATAAATCCTCTGAGAACAAGAGTTAATTGTGGAGGCTGACATTTATTAATTTGTTTGCTGCCAGTTGTCCCACTATATTTTTTAGGGAAGTGCAATAAATGCCAATGTTTGTGTTTTTAAATGTTCAGAGCGCTCATGGTAATGTGGCAAATGGTTATTTGTATGCCCCCAAAGGATGCTGACAATCAACATGAGGCAATATTAAGATGTTAACTACAGCCTGAGTCATTTTTAACACTTTACTGATCAGCTATGATGATACATTATTTAAGAATGGAGTGCTCTAGACTGAAAAGTTGATTAAATAGGATTCAGCGTAAGTGTGTGTCATTATTTAATACACTTCTCCAAAAGCATAGAGTTGTACTTTTTATAAATCGTGTTCTCAGGGCACGGTGAGGTGAATATCGACAGCACAGAGAGCAAAGTGAAGAAGACAGATGAAACAGATTCATTAAGTTTGTGTAGAATGTGTATGTGTACATGCAGATGTGTGTGTGTGTGTGTGTGTGTGTGTGTGTGTGTGTGTGTGTGTGTGTGTGTGTGTGTGTGTGTGTGTGTGTGTGTGTGTGTGTGTGTGTGTGTGTGTGTGTGTGTGTGTGATCAAAGAGTCTTTCTTTCTTTTGGTGAGTAAAGATTATACGGCTAAAGCCCTTGGATTTAACGTGTGGAGATAATGAAAGCAAGTGTAATTAGCAATTAGATTTGACCAAATTAAGGCAGACTAACAGAGGCAAAAATCAGCATCAAGGCTACTAAACAGTATTATGGCCAAAGGTGTGCTTAATCTGTTTTTTTCTTCCTTTTTATTTCCTTCAAGACATGTTTAAAGAGGATTGAGAGCAGGAGGATAAAGAAGGTTGCATGTTCTTATCTTCAAATGGAACAATAACTCAGGATCTGTTTTTCTGTCTGATGACACCCTTTGTACTTCTAAAGAATCTAATTTTAATCACACCCGTTCCACTATTTATCCTTCGTCCATAAATGACGAATGCACAAGGCTGTAGCCACCGGGTTCAGACACGACTGTGCTTCCCAGGCTCGGCGGTTGAGGTGAGAGAGCCACTTAAACCCTGTTGCACACATATTATTAGCATTACCATATCTGGGCCTAACTGCAGCTAAGGGGAATAATGTGTGTCAGGAGAGTGTAAAATTAGAACCAAAACCAACACTGCTCTTTAAATCCACTTCCCAAGTCCCCACTTCCTTACTTATAGCCAAGCTTACAATGTCAAACACTAATAAGCCAGCTAATTCAATTAGGACCCTGCTTCTTTCAGATGCACTAAAAAAGAGACTTTGTGAATAGATTCCCTCACAACTCCATGCAGAACTCTTCATCATGAAAAAAGTGGCCTTTATTCATAAGCCTCAGTGTACAAGAGAGGGAGCGCGCTGCTGAGCTTGTTAGAAAAATGCCCTGATCTGAGGCAAGAGATGTGTGACTAAAGCTGGGTCTCTTAAGTGTCTGTCACCCTGATCTAACCCAGGGAGAGCTCTTTGTAGGCTGTGTTTTCTCCGTCTCTCTGCGCTGCGCTCGGCAGTGACTGGTGGGATGAGCCCCACCGTGTAGCTGCAGGTGACAGGGAGCCCTTTTTGTTGTCAAATCCTGATGGAGCTTCCACATGAAACATTTCACTTCAGCTGCTGCCTTTTTCCTTCTTCCTTCCTCTCCGTCTCTCTCTGTAGATCTCAAAGGCTACAACTGCAACAGCAATGCAGAGACTGAAGGAGTCAATCTCTTCCTCCTTTCTCTTTTTGTCAGGCTTTTCCTTTCTTCCAGCCTCTTCTTCTTCTGTTTCTTTTTCTGACCAGCCTTTTCTTTTCTCTGGTCTTCTAACACACTGCTCCCTCCCCTCTTCCCTCCCTCCCTCCCTTCTCCTCCCTCCCTCTGGTTTATAGATCTGAGTTTGGTCTCAGGAGTAAAATACAAGTCAAGCCATTGTCATTTCAAACAGTGTGATAACCAGACACTGGGCTGCCCACTGACAACTCAGGGGAACTGGCCCTGGCTTTGACTGTTAGCTCCTCTCTCTCTCTCTCTCTCTCTCTCTCTCTCTCTCTCTCTCTCTCTCTCTCTCTCTCTCTCTCATATTCTTATTCTCCCTTTTTTCTTTCCTTTCCTTTTTTTTCTGGTGAGCTCACCTCTTTTCTCTTCTCTTTCCTCCTCCACCCCCGCCCCCCTGCAGGAGTCTCGGTAGCTCGTTGTTGTTTGTTGCTTGATGCTGCCGTGTCTTGCATCTGCTCCTCTCTTCTCTCTCTCTGTGCCGTGGGGGGCCGGGGGGAATAGTTGTCTTGGTGTGTGTACCAAGGTCAGTGCTCTCCACATGACAGTTCTCTGCCTCTTGACAAGGCGGGAAATCAATACTTTCGGACTTGTGGCGCTGCCCTCGGTGTAACAACAACACTGCCCAGCACAGAGCGCAGCTCAGGCACCTGACACATCCCCAGCCGCCCCCCCAGGCCCTCACCAGGGAGCCCCTTCCACTCCTACTCTGACCCCTTCAAATTTCACCATGGCTCTCTGTTTCACTTTACAACACCTTTCCCCTTTATACTTTTTCTCTTCAAGGCCTCCAACCTATACTGTAGATCAGATTCCTTATTTTTTTTTATATTATGCAATACATGTTTCTATTATATGTCAGGATGAACTGGGTCTCCTGTATCTCTTGCTACAAGTGTATTGGGAAAAAGTCTGCACAGAGAGTGTGATCAGAGATCAGTTGATCATAGAGGACCACAGACAAGTCGGTAAATGAGAGACATGCTAATTATAGAGGAGCAGAGGATGCATACGCGCACAAAGCGGTGCCATGGGCGACATTTTTAATGCGGCACTAAAGCCTAACATGCCTCCTTATGCTTTTTCACCGTCAGATTGACACTCTGAGATTTAGACAAGGCACTGGCATTGCGCCCCTCACCAATTGTTAAGCTTGCCTCTTGGCCTGCCTCTAATGGTGAGGGAGAGCGTGTGCGAGGCCAATCACGGCTCCCGTCGTTCACCAGTCAAACAGAGTAAAACTCCTGCACTCAGCCCCCGCAGAGAGGAGTCTCAATCAGCCGGAGTCCCTGCGAGTCCCTCCGAGGGGCACGCGCAGGCGCACACTCGAAGCACTTTTGGACATCCATCAACAGGACCGGCTCCCCTTATCCCCAAAGCCCGGTCCCTTGGTTCAGCTGGAGTAAGGAGAATGCATCAAATAAAACAGCCACTTTAATGAATTAGATATTGAGCTGTTCATTAAAAAAAAATCTAATTCCCCTAAGTCAGCAGGAGATCCATAGCAACACAGTGTAACCTGGGGATGAAAGCGACCTGTTTAGAGGACTCATAAAAGAAAGGGAACTGATGACTTTACTGAATGTTTGCCAGAAATATCTAATGTTCAGGAACTAGGTAACTTGTGTGTGTTAAGGTCTCTCCTGTTACGTGTCTTATAAACTGGTTGTTCTCTTGTTTAACAAATTAAGTTTGTTATATCAAAAACAAAAAAAGACCTGTGATTGGAATCTCTGCTGATAAAGACATCGATGACTTCTCAGCTTTATGTGAAAAATCTAGAATAAAATTCCACATCTGTGCAGGCAGATGCTGTTTTTTATTGGCCGAGAGTCCAGGTAACACTTAAAACCTTCTCTCAACACTGCTAACATTGTTTCTATGCAGACTTTAAAGACAAGAAACACACTCCTGCTCCCAAAACAGTCCACTGCTTTCCGATAAAGAAAAAATGAAATCTCAAATATTCAGCAGTCAGCCTATTCAAGACCAGACTAACAAGTGGCACTGATAAAGGTGGCAACAAAGACTCTATTGTTTTCTTTAGTGGTTTTATCTCTGGCAAGCCACCATCAGCCTTGCCCTCATTTGATGGAGAGATTTAAAAGATGCTGTCCCTCCTCTCGCCTCCTCCTCCTCTTCTTGCTTTTCCCCAGATGAATGTGATCCAAACAGCCACATCTCCCTACTGTTTTTTCACAGTGACAGCCTTTCTCATGAATTAAAAGAGGAACCCATTGATTTTCCCATTGCTTAAATTTGCAACTTAATCCCCCGATATGTCTAGAATCTACTGCTCTGTCAATAAACGGCAATGCTGCTGACAAAATGCAGCCCCGATGCTCACTGGAGAGAGGAGGAAGAAAAGGACGACAAGACAAAGGAGAGGGAGAGAGGGCAGTGTTAGCAGGGAGATTTCTACAATATGCTACCAGAAAATGTATTTTTACTATCAACACTGACTCAGATGAATTATCACAAATATAACACGTCGTCTAACCGAGCCACCAGGAGAATAAGAAAGAAGAATAGCCCTGCCATTTTACAGCTCCTTTAGTCCGCTTTGCCAAAAAGGCAAACATATCACATCGTTATGTTTATAAGGCCAATAAACCAATCAACATTGTACATCTGTATAGTGTAACCAGCCATCCAGCATGGCCTTGCAGTGATCAGATGTCGTTATATAACCAAAAGCCAACATCCTGGAAAGAAGTTGTCTGGGACTGAGATGGAAAAAGCACACTTGTCCCCTCTGAGTGAGGGGTTTGAGGAAGTAAGGGGATATCGCAACCTCTCCCCAGGAGCGAACAAGGCAGAGAGCCCATGCCCTAATTCACAATGAGCACCATAATGTTCTCATCTGACTCCTAATGTAGTCTATAAATCTGTGGTACTCTGCTCTACATCAGTGTAATGCTCGGTATTAATAGCCTGATTCGTACAGCGAGTGTGGGGTAGCCTATAGGCCGAACGCTGCTTTTTATCTCCACGTGTACAAGATGAAAACTGAAGTCATTATAAAGAAATGTAAGAAACACAGAATTCAAGGAAGGCATTTGACAGATTTCTGAGGAATAACTGGACACTATATACAGTATAACACAGGGTGACCCGTACAGATTTCACCCTCCTACACTCCATCTCTAGTTGTAAACCCTATCCCATAAGCCTCTGGGGTGGTATGGCTCCTTGCCAGTAGCTGTGCTGTTGTTGGCAATGGATTTCCTTTGTGGCCTCAGTACTTGTGTAGGCCATAACATGATACACACAAAGACCGACAAGCTTACACCAGTGCGCACAATATCACACACACATGATGTGCACTGCGCATGCATATCAACACATGTAATTAAGCTTTAAAAAGAAAATCACTATTCTCACTGCTCATCCAGAGAAGACCTGCAGCCTCATAGGAAAGAAGGAGGGGAAAAGAGCACAACGTATCCTTGACGGGGTTCATCTGTTTCCAGTTTGGTGCAGATGCTCTGGTTTTATTGCTGCAGTCTAGTATTTCATGGCAGATTTAGCCAGTGGTTTGGTTATCCACTCGCTGCAGCTCTAATGATGGCACATCTCTTGTAAACTGTGGCACACCAATAATCAACAACAGTTTGTTGCTTGATTCCACCGACACTACATTCCTCTGACTGTGGTGATGAAAAAACAAAAACAAATGCAATGTATTCACTGCTATAACAGGGGAGAACACAGAGTTAATGTACAGGTAGTGCCTGGACTAGATAATTGACCTGTTTTTGTTCAGACTGTTTCAGCAGGCTTGCTGCTAAGGCTGGAACATGTACTGTACTTTTGTTCTCATTTGGTGTTGAGCTTCTAATGTTTTTTAGGCCTGTGGACCTCATGTCAACGCATTCGGTCTCCATTTGACTGAAATACGCAGTTTTCAGCAGAAGGCATCACAAGTTTTAAGTGTGTGTTCTGAATTTGAACTTTAGTGATTGTTGAATTTGTGTTCAAAGTTGTGTGTGTTGAATTGTGTAAGTCACTAACACTACTTATCATTTAAGTTACTCTTCATATACGTCTGGTTTTACAGTTATTGTGTCTTTTCTGCCTTCCGTTTACTTTCATTGTTGCCAGATGTTGCCACAAGCTAAATGCTGAATTTAAAATTGTGGCTTGTGTAGTAGTTTCTTTTACTTTAATGTATGATGCTAAATTTGATACTTAGGATTTTTAGAAAACAGTTTCCCGAACACAGTGGCATAAAAACATCACATAAGTCTACATTAATACACTTTCTACACCGCGACAGCTGCCGCGCATGCACACATCTATTTTCTCCCTCACTGTGTTTCAATGCCAGCAGCGCACACGGGCAAAGACTCTGTCTCAAGACAGAAGTGTAGCGTTGAGTGTCTCTTAACTGGCTCGTTTAGTCCTGATGGCTTAAATGATTTCATCACTATTAATGACAGGGACCGCGGCTCCCTGCGACGCGTTGCCAGATGCTCGGGGACCGCTGAGCTTCCCGCTCACTTCCTCTAACACCCAGCAGCCTTTCCTCATCCCTCCTTCTGTGCAGTCTAATGATTGTCCTCTACATGCCCCCTACCATTTCTATTCTTCCTATTTTCCTCAGCCACTGTGCCCTCATATGGATACTAAAACATGGTGTAAGAGAGACAGTGTTGGCACTCGCACTGCATGAGCGCAGGGTCAGTGTGCTGCAAGGCTGTAACATTGTTTAACAAGTCATCCAACGAGTGTGTAAGTGCCACGAATATCTACAGTACACCAAGTGCTGAGAAGTTCAGTGAAAATACGATTTCCAAGAACACACATACTGTCTCTCTTTCTCTGGGCTATTGGGCGAGCCAACAAATCAGCTATCAGCTCAGTTCCCGAGTTACTCTAGAGGTCAGAGGTCAGATAAAGAGGGTCAGTTGGCACCAGACCAGGCTGCCCTCAGAGGTCTTTCCTCCAAATGGAATCAAAAGCCTTTTGACGGCTGCGAGCTATCGCCACACAGAGCCCCTGCCTTCATTAGCTTCCTCGTGTAATTGTTGAGCTAATTTTGAGACACATTTACGCCTTTGTCTCGATTCATTGATGTGATTTTCATTCATTTGGGTAATGAAATAATTAATTACCATTTTTGTTTCTTGTTTTCTCCTTTTTCCTGTCTCTTCTGTCTTGTTGAGCTCCTCTGCTGCAGCTAACTAATGACAGTAATTCTGACCATGTGTGTGTGTGTGTGTGTGTGTGTGTGTGTGTGTGTGTGTGTGTGTGTGTGTGTGTGTGTGTGTGTGTGTGTGTGTGTGTGTGTGTGTGTGTGTGTGTGCGTGCGTGCGTGCGTGTGTGTGTGAGCAGGAAGCTACAACTGCTCTTTGATAAATGCAAAAGAACATTTGTCTTTCCTGGTATTGGAAACAATATGCTTGGTAATAGTTACTTACACACAAATTGCTCACTCCTAAATAAATGAGACCTCTTAAAAAATAAAAATAAATAAAAATAGATCTGCTCCATGATCTAAGAATCCTCAAAATGTGCAGTTTGTGAACTGGAGCATATTAAAGTAGAATTACTCCCTCAACATGTGTTTTCACTATGTAAAGTGGAGGTACAGTTTCCCCTTGTATGTGGCCTTTGGATTTAATTCAGTAACTGATTGCTAATTTTAAGAACTACCAAATGTCATGGACTCATTCTTGTTTCACAAAGAATTTAGTCTGGAGATAAAATTTAATTGAAATTCCTCTCAGCTGAAAACAAGTACATTCATTCCAATTTAACAATTATTAATGCTACATGTTGTCAGCTTGTGCGATCGCATAAAAAATACATACTTTCTTGCAATGCGTCTAGCCTAGCAGGTCAAATAAAACTCGGTGTCTGTTGTCCCGGATATAAACCATGTGTGCGTGTCCATGTATGTGTGCAGTTATAATTTCCCAGATCCTAAACCTTCATTGATCCTGTTGCTCATGTCTTCCCAGGAAACAGGGAGAGGATTATGCCTTTAAAACGTGCTTTCTCATTGCAGATATTAGGTCATTAATTTCACAGGCTTACATATGAAAATATTGACTCTTCCCAGACACCCCACTATATCCTCCGTTCGAGCCGCAGCCTTGCATAAATACATTTTTTTCAAGTATGTAATATTGACATGCCATTGATTTATTGTTTTAAGGATTTGCTAAATAAGCAAATTTATTTAGCTAAACTTCTTAATAGATTTGTTTGGGAAAATTGTAGCTTTGTATCTGACGTACAGCAGAAAATCCCTCCATAAAATGCAGACTTCCATGACAAAACTAGGAATCTTGATTTAGAAAAATCTCCAGTGTATTTTTCTAGTTAAGCTATTTGAAAAGACACAAGTGACCTTTAATTTGAAGGTGGCTCCAAATTGCTCTACTTTACTTTTTACGGGCAGTTCCTAAGGCCATTCCCTTTCCATGGGAATAAATGATGTGTCTCAATAAAATGCAAAAGCAATTGCATGACACAGTTATTCTATGAAGCCATGTTGACTTGTCATTCCCATAAATTAATCTCTGATTCATAGGATAGACTAGGGACCCATAAAACAACGCCAGTCTACACACGAACACTAAAATTATTCAGGTCATACAAACAAATATGAAGAGGCAATTTATCCAGAGGGAACGGGTGGGAGATGGGTGCAGCTTGCCGGCAAGGGATGGGCAGGCTTCGGTGAAACAAAAGAGTGGGGAAGAGGGAGAGAGTGAGAGAGCAAAGGTTGTCACAGACCAGTCACAGGACAGGACGAGGGGAAGGGGAGAGGGGAGTACGTGTTCCAGCCTTTCACATCTGTTATTCGTTTGTACCGAGCTGGGAAGAAAATAGCAGGAAGCGTTCTGGTGGTGGCGGAAGATGAAAAGACAAGAAGATTGAATAAAAAAACATGTGTCGCACATGCACTGTGCCTGATTGGATGTGTCCCGTGGATTATCCCTGGGAGGGGCTGCCAGCTTGAAAAACACGCGGTGGCCGTGTGCACACACACAAGCAAGATGAGGAAGATTCTCCTCATTCATAAAGCAGCTTGGCACACACACCCTCCTGCTGTCTACACGGCGCGGTGTCCAAGTCAGATCTGTGCCTGTGGCCTTGACATGCTGGTGTCTAACCAAAGCTCCCAGTTTTGTTTTGCCCATTATTCCACTTACTGCTGCTCCAGCTCCTGCTACACAGCCTACATCAGCTCACATCTGGGCCTCCGTGCTCCAACATGCTTTACTCCAAAAGCTAAAGCTTGTATCATTTGTCAGACTAAGTGGCGGTATTTTGCTTTGTTCATTACAGACACACCAGGTGTGTACAACAGATGCAAAAATAGAAACAGATGCAACAGTCATCGAAAACGCGACATGACAATGCCAAGTGGCGGCCATTAAAAGCTCGTCACTCGCCCACACGGTGGGACCTCCCATCGCTAACGAGCTGAAATGTGGCGGGACACAGACAGGTAGGAGTAATGCCTCTACAATTATGCAAAGCATGCGAGTGTGCATGCAAATGCACATGCATGTGTTGGCGTGTGTGCACGTGCGACATGCCACTTAGGGCCCATCCCACAGCTCATTAACAGTAATAAGTGACTGCCGCCACTTCTTTTTTGTCAGTGGGGATGCAAGCCAATCAATAGGGTCATTTCACATCATAACGGCTTACCAGAGCACATTATGGCACTTGTTCATGGCTGGGAATGGCTGCCATTAGTGGCATAGCCAGATTAGATAAGGGCGAGGTGGGTGGGGGCGGGGCGGGGGGGGGGGGGCAGATGGAGAGAGAATTAAAGAGGAGTGAAGAGGGAAGTGGATCAATATATGGATAGTTATGGAGATAACATCACAATAGGGTGTCTGGGAAAGATAGCATTTTACAGACTCCTGATTTTTCCTCCTTGTGGGAGTTAGATCAAAAATGTGTGTGATGAAGTGGAAGGTGTGTGTTAGCTCAAGCCTCAAGCCTCAATGTGTATGACCACTTGTCTATGAATGAGTCCATTGAGTGTGTATGTGTACAAATTTGAGCATGTGTTATGAGAGTATGAATTACAGCGATCCCCTCACAAGTCTGCACCGCGCTCAGTGTGTGTGTGTGTGTGTGTGTGTGTGTGTGTGTGTGTGTGTGTGTGTGTGTGTGTGTGTGTGTGTGTGTGTGTGTGTGTGTGTGTGTGTGTGTGTGTGTGTCTGGGGGCGTGGAGGTGTGTTTGTGCGTGCTTTACCTTGGCATATGCATGTGCAATCCTGTTTAATTACAGATCAGGCTTTGAGGCAGAGGCAAACAGTGCTATAATTACAGGAAACACCTCCTTTAATATTTTATGGAAATCTACCCTGTGTGTGTGTGAGCTATAAGTTGCACATATTTATTCAGCGTGTGAGAGGAACAGAAGAAGAAAATTGGGAGAGAAAGAGGTGTGTATGCAGCGTCTGTTCTGAATGACTTCTGGTTCTTGCCTCATGATCTTGTGCCTTTTTTCCTTTCATCCCTCCTTTACTCTTCATAGTCTCTCATTTCACATTTGTGTTTCCAAATGGCTACGCTAAACGCTCTTTTTTCCCTACTTTTGAACCGCTCGCCTCTCAAATATTTATACTCCCTTTTACAGGGCCAAGACACAGAGGGGTGAAAAAAGAGGGAAGAGACTTAGATCTATCCATTAAAGATGAGCAACATCTCAAATGCATAAAGAGGGGTGATGAACACACTTGCTCGGGGATGGCAAGGTGTAAGCCGTGACTTAATGCTCAATGACATACTATAGGGTTAGATTGCTTTTGATTTTCTACAAGAGAGCAGCAGAGAAAGCAGGATATGTTGTAAAAGAGGGAAAACAAAATCAGATGAGAGCGATAGAGTAAAATACAGGTTATACTGTTTACCCTATGCAGATTTTTAACTTGTGCTGCATCTGTTTTTCTGCATAACCCTGCATTAAAAAAAAAAAAGTATATCACACTAACTGGCAACAACAAACAATAACAGCTGGAAGTATGTATATTGAACCACAAAAAAAACCAAAAAAAAAATAAAAAATCACAATTTCCGTTTCATAGTTTATGGTAATTTATTTGTTGATTTTTCTTTTCTTTTTTTTTCTTTTTTTTTTTTTTTTTTGGGGGGGGGGAGCCAGTCAGAGGCCAAGCTGAACACATGTTCCTTCTTAGCCACGCAGTGACACAAATGTATTCACACACACATTGACACACACAATGGCAATATGCTAACACTCCAGCGCTAAGCCAGTGCCCCCCGACTGTGTCTGACACACTGGGGGACTGGGAGCAGGCTTTTGCTGGTAGCATGCTTTACTATTTTTTGATATGCACCAGTCATTAAAAATAGATGGCGAGCAATCATTACAGGCATCGGAATTAATCTAATTAGCCTCGCGCGCGAGGCCTCTCTGGCATGGAGGGGGGGGGGCATTCTGCAAACAGAGCCACCCAGCCGCAAATACTGTGTAAGCAGAGAGGGCTAGGACGCTACAGGGGCCGCGGTGGTGGGGGCATAATCCGCCTTGACTTATTAATACGCGCAAACAAGATTTAGCTCCTCAAAGCAAACAAATGAAGCAAGTGCTAAGAGGAACGGAGGGGGGGGGGGGGGGCAACAGAGAGCGACATGGAGAGAGAGAGTGCAAGATCGAGAGAGAGCAAGAGATAAATTATTTAAGCCTGTGTGGACTGTGTGAAGAGCTGCTGCTACTGGTGGTAAAAATGGACTTAGGGCCAGAAAAATGTTGGCTCTTCAGTTCACGGTTTTACCTTCACAAACACTGACACTGTCAGGAAGTCCTACTGTACTTAAAACCCCTCTTTTTTGTTTTTAAGCTTCAGTGAGACATGGATCATAATCTGCTGACTTGTAATCTCCTCAGAAACACCAGCAACATACAAATTCGTATTGCTTTCTCGCTTACATAGATCACTATAAGGGTCACTGTGGACAGACACGAGTCCTTTATTGACTCTATAGTCGATGGGAGTGCTCAGGCCACAACCTTTCTTGACCCCTGTCACGGGTAATGACTGCTGCAAGGGGGTATGGGTAATATGCACTAAGGACTAGGAAGCAGCCTTTTATTTATTTCTTTTTTTACCTATAGGCTAATAACAGCCAATACGTGGGTTCAGCTAAACAGGGATAGGTCATAGTACCATGATTAAACATAACTATTTGCACAACTCCTGGGATCTCTTACCAGTCTGCGTGTTTGCTTTAGAAAGTTTTTAGCAGGCGTTCAGACCAAAAATAGCACTGTGTTAAAAGAAGGCTGTTGTGTGCTGTTGTTGTTTTTTCAGATGCCAAAACTGGATTATCATATCATATCCACTGTCTTGAGAGTTGAGTGCTTGCATTTATTTGATTGCTCACACAGGATGAAGTTGCATTGAGGTAAAACTTGAGTCTGAACTCCTGCTGTGCCGACGCAGTGGTCTCATTGAAATGAATGAGAGGGATGTATTTTTGACACAGTGTTGATCTAAACATGGCCTTATTAAAGAAAAGTCTGAAGGGATCTCAGATGCTGATCTCCATACAGATATACATTTTGTTCCGCTATCCTTCTTGAATATTGTTCTAGATTATTGTATTCGAGGTCAAATCAAGCCTCAGTCATTAGTCCCCAGGACGGGACAGGCGAAGGTGGCAGTGCTAGCTGTGGGCTCGAGCTCAAACTCTCCTCCCTCAGTGGGTTTGTTGGCCATTCTTTCATCCCAGCCCCTCTAATGCTAGCAGACGGTCATTACCATCTCTTTCACTGCGGAGGTCCCAGCTGTGTGCGGGGGTCTAATACCCATCAGCCTCTGTCCCAGTCTGCCCCCTCCTTCCTTCACCCATCCCTCCATCACTCCCTCACACAGCCGGCTACAGCTCGGTTTGGAGGTGCATCTGAATAAAACCCACAGGAGAGAGAGAGAGAGAGAGAGAGAGAGAGAGAGAGAGAGAGAGAGAGAGAGAGAGAATACCAATTCTCAAATGACCCGTCCCAACGAAAGTCTATCAGAAGCCAGCTCAGCAAACACAAGTGCCATACTGATGAGGAGAGAGCAGCGCAGGAAGGAGAGGTGGAAAGGATGGTAACCGAAAGCTTCGTTTATGCAGGAAAAGTGTTTTTCTGTGGCTGCAACGGGTTTCAGGGAACGCTTATCATCCAAACAACTTCATCTATATCTTTAAAACATGATCAGAAATAGGTCAGTGTTGACCAAAACTGTAAGCAGCAAAATTTCAGGGCTTGTACCTGCTAACAAATTTTACATGCCAAAGATATAATTACCTCCTAGCCTGAATATGATAGATATTTAAAATAAAAAAAAAAAAAAATGGGTTCAGTGTATAGGACATTTGTCTGTTAAACCCACAAGGCAACAACATGAGGAAAACATTGTCGAGTGTGGTATGCCGTTTCTTTTTATTTAAAGAAAGCTCTTTTTATTATGATCATTATTTGTCCCACTGTGCACACACTTACAGTCCCACAAATGGAAAGAGAATTAACAGAACTGTCGGTGAACTGTAGCTGTAGGTGCCATGCAGAAAGACACAGGCCAGCGAAAAAAAAACGACAGACAATTTCGCCGGCACCTCACTCGCACGAAAGACATAATAGCGCTGAAACCAAAACGACTCAATGAAACAGGAAAAGTGTATTTCTTGGAATCCACTTACACTCAAATTACAGTGACATTCTTGGCAGAGCTTGCAGCACGGGGGTAACACAATGTACTGTAGCAAAAATAAGAACATTTGGGACACTTATTGGGGCTACGACACAAAAGAACAAACTATTAACATGCAAAAAGAAAAGGCTGGAATAAATCAAGTCAACCAAAGAAAAGAAAAAAAATATTCTTGGCAGCAACTTCATGTGGTTTTTTTCTCTCTCTCTCTCTCTCTCTCTCTCTCTCTCTCTCTCTCTCTCTCTCTCTCTCTCTCTCCCCCTCCTGCCCTTCGTCACCAGGTTAAGTTACAGACATGAGGTGAAGGAATGAGGGAGGCTGCGCGGTAACATACTGTACCATGAGGAGCGAGACGCCGGCCCTCCCTGACATGGCGTGTACCGAGCAAGAACCCTTCTCTGGCCCCCACAGGCAAGCGCACACAAACACACACATGGTATTTGGACAGTATGCGTAATGTACATATACAGACCAATCTGCCAAATGCAAGCAGATGATAGGATTGTGTGAGGGTAGATACTGTACACACACACACACACACACACACACACACACACACACACACACACACACACACGCACACGCGTGCACGCGCGCACACACACACACACACACACACACACACACACACACACACACACACACACACACACACGCACACGCACACACACACGCTCCTTGCTTCACTTCCTTCCTCCCTGCGTGGTTCTGCATGTGTCCTGTCATATCTCCTTCAGCCCATAATTGTCCCAACTTATGGTGTTTCTTCCTGCAAGCCACAGTTTAGGGGAAGTGAAATCCTTCTAAGTGACTGTCACAGTGCATCAGCCTCAGGCGAGGGACGCACGCCGGCTCGCTCCTCTCTCCCCACCCCCCTCCACCCCCACCCCTCCTCAGTCCCCTGGCTGCCTCCCTCCATCCCTCACTTTAAGTGTTTTTCTTGCTGAGATGCTCCACTTGTGCTTTCACGTCGTCGCTCGCCGTCACTCTGTCTCCATTTTTTTTTTTTTTTTTTTACGCAGCCATCCTTCCAGTACACTCCTCCCTTCTTTCCCTCTCTCTTTTTTTTCTCCGTCCCCACCCTGCATTTAACCTGAAGAGGGAGAGCTGAATCAAAACATCACGCTGCCATTAGGCCCTGCCCGTGACCTGCTCTCCGCACAATCCCTGTTCCCCAAGACTACATGAGCAGAGGTTGAGTTTGTTCCTGCTTCCCATTTCCTTTGAAGCGACGGTCACTCCTTGACACACTTTCACACACAAAAGACACTCGATGCGGAGAGGAGCTGAGGGTGACAAAGGTCGTGACCCTGGCATGTCACAGCCCTGTGATGCATGTGTCACTTCTTCTCTGCCTCTGACCTTGTTGCTCATGCCTCTGTCACCCAGCAGACCAGAAACACCCCCCACCCTCCCACCCCCCATCCCCCCCACACACACACACACACACACACACACGCACAAACACCCTTTTTCTCTTGTTGCGCCACACTACACACATAAACAGTGACCGGTCCTTCCCATCAACCAGATATACTTTTAGTTTATTGAAGTCCACTGTGTTAGATATTTAAACAAGGGTTGATTATTGTATGTTATTTGATTAATCAGGTGTCTAATGTCTCAATTAATTTAACTTTTTGATCTATCGTATGCCAGAAAACAGTGAAAAATGTTCACTGCAGTTTCTCAAAAGCCTAAATAGCATCTTAAAAAGTCTCTTTTTGCTCAACCGAAAGTCCAAAACCCAAATACATTGAGTTAACTTATATATAGGTCTACCAACAACAGAAAATATTTACATTTTAAAAGCTGCAACCATATAAATTGCCAGGTTAGTTTCCAAAAAATCAATTCAACAAATAATAAATTACCATAAAAGTTGCAGATTCATTCTCTGCCAACAAACTAATTTAATCTAATCTAATAATTTAGCTCTAATATGAACACAACTGACTCTAAACAGATTAAAAAAGGACCAAAAAAATACCAGATTAAATTTACTATGACATAAAAATGTCACACTGATTGGAGGGCAAGGGGAGCAATGTAAATCAAGCAGACACAAGAAAAGCAAATAGCTGAAAAACGACATTGTGGTTTAAACTAGCAAGGAGGTATGTGCTTATTTTGGGCCACAATGATCCGTGTGTGTGTGTGAGTGTGTGTGTGTGTGTGTGTGTGTGTGTGTGTGTGTGTGTGTGTGTGTGTGTGTGTGTGTGTGTGTGTGTGTGTGTGTGTGTGTGTGTGTGTGTGTGTGTGTGTGTGTGTGTGTGTGTGTGCGCGCACCCATGTGCATTGTATGTGTGTGGGTGCTGCTTCCTTTTTGGTGTTTTTCTATTAGCCCTGTCAGGTCCGGGATTGGCGCGTTATTGAGCATTTTATTGGCACTGTGGACGGATCAGTCGCCCATCAACCTTTCATCGACCAATCATGTGCAGTGAGGGGAGGGACCTGGGAGGTCTGGCAGAGATGGACACTTGGCAGGGGAGGAGGGTGAGGCGGGTGGTCACTCACTCATCACTTGGATGCAGTCCGGATCACAGTGTGTGTGTGTATGTGTCTATGTGAGTGCATGAGACCAGGAGAAGGTCAGTCGCTGGTCACCAGATGTTAACTGTTTGGGCTGAACCACAGAAAGAAAGAAAGTGGGGGACAGTGTCTTTACTCCCCCCTCTTTCTCTCTCCCTCTCCCCCTCATACAGCATTAAAGTGATGGTGATAATGGAGCAGACACTAACAAATCTGCACCTCTTGGCCAGGGGCCTTGACTCGGACTCAGAAAGCAGACAGTCTGTCCGACTCGTAAGCCCAAGTATAACACACCGCTACACAGTCAGCAGACAGAGGGACCAGTGACCCTGACTGCACACCGCTCACTTTCCAGAGGCACTCATTTGTTGTTAAATGACATTTACACCGGTGGAATTCACTGCGGTTAGCTTGTAGATGTATAAGCCATTGCCTCGCTCCACAGGAGTTGGGCAAGTTTTAAATACAGCGAGCTGTTCAGAGCCTTGTCACTGTGTGTGGCCTTACAATGTGCAGGCTACTGCTGCTCTGGATATTAGCTCTTCTGCATGTCCAGCTATTAAATACCAATCCCAAGCCGCACACACACACACACACACACACACACACACACACACACACACACACACACACACACACACACACACACACACACACACACACACACACACACACACACGCACGCACACACATATAAGCACGCACACACCTCTTCCCTTTTAGTCTCAAAGTCAGGGACATAACAGCTTTGGCTGGCGAAAATTGTGTGGGCCACTTGAAGTAGGAGAGAAAAAACAACTGTTCTTTTAGGTGAAACCTTCCAGCTGGAGACAGAAAAGGGGGGAAAGTAGGAACAGGCATTTGCCAGGACGGCGAAGGAGAGCAAAGTTGGAGCACTTGTGACTGAGCAAAATGTGTTGTGAAGGGGATTTGTGATGGTTTTTTTGTGCTCCTTTGCACAGAAAGAGGAGAAAGAGGGTGCTTGTTAGCTCGCAAAGGAAAAACAAAGCAGAAAGAGAAGAAAACTCCATGTTTGAAACAACAAAAGTGTAAAAGAGAGGGAGGGAGAGAAGTTAAGAGAACAAATTGTAAAATACAGAAAAAAGGAAAGAAAGTAGAGAAGGGCCAGCAGCTGGACTGCTCCTGCTAATTCAGCACTTTAACAAATCAATGCCACTTGAGGAGTACAATCCGCACCCTGAGCTCAGCTAGATGCATCAGTGAGACTGTAGGCGTGTTTGTGTGTTTGTGTGTGTGTGTGTGTGTGTGTGTGTGTGTGTGTGTGTGTGTGTGTGTGTGTGTGTGTGTGTGTGTGTGTGTGTGTGTGTGTGTGTGTGTGTGTGTGCGCCTGGAGGGTTGATGATGTTGGTGTGGGGTCGTCCACAGTAGTCCACATTAAGGTCCAGTAATGTGTTAATTTATAACTCTATCACCCAAGACGCCTGTATTATCCATCTGTGTCACACGCTAGGCCTACTATATCTATCATCCAGGGGGGAAAAATGGCCAGTCCAGAGAGATTAAGCCACCGGTCGCACAATTTCTCCTTTCTTTCCTTCTTTCTTTTCCCTTTAGCCTTTTCCATTGCATCCTTCTATACCCCTCTCTTTTGGTCTGCGGCTCCCCAGGTCAGGGTGATCAATTAGGGCTTGACAGACTTCTCAGTCCTGTCTGACCACTGGAGCTCCAGAGGCCCCACTGACATCAATGTCTACCCAAAGACAGAGCACTTACACTTGGCTTTAACACCCTCCATCTCCCCCCCGGCCCTGGAGGCTTGCGCGGTGGCTGTTTGGATATCCGTGATCAGAGACTGAATTACACTTCAACGTAACCCTCGTGAACTCAAAGCGCGTTATCACTTACAGGAGATTGACTAAACAGATTGTAATAATAAATGTGTGCGTGGCCGTGTGAGAGCTGAGAGCGCAAAAAATTGGCTCTATTTGAAAAGACCCTTGACGCATATAAGTCATTGACACATAACCCAGTCCGTCATAATACTACTGGAGCTGTAATTTTACAGGTTTCCACCACCGGTTCTGGGCAATAATGTTGATATTTCCATTAAATATTATGTAGCAGGAAAGTACACTTTTTTGCCTGTTGACGCAATGTATTCCGGTTGTCAAAACATGCAAACAACATAATGTATTTCTTGAGTAAACATGGAAGTGTGTATATAAGTGTGTGCATGTTTGTGCATGTAAGTATTTGTCAGTTTGTTTTTGTGCAGGTGGCCCACACTCTCTTTGTCAGGAGCAGCAGGCAGTAATAACACACAGGGGTAAATGATCAATACTCAACCTCTCTATTCAATTTCACAGCATTACTGCTATCAGAAGACACACAGACACACACACACGCACGCACACAAACTCTGGCGCACATGTTCATGTAAATGCACCAACATGAATGTAAAACAAAAAAGCCTTCCACGAACAGATGTAGCCAGAGGGCTGGCTAAAACTGGAGAATTGGCTTTTGTTGTGAGTCCGAGCCAAGCATTAATATTTATTTTCTTGGAAATACTCCCCTCTATCCTGGGAGACGGGTAGTGAACATGAGATACAGAGGCGAACGGAGGCAGGGGGGGTGGGGTGGGGGGGGGGGGGGTGGGGTGTGTGATAGGAAAGACAAGCTGGCAGTTCCACCTTTAAAGAGTGCAACAGTCATCACGAGAGGAGAAAGGGAATCTGCCCATTAAGACTAAGTGGATGTCTATTAGATCATGGAGGTAAGGAGGTGGGCATTTACCATCAGTGCAACTCAGAAACAACCTTGTCTGCCCCTGGACCATGCATGAGTAGAGCCCACAGCCCATCATGTTGAGATCATTTAAAGTTTCTGATAAAGTTAAAATACCTTTTTGTTTTTAAATAAATGGTGCGCTAAACTTTTTAAAAAGTACCCAGTCGCTCTTTACAACTATTTATTCCGAGGATGTCTGCCAGCAACGTCACCTCTGAAATGAAGGCAATTAAAAGACTATCAAAGTCACCACCCAGTCCTATGAGATCAAACCAACCCTCTGCCCTCTTTCTACTTCTCGCTCTGTCCCCTTCACTCCCCCCCTCCATCCCTCCCTCTCTTTCCTCTTCTTCCCTTGTGTAAAACCCCCCATTCTTATCACTGCAGTACAGTTAATCCTCCCTCTCTCCTCCTCCTTCCACTGCGAAGTCCCTCCGGGGGTACGTGAAAGGCTAAAAGGAGGGAGCACATTTGCCACTTGCCTGCGACACATAATACGGAGCAGGCAATCAACTTTGGCTTGACATGTATTTGCTCATCCCTGGAACACACACACACACACACACACACACACACACACACACACACACACACACACACACACACACACACACACACACACACACTTACGACCCCCCCACCACTGCTGGGAAATTGAGGGGTGAGGTTGGGGGTGGGGGAGGTAGCCTAAATTAACACTTGACATTCAATATGGTCAGGTCCTTAATTGGCCAGGGCCTTCCTGAGAAGGCAATTTTCTATTCCCCAAACTGCCCCCACACTGTGCCATGTGCCAGTGTCATCTGTGTATGCATGTCTGCGCTTCTGTGTGTGTGTGTGTGTGTGTGTGTGTGTGTGTGTGTGTGTGTGTGTGTGTGTGTGTGTGTGTGTGTGTGTGTGTGTGTGTGTGTGTGTGTGTGTGTGTGTGTGTGTGTGTGTGTGTGTGTGTGTGTGAGGCAGAGAGAAATTGTATCTGTGTGTCAGTATGTGCCGGAGAAAAACTAAAGTGTATGCATATATCTGTGTGTGGTTGTGTGTTTGAGCGCGGGCCCTGTCCTGAGAGAGGCCCTCTGGTCCCTTCCCTTTCTCTAATGAGGCTGGATGAATTAGCGCTACGTGACATGATTTGAACAGCGGTGGCCCCCCCACCTCTCCGCTCCACTCCACACCCTCCCTCGTCTTTGTCCTTCTCCCCTCCTCATCCCCTGCTCTTGTATTATTATTTTTTTTCTTTTTTCTTTTCCTTAAAGCAGTGACAGGCATCTGGTGGCCGAAAAAATGCCAGGAGCAACCCCGCGGCTCTCGCCTTTATGCATGCTGCTGCTGTTTTTACACCACACACGCACACACAAACACACACACCTATGTAATCTACACAAAATGAAACTCCCCTTCGCCTTCCTCTCGGTCCTTTTCCACTCACTCACGCACACGCAGACTCACTTGCACTTCCCCGCGGATTCAGTTACAGTTGATGTTATTACAGCTTTCAACCTGAGAGGTATTAGGCTTCCTTTAACAGATCTGACAGCATTTACAACACCGGCAAGTCGACGCCTCTAATCGCCTCTGTGACTTCAGCCTATTACCAATTGATCTCAAAGAGAGCCTCCTCCTCACCTTCTGACTGATGCACAAGCTGTCGGCTCCTTTTCCTCTTCTTTGTCATAATGCGCTTTCTTTTTTCGCTGCTGCATCCTGTAAACTTGACTGCTCTTTAACTGCTCTCATTTCACTTTTTCTCTACAAATATCACCGTCGTGATGATATTTGATATTATTTGATATTTATATTATTTATGTTTTTGAGATAAAATATCAACTTTCCCTTCATGACGCTTCGTTTTATCAACAAAAAAGATGCTGAATTTATGACTTTGAAGCTTGTGCATAAAATAGCCGTAAATCTAGGTGATAAATTCTTTGTTGCCACCCTTTACAAATCTAAACTGATCAACAAGCTGTGAAGTAATGGCCTGGATAAAAAAATAAAAAAAAACGTGTAGATTTTTTTTTTTTGTATTTGGAGAAAACATATCAAATGGATTAAATGCTGTGAAATATTAAATGCCAGTCAGAGTCACACACGTCATGCAGCAGACGAAGCTCCAACAAAGCACTTATCGCTGAGTGTGTTTCCCGACAAAGGAAGAGGCAGCTCAGGCCATTTACAGAGAAAACATCAACACACACAAAGCAAGTGTGTGTATGTGTGGTCACATCGGTGCCTGCGCGCATGCGAGTCAACAACACAAATACATGTTCTGCTTTTAACATGCACAAAAGCGGCTTTTTCCGGACAAGAATTTCCACTTTGTTCTGTTGTTTAAGACCGACGAAGTCACTTCAAATGCACAGCAAATGTCACAACAGGTCAACAGTGTGTGGTGCCGGAGGTCACGCATGGTGGCCCCCTTTCCCCCGGCTGGTTGCCGCGGATGCAGGATCAGACCAATTGATGTCTATCACAGTCGGCTAATTCTATCATATGTGACTTAATTGACATTATAGATTGTTAGAAAGTGAAGCACAATGCTGGTCAATATGTGGTCGGTTCACGTGCAAAGGGGTTAAATTCAGCAGAGTGTGTGTGTGTGTGTGTGTGTGTGTGTGTGTGTGTGTGTGTGTGTGTGTGTGTGTGTGTGTGTGTGTGTGTGTGTGTGTGTGTGTGTGTGTGTGTGTGTGTGTGTGTGTGCGTGTGTGTGTGTGCGTGTGTCACATCTAAATGAACAGGTATGCTCAGTGACAATGCACAATGCCCCTCCCATTTAGTCCCCCCTCCCCCACCACACACACACACACACACACACACACACACACACACACACACACACACACACACACACACACACACACAGGGGTATTTCATTGCACTGCGTACACACACTTACACACATACAACACATCCTCACAAAAACAAAAGCCACCCAGAGTCTCAGCTTGCCAGAAAAACATGAGCTGTGGGATGCCAAGGCAGCTGCATTTTAACAGTGGCCATTAAATGTTATTAATCCAACAGCGCAAACATCTTTACAAAGTCAGCAGAGAGCACAAACAAACGCTTACACATGTTGCTTTAACACTTTGCTCGCAACAAAAAGTAGCTAATGGGTTTAGACTTGAGTTGAGAGGGTTAAAATGGCAGCATTGTTAAGAAGCAATTTACATAATCTGCATAAGGAAAAGACAAAAGTGTGTCCAAAAAGTATCTATGCTTGTAGGACTGAGTATGTGTAAGTGTGTGTATATTGGCTACAAGCCTACCACAGCCTGTACCACTAGCCTCCCTTCTCCAGAACCTCCCTAATAATCCTCCCTGGGCCTCTTGCAATCAAATCTCCATGGTAAACTGGAGACAGAACAGAACAGAGCGGAGAGATAGACGGAGAATAAAACATGGGAGCGAGAAAGAAACGGAACTGAAAATAGTGGGAAAAAGCCTCCCTCGCCCTCCCTTTACACAGACACAGAGTTCAATGTATGCATTAAGAGATGAAACATATTCATTCTTGCCCGAGTGCACCTGAATTCTCCTCACCTCGTATGTGAACTGTGGAGACGAAGACTGTGTTACCTGCTGGAAAACCATTTTCTTTGAACAACAACTTTGGTAATTTGCCAGCACATCTGAAATATACAGTACAAACAAACACTCACAGCAGTACATGTCGTATTAGCAGGAGAAAGAGACAAAGTCAACTGCAAGCCCCGAACAAAATTACCATCATTATCCATAACCATAAATAAGCCTGATGATGATGATGATGATGGTTTTAACAATAATAATAGCAATTCACTCTGAGTGCTTTTTCAAATAACAGTGACAGCATTAGCCTCATCGCCAACATAAAAATGAAAGGCTCTGTGCCTTGAGAGCTCTTCTTCATTGCCACTGCTGATGGGGCAAATTGGCAGGCAGAGCAAGCAGACAGGGGTCCTTAAAGACGGATGTAAAAATAGTAGGCTGTCGATTTGCCCGCTGTGCTGGCGCGGCTCCAAGGAAAACAAAATAACAGGAGTTGAGGAATAACAGGAAAAGGGAGAAGCCACAGTGAAAGTATGCCCAAGTTCCTGTCACTTAGCACAGGTCATACCTAATGTCACCTTCCTCTGAATACAGAACGGGAAAGAACAGCTTCTCACAACAATGTCTCTGCCATATGCTCCCGTCTTAAAATACCTCGAGCCACTGGAAAGTATATATGTTTCCTCCTCTCTTTTTTGTCTCAGTTAAGTCAATTATGTGTGATCATCCACTCAGCTGGTGGCCTGGGTCACCGAAGCCAACACTGGCCCCTCCCAGCTCTCAACAACCCCATGACCCCTGATACTGCCACTTCACCGTCACAGTCACACAAACACACACACACATATATATTTTTATATATTTATTTTTATTTTTATATATATACGCGAGACACAACTACACTTCAGCTCTTTCATAACTGACTGGACCTTGGTGACAGCTGCTGCATTCCTGCCGTGTGTGTGTGTGTGTGTGTGTGTGTGTGTGTGTGTGTGTGTGTGTGTGTGTGTGTGTGTGTGTGTGTGTGTGTGTGTGTGTGTGTGTGTGTGTGTGTGTGTGTGTGCGCGCGCGCGTGTGGTGTGCGCGTGCGCGTGCGTGCGTGCGTGCGTGCGTGTGTGTGTGTGCGTGTTGCTGCCCCTGGCCCTGTGCTTATGTCCCCCTCATTAGCCCGTGGCGGGGTGGTGACATCCTGAGCGACTGGCCCTTCAAACACACACTTCCTCTTCACACCGGCGACTTCTCCCCACTGCAGGAAAACTGGCCAAAGACAAACAGCTAACAGCCACGTTTTGAAAGAAGTGTAGAAAATGAAAGAAGGAAAAACAGAGCGAGAAGAGTGGCACTTAAACTGACATCAGCACGAGAAGAGAAGGAGAAAAAGCGAAAGTAAAACACTTAAAAGTAAAATTATAGATGTTTATGATGAAACAGAACCATATCAATTAAATTTGCAATAAAAATTAATAGTATTTTATAATGTTTATATTCTTGTTTTCCCAGTGCAGTGAGGATCACATGCCACACAGATGACTGAGTTTAGTTCACATTTTCAATTGCCACACTGATTTATTTAAAACAAATCAAACCCACATAAATATTTTGGTCACCCAACAAAACGGCCTGAAATATCACATGAATCTCCTCAGTGTTACGTGTCGACATTTTCTATTCACATTACCGGTATTTTATTGATTGTTTTGTCAGAAGCAACTTGCAATAAATAAAGAACAACAAAAGGAAATAAAAACTGTATTTCACATGCCCACACAGAAGTAAAAGAGGTCCTTGGGAAAGACTCAGCTCCAGTACATTTCATCACTCAGGCCTCTGATAACGGGAGAGCAGATGGCTCTGCATTTCTATCGTTCCTCAAATCACACAGCGCGCGCGCGCACACACACACACACACACACACACACACACACACACACATACATATGAAATGCACAGTTCCCTGCCATATGATAAACAGATGCTTTTTGACTTCCGTGATAGCATCTCTACACTGATCTGTATCCTCCACATTATTCGGGTATTCACCATGGCGGCGAAGCGGCCGTCTCCTCAGGACAAACAGGAAACAGCTGACATGGAGCTCGTGAGTGATGCTCACATGATGCTTATTGATCGCTGTTTGCCCCGGGTCTAGCACACGGAGCCGAGGTCAGTGCTTACCCATAACGCTGGTCCTGCAGGGTATTATTGCACGGCTACAAGAGGTTGCTGCATGACCCGAGACACAGATCAGGGCAATACATATAAATATAAATATAAATATAAATATAAATATAAATATATATATATTCACATACATAATTCTTTTTTGGGGGGGAGAACTAACGCATACACTACAAAGATGAATTACAAAATTGTAATTTCTTGAAAGCCTATTAGATGGTGAGTCAAAGAAAGGAGAGGAAATATGTCTGCATGAGGAGTCGTATTGACAGATTTCCTCAACAGCCTGACAAAAGCAGAGGAAAATGATGGAATTAAATACATAGCTATTGATTTTGTCCTCGTAAACATCCACAGAACGTAAAACAGAAAAAATATTTATTAACTATCATAACAGGGCAACAAATTGTATTAATGTAACTTTAGATTTCTAAAAGATGACAGGGCATGTTCGGTGATGCAATTATTGAAAAAAACTATTTTAAAAAGCCAGTTGAAACAAGTTTAAAGTAAAAATGTTGCGGACGTCATATCTCCCTGGTTGGTGCTTGGGTAAATATAGTGGGGACCACAGCATGAATGGGACCTTGTACATCCTCCCACTTCGTCAAACTAGATGTGCTCTTAATAGAGCACACATACAGTAAATATACAAGCTGTAGCCGCCTTCCCACTCAGTCTTACTCTCACATTTCTCTCCTGCAGAAATAATGCTGCCTTCAGGAAAACACTCACATCATCCTGAGAGATGGCTGCTGTCTGAGTGCCACAGTGGCCTTTCTCGGTGCTGCTCGTGTTATCTGGACCTTTTTAATGGGCCTGTTGCATTGGAATAATTGCATTAGACAGTATAAGAGCTGACCACAACTTTACAGTTAGGGAAAGGCACTATCAGTGGGATCTGTTCTTGTGAAACTTAAAACCTTTTCCAATCAGGTCCCAGACCAAACACTGATAGGGAGGCACGCCTAGTCACTTCCCCTGATTGAGGAAACATTGTGCTCCTTCTGACACTTGTCCTCGTGTCTTATTATAAGTATTAATCCTCTGAACGCACTGAACACGTGCAACGCCCCAAAGTTTTCCCGTTACACAGATTCAATCTCCAGAGCCTTTTCTATGAAGACAGTAGCTACATAAAACGATCTGATTTAGCATTTGAGGATTGGTGGGGAAGACAGAGTAAGAAAGACAGTTGAGAAGAGGAGACAGAACATAAAGGGCGAGGGGGGGATAGGAAGAGGAACAGGACCAAAATGTAACGCCAGAGAAGAAGAGGAAGCAGTGAAAGACAGAGCCGTAGAAGTAGAAGGAGAAAAAGAAAAAATAGTAATGGGGGAAGTGGTGCGTGTCTTTTCTGCAAATCTCCTCTTTCACCTCTGCTCTCCTCCAGCTCTCCAGCCAGGGCCAGCCAAGAGACACTTCACCTCGCACCCGCACACACATGGAGCCAGAGCCAGCACACAGAAACACACACGCAAAACTCGAAAGAGAGAGAGAGAGAGAGAGAGAGAGAGAGAGTCTCACTCTCTCACACACACACACACACACACACACACACACACACACACACACACACACACACACACACACACACACACACACACACACACACACACACACAACTGGCATATGAGTGTTTAGCCACCCACTCAGAAAAAAAAAATGTCAAAAGCACAGACACAAACGTTTTCACACACATAAACTTCAGTGTCAGAACACAGGTGAACACACAGTTGACACCAGATACATGTACGTATAGACATCCATATGCTCTGTGTGCAACGACCCATCAAAGACAGACATGGAAATAATAACAGTTGAGTGCAACCACACACATGCACACACATTCACCGACTGTGGATAATTCTACACATATGCATCAAATCACTGCTTCCCAGACCCACAATGGTAAGAAGCAATGCATATGCACCACATATGCAACACGCCTGTACCCCACTGTGTAAAACAAAACACACACACACACACACACACCGCTATAAGTCTATCAGTGTGTTAATAGGCAGATTAGCGTGTGCTGTGATCTACATGGAAGAGGATAATATCTGCCCCATTTCTTCGCTCAGACAAAACAAAGCAGAGCATGTTATTCCACAAATATGTCTGTCATCATGCCCTAAGAGCTAGAACAGCGCTCACTTTCAACGCTTTAATATATACAGACAAGGCTGAACAGACTGCTCAGTGCATTAACGAAATATATGGAACAAGAGAAGCATCTGATTGTCAGATTGATCGCAAACAAAAAAAGTTTAAATACGACACCAGAAATTAAAACAGGATAAAAAGAAAGGGAGATTTAAACTGATGAAATAGAGACTCAAATTAGTCATTCTTATTTAAAGTGAAGAAATGATATGATAGAGACAATATGTGATCGTTGGCAAAATGCCAGTTAGGTTTTAACAATTTGATATTATATTAAAAACAGGCATTAAAAACCAACCATGGCATGCTTACTTACTTTTTTTGTTGTTGTTTTTAGAAAGGAAAAATACCATTACTTATCAACAAATCTAAATTTATTATTTTGATCTATTACTGCCTTTTAATTAAATATTTTTTTCTTAAAATTGCAAATATATAACATGAGAAATTTAAAGGAAATTGCTGCAGGCATGAGAGTGAATATTTGATTGCAAAGAAAATTCACAGTGGCAAAAATTATTTAAAATGTAAAGAATGTAAATTATGCTTGCTACTATGAATAATATTGATTCGACTATTATTGCCGTTGTTTTTGCAGCTTCCTACATTTGTAATTAATATTTCTACATTGTAAAGCCCTGCTGTATTCATATGTCGATAGCAGTCTCCGTGTGAGATGAAGCAGGCAGTAGGCTACTGAGAGCAGACAGAAGTGAGGCAAGCTGTAATGCCACTGTACCTCTTCCAGGTCTCGGCCCATAGTCGACCTGTCGCAGTTCAAAGGAAGCCGCGTTACAGCACCCTTGCAAAAACAAAAGGAAGAGGCTATTTTAGAGAAAGTCTTAGATTGAAAATATTCACTGATTTCTTTTTTTTGTTGTTTTCCCTCGGAGCTCTGCACTGAGCCTGCATGGGTGGCAGCGTCAGATCCTCAGGTGGAGGTGAATTGGCCCATTTTTACGAGCTGTTCTAATCCTCGAGTTGTTCCCACGTTCCTCCGAGTTGAAGCGGAGGAGAAAATAAAAAAAAAAAAGACGCGGCCTCCGGCTGCTGTATTGTGGAGGAAATATCCCTGATGAGCCAATTAGGCTCGTAGTATCACTTAACTCCGGAGTTTTTAACTTGCGAAGGGTCGATATTCATAGCCACGCATGTAGAGCAGCGGGTCAATTAAGGCTCCAAATATTATCACTCCGTAATGCCTGGGAAATAATTACACTCCCAACTAATGTTTGTATTTTCCCTCCATAAAAGCAATTATAAAAGTTCCCTCTTGCAGTGTTTTGTAAAATGTGCACCGATTTCTGAACATTAGGAAGCCCAGAAAATAGGTGGTATTTATCGAATCCATTTCATTGATTTCATTTAAATTGCATGCTGTTTACGCCCTTTCCTGTTGACTCTTGCGTGGATTATGGAGGTTGTGAATCTCCTGCTATGTGGCCTGGAAAAAAAAAGTTTCTTAAAATCCCACTAAGGCCTTTTATGAAAGGTGTAAATTATTCGCCCACAGGAATGCCTCAATCTCAAGTGTTGTTCGTTTCGTTAGTTTAGAGAAATACGCAACAATAAAAAAAAATTAAAAAAAATAGTGCATGTAGATGAGTTATCAATATATGCATTCCCAACGCTCCAAACTTAATAAAACATGAGAAAAATGATATGATTATTTTTCATTTTTCATCTATTTCTTAAATTTTCAGCAGCATCACCTCTAGCCAAATATTTTAAAAGAAAATGGCCAAAACATTAAGTAAATATGAAAAGAAATTAATTTATTAATTACAGCCGAAATATAATTTTTTTTTTAAATACAACAGCCAATTAGATAGACATGAATACATTTAATGGTAACAATCGTGTTAAAATTGACCCCTATTTTGTTCAAGTAATTTTTTTTTACGTTGTAGGAGGCACGTGCTGCTTTTAATGGTTTGATTGCGCTGTAAAAACACGTGATGGCAAAAAAAAAAAAAAAAAAAAAAAATTAATATCAGACCTACTGATTCATAATTAGATCATCAAAATCGTTGCTTTACTGGCTATGCTTCCGTCGACCACTGATGTTCCTGCACCGTGATGATCAGACACCTGCTGTAAACCATAGCTTCTTAATTTAATGTGTGAATTTAAAGTCAGAAAAGGCAGGTGCCTTCGTGTTAAAGTAATATTCTCTCATTTCTTAAGTCTTCCTCGTATGAGGGATTCAGAATGTAAATGTAAAAAGTGTTGCCTAAATGTTTGGGGCTTGGTGATGCTCTGCACCTCACCACAGCCGCATCTGTCCTGAACGCACTGCGCACAGCTCTTTTGCGTCTCCATCTATTGATCAGATGGAGATATAATTTGGCCTAACCACGATAAAACACTGCATCTCTCGTGTCACCTGGTTTGTCTTTACGGGAGAGAGGGAAGATTTTGAAACACAAGCCCATAACGCATTTCTCTGCAACACCCCAGGGTGCGCCAGCCTCGGCAAACACAAAGTCATTATCGGTTAGATTCCAATAAGGCGAGTCTGTCAAGGAACAGGCTTCCTTCGGAGAATTTATGTCATGCCTACTAAACATGGGAAGATGTCTTCTAAGTGGTGCGAGGAAGGATAAATAACAGCGAGTCCCACAGCTGATTATATTGAAACAACGGTGCGCATTTGTAAAAAGGATTGGGGATGCAAACGTGGGGTCCCAGCAGATGCTGAGCGCAGGGGCCCATCCACCTGCTCATACCGGGAGAGGAGGAGAGAAGACCCTCGCTGGCCTCTGCAACCCACCCATCGATTATAATGTATGTATCAATAGTTCGAAGGATGGTTTCTTTACGAAAAATTCAGGAAAGAAAAATTCAAAAATAGCGCAGCATGATGTGTATGAAAAGTGTGAGGATACAAAGTGGTGATTGATTTCGGTCTCAAATTAAAAAAAAAATTGTAAAATCAGGCCGAGTGAAAATTAAAAAACGTTTTGTTTTTTTATTACAAGAAACCTAAAACAGTTTCGGCAACGCTGCTACTCCCCAAAGTTAATCCGGGATGTGATTTGGTCTCAACACGTCAGTTTCACCTTCACAATTAGACCTCTGAGGTTGAAAAAAACAAAAAACAGAACGGGCTGTAAGTACCGTCAAGGTGACAGAATAAGTTTCTCATCATTTACAACACAGAGCCGCGGCGAGGCTATTGCGCAAGAGCCGCTGTGGTCCGAGTGCGTAACAGCATGTGCATGGTACGGAGAAGCTGCAGGTCCCGCTATGATTAACTGCAACATAACAACCATCCTCTATCTTTACCGTCTCCCCCTCACACACGTGCGCGCTAACGGACACACACACACACACACACACACACACACACACACACACACACACACACACACACACACACACACTCTCTCTCTCTCTCTCTCTCTCTCTCTCTCTCACACACACACACACACAAACACATGCGCATACTTAACTGGACTCTCATTCCTCTTCCCTCTCCGTACCTGATATTTATCCAACGAACAACTTAATCCCTGTAAAATAACTCTCTTCTTCTAACTCATGGAGGCTACCTGAAAAAAAAAAAAAACAACTAAACAACAGCTACAGATTAAGGGCGAACACCTGCGATAACAGGAGAGAAATGTCGGGAGGAAATGTGGACTTTCCTCAGCCGGTGCAGACAACCCGTTATCATCATTACTTTCCCAGCCGAGCCTGTGTTCACTCGCGGCACCTCTGCTGTTCTGTAGCCGTGGAAGGGGCTTCCTGCCTCGGCCACATGAAGTCAATTAGCCGGTCCCAGAGGGGTGCCCCTACCCGAGTCTTTATCGGCACTGAGGTTACCAAAACACGGCTATTGCTTGCTTTTAAACTCCACACCGCTGCTAGACCAATTACGGAGACTTGAGCATGTATCTAACGAATCGGGACAAGGGGTAAGCCATCAAATGAATTACGTGATATTGTCCATTTTTTTTAATTTTTTTTTGTAAAAATATGTTTTACAAAAAAAAAAAAAAAAACAATACGCGGATTTGGGATTTTTCATACAAAAGAAAATGACTCATGCATGGACATAGTAAAATAAAAGGAACATACACAGAGACATGAATGGGAATACTTTCAAGCATGGTGTGTAAAAGAACATCATAAAGATATTAAATCTGATATATTCTAAAGGGAGGGAGAAGTTACAAAAATGATATTGCAAATGATGATCCTCAATTTGAAATATCACAAACAAAACACCGCCAACAATCAACCCTATTGTCCCCAAGTGACACACACCCACTGACACACATACAAACACAAGAACACTCTCCTAAGAGCAAGAGGTGGTCAACATTATGGTAGAAAACATGTCAACACACACGAAGAGAAGAAAAATAAAAGTTTGTCCATTACAAATGGAAATGTGGACAGAGAAGGAGACAGTGCAGGCAGAGATGGAGGGCAATACATGAGCGGGTGAGGCTGAGCTGACGTACCTGCTGGGACATTCTGTAGAGGAGGTTGCTGTCAGTGCTCTGCTGCTGCCATGTCCCCATGAAGCCCGGCTGCTCAGCACTAGGCGGTCTGGTGCTGAACTGCATGGAGCTTTCGCCTGCTCCCTCAGCGCTGCTGCTAACGATGCTAATGCCACCCAGACCACTTCTTCTTCTTCTTCTGCTGCTGCTGCTGCTGCTGCTGCTGCTACTGTGACTACTGGAGGTGATGCTCGTGCAAACGCCAGCTGTGCCGGTGGGTCCGTTAGCCTTAGCTGGAGGTGGCCTGGGCGGCTCTGGGTCTCTGCTGGGCTCTGGTGGGACTGTGTCACACTCACTGCCTCTCACATCCAACTCTGCCTCCTTGGACTTAGACAGAGAGAGGGAGAGACAGAGAGGGAGGGTAGGAGGGATGTGGGAGTGTGAAGGAGGAGAGAAGAAAAAGAAGTCAGTGAAGGTGGGTTCTTTTGGGGTCGTGTTGCCTTTTTTTTTTCGTCTTGCGTGGGTCCTGCTTTTCGAGGAGGATCACAGGGAGAGGGGAGATGAGGGAGTGTGTGTGTGTGTGTGTGTGTGTGTGTGTGTGTGTGTGTGTGTGTGTGTGTGTGTGTGTGTGTGTGTGTGTGTGTGTGTGTGTGTGTGTGTGTGTGTGTGTGTGTATGAGAGGTTTCTTGGCAGCTCTGGTGGCAGAGCAGTGTGAGCGTGGAGTTAATTCTCGTGAAGAGAGAGAAAAGAGGGCTTGTGGTGAATTTCCTCGGGGGCCTCGTCTTGGACAGGGGGAAGATGAGCGGAGCACTTGAAGTGAGGAGGGATGGGGAGAAGGATGGAGGTGAGAAAGGGGGGCTGATGAGAAGGTGAGCAAGAATGGAGTAAAACAAAAAAGAGGGGGGTCATGGGAATTAGTGAGGAGGGTGCATGTTGTTGTCCGTGGCCTCAGTTTTTGCTGTAATCCATCTGTCAGTCATTTTTGTACTTGGATGTGGACTCAACACAAACACACTTACATGCAAACACACACACAGTGGAACATATTTACGTTTACCTGCATGCATGCACATTCACACACATGACCTATTTAAAAAAGTAGGAAAGAAAAAGTTAAACAACCTGGCAAGTGCCATCTGCCCACTCAACACATTGCACACAGGGCGATACTTTTTTTGGATTAATATTGTTTCCTGTAAACATCAAATTTAAAAAGTCAAAATCACACTAGATTGTACAGCAGATGTAAAAGTAAATGTGAAACGTAAAACTACAGTTTAACACCAAAAAAAAAAAAAAAAAAAAAAAAATTATCAAACAACCCCCCGAAAAAATGTTAAAGTCCAATTTAGAAAAGTCCCATAAAAACCTACAAAAAAAAAAAAGTAAACAGTTGAGCCACTACAACGCACGAATGTCTCTTACCATCAATTCTGTGCCTGTCCCAGCAAAGTGAAGATGAGGTGTGGGAGTGAGCCACCAGCTATCCAGCTCTCCTTGCCTCCCGCTCCACTCTCTCTCTCCTTTTCTCTCTCTCTCTCTCTCTCTCTCTTCCTCTCTCTGTGATTGTGTCCCTCTCTCGACGTCCGTGCCGCCGCCTGTCCTCTCTCTTTGCCTCTCCCCTTGCTTCTCTCTCTCTCTCTCTCTCTCTCTCTCTCTGACTCCTCTGTACTCCGCCGCAGCCACGAAGGAACTGAACCCCGAGCGTGTGTGAGCGAGAGCATGCGAGAGCGAGCGAGTGAGTGAGAGAGACGGTGGCTCACTGTGTGTGTGTGTGTGTGTGTGTGTGTGTGTGTGTGTGTGTGTGTGTGTGTGTGTGTGTGTGTGTGTGTGTGTGTGTGTGTGTGTGTGTGTGTGTGTGTGTGTGTGTGTGTGTGTGTGCGAGAGAGAGAGGGAGCCAATGCAGGCTCAACTGAGTCAACTGTGCCGTTCCACTCTGAGATGCTCAATGACATCGCGCTGCACACTTCTCCACAAACACACACACACACACACACACACACACACACACACACACACACACACACACACACACACACACACACACACACACACACACACACCTCCTCTGCTAGGGGCAGGAAGGTGGGGGCAAGCGCCATCGCGGAGCAGGAGAAAGAGGAGGGGAGTATTTGTCCCCCTGCCTTATTACCATTTGCCGCTGTAAGCGGCCCGGCACGTCTCAGAGCAACTTAGTTCTCTTGTGGGACTGTCCTGCCACACACACACACACACACACACACACTCACATGCAAACATAAGCACGCTGCTTAGCAAAGGAGCTCAGTTACTGACCTTCAATAAAAAAAAAAAAATTTAAAAAAACTAACATCGTTTTTGCACATGTTTCTTTGTTTAAAAAATAAAAATGCAGGTTTTTATTCCACAAAAAGGTTCTTTAATCACAGCTGATCAATATCGTTGTGATTTGTTTGGACAATTAATAAAAAAGAAAGTCACAAAAACAAAAACAAAATATCAATAGACTTGTTATGTCTCTAAAAACTCTGGTGCCTTTGTTTGATTCTCACCCACTCTAATGAAAGACTAATGGAACGCAAAGCAATCTGCCACCAGCACGCACATGAGCACACACACACACACACACACACACACACACACACACACACACACACACACACACACACACACACACACACACACACACACACACACACACACACACACACAGGCACCTCCTCTCCCCTCTCCTCCTCCGCTGAGGCTCTCAGATTTTAATTAAGAAAAAAATGAGGAAGAGGTTCCATTTTAGCCAAATTGGTCCCCACAGCAGCAAAGGTAAGGGAATAAAATGAGGGATGGAGGAGTAAAGGGAGGCAGACACGGAGAAAAAGACACACAGGAGGATAAAAAAAAAAAAAAAAAAAAAAGGGAGAGAGAGAGGATGGAGATCTATGCTTCCTTTGACACAGCATAGGACACATCTCAAACAATGAAGCCACCCCCCACACTTCTTGTTCCTTCTCCTCCTTTCCTTTTTACTTTAAATCGCCCATCTTGTCTTCTCCACCCCGTCTTTTCACCCCACTATCATTAGAAAAATGACAGACCAGGTGCCTCCGTCCACAGCGAGAGGGAGATGTCACAGTGATCTTCCCACCGCCGAGGAACAAAAGAGAAAGAGACAGAGAGAGAACTTCTCTCCTCGGCTACATTAAATGGCCTCTGATATATAAAGTCACTTCAAATTCGGTGGTAAATTGCTGCAGACAGCTGCTTGGTTGTCTGTTAAAAGCCTTTTGTACCATGTACTAATGGCAATACCCTGTTAACCTTTGCTGAGATTATCACACTGGTCGTTACTGCTCTGTACAAGGGATATCTGCTGGCAGAAAGAGGAGTGTACAGTGTGTGTCTTCCCACTTTGAAAATGTGCAATTGTGTCTTTTGTCTCAAGCTCAATTTACATCTTCACTCCTACCTCCCTCCCTGCCAACATCTTTATCCTGTGCTTTTGTCTCTTGTGATTCTTCCTCCACTTCTACATCTCTTTACCTTGCTCAGCCTTTCTTTATTGCACCCCCTTCCCTTTCCTTCCCTTTTCTTTTCTTCATTCATCTTTTGCATAGTGGCCTGTGCCTTGTCAGAAGCCACAAGCAGCATTGTCGTAAAAGGCATAATGTGTCACCTCTTGCCCATGTACTACCAGCTCTGCTCTTAACAACTTATTGAAAAGGTAATGCATGAGGCTTAGGCTAATTATATTAAGTGACAATTTAGCCGCCAAGGTTCCTTTTTGCTTTCCAGATTTTTTTTTCCTCTTCCTCTCCGCCGCTCTCTCCCTCCCTCTCGTCTGTAAATGTGCTAGTCTGTGGGTTTTTCGAGTGGCACTCAGTGTTTCAAGTCAAGCTGGTGGCTCAGCTTCTGACCTGGCTGGTTAATGGCTGTTATTTGTGGGAGGGAGGAGTGGACTCTGCCAATATTGCTCACTCTTCCTTCACAGTTTTCTCCCTTTTTTCCTTTTCCTTCCCTCTTGCCTCTGCTGATAGTAATGGCCATGATGACAGCGGACATTTAAAAAAAAAAAAAAAAAAAAAAAGACATAGAAGTACAAATACAAAGATGAAGAAATTTGGAAGGGAGACGGGGAAGGATGAGGAAATAGAAAGATGAAAAATCTGTAGAAGCAGGATAGGGTAGAAAAGGGATAGTGGAGATCCTCGGGCTCCTTTATTAAAACTATTATTGTGCAGGACTTGAGAATTCCCCCCGGGGCAGGGGTCCATGTCGAAGCCCATATAATTAACTAGAGGCTCAGCTACGGATCAATTACCAGACAAGCAAGTGATAGCCAAATCAATGGAAGATCATCAGGCTCGTTATCAGTGTTGCAACTCATTAGAGGAAAAGTGAGGTAGAGAAAGAGGCAGAGCACAAAGGGGGGGGGGGTGAGGATGGGGAGTGAGGGTGTTTGGGTGAGGCAGGAGCAGAGGGCAGGGTTGGTGGCAATGTGTTAGCCCACAGGCTGATGGGTGTGTGGTGTGTGTTGTGCTGTGTTCCTCCTTATAGCTGCCACTGACTGGTGACAGGGGGAGCACGGTGCGATGAGTACAGCCTGCTCTGTAGCAACAGCCATTGAGGCTTGTATGGATCAATACAAGTGTGTGCATGAGGTTAAAGCTCTGCCATAGCATCCCTTTTCCCCAGTGACTCACGCCCTTCGTCTGGGGTACAATTCTACAATCTGAGCAGTCCAAAATTGATTGTCAAGACAAGCAACCAAAGAACAAAGCTTACATTTACAAACGGGTAAAACTCTACCCAAAAATGAAGTAATGTCAGAGGTTCAAACCTCCCTCACGAGTAATTCCACATAAAAAAAAAAAAAAGATTTTAGTTTATATCTTTGTAGAGATTAGAAAATGCAAAGTGATTTTAAATTGTA
Source organism: Brachyistius frenatus (assembly GCF_029030835.1). Lineage (NCBI taxonomy): Eukaryota > Metazoa > Chordata > Actinopteri > Embiotocidae > Brachyistius > Brachyistius frenatus. The sequence continues at coordinate 8,760,722 of NW_027210606.1, read as the reverse complement.
GTCACTATCAATTTCTTTAGTTCTGGCTGATTTAATTAACACATTTCTTTAGAGAGGGCAAAAATATATTTAAAAAAAAAGATACATCAGCATGACCCAGGAACTTGCAGCTTCAACACAAGATCATTTTTTTTCACTCATCAAAACAAACACCATACATGTGGCACATGCATGTGGAATCCCAGTGGGACTTAATCTGCCTTTTGAGAATGCAATCATTTGAGAAACCATTGGTGATCCCAGTGCCAGCAGTGCTCGTATGCAAGCAGGTGTCCATAGATATCTTTACTCAAAATAAAATTCCTAGATAAAATTATTAATTTATTGGATCAAATAAAATTGGATTTTGTTTTGCACATTGTTTTTGAGAGCATTAGAAAAATCCTTTATATTTTTGTTAACCTAACTTTCTTCATTGTTTCATTCCTATTGTTGTCAGTTCTTTTCTTGACAATGTATAGCCTTGAGTAAATATGGAATATGGAATATTGGATAATATATATATATATATATATATTATCCAATATTACATATCCAATATTATATTTATATATATAATATATAAATATAATATAGGACAGTGCTATCCTCCTTTGGGTCATCATATGATCAGACTCTAGCCATCAGGAGGCAGTAAAAGTGCACTCTTGACCTCTGCCATTCCCCAAATAGGGCCCAGGCCTGGGGCTTGTTCTGATACCATTTCAGCTAACACAAACAACATACAGTAGATACATTATTTCACATTGGATAAAACTTTACCCCCTCTAAGGCAAAATCAGTTCACCTCATCATGTTATGCCATTCATAAATTATTTCGTCTTTTGGTATCATGCAGTTTATTTGCCTTATTTAAAGTATTTTTTTGATGGACTGTATGTCAAGTATTAATAAATGTGAGCCTATAGAACATACCAGGTCAAAAGAGTAAAATGAGTGTACACAGAGTAAAGTGAGATTTAAAATATTCTGGCTCTTTTTGTCCTTTAACTGTAAGCAACAAAGCACACTCCATCACTAAGCCCACATTATTACACCCATCAAACCTCTCAGCACTGCCTGTTTGTTTCCCTAACACTGACATCTAATGGGTCAAATAGCCCAGAAATTGGGTGCAGCAGCTCTGAGTTGTTAGAACAGTCTCAAGAGAACCAATTCTCCTTTCTATGCTCTTGAGTCTTAAGAGGCAAAGTACCTTGCTATTCATTTTCTGTGCACAGTGAGAGTACAAATCAGATGTGAAGTTCATCAACTGGTCATAATTACAATGCTTCACTGCTGTGTTAGTTTTCTATGTTTTGTGTTTTTTTTTTAAATTGTGTGGTGTTGACAATCATAACTGAGAAAAATCCAGCTCAAATTGTTAAAAGAGGTCAAATGCAAGGACAGCAGCAGAGAGAGAGGCAAGTGGAACAACATAATTTGTGCAGCAATGGTGATAGCGTGTAGCAGAACCAAATGAAAAGACCCACAGAAAAAGGTTGATAAGTGTCTGTTAGCTGAGGAGGCTACTGTTCTTTTCAGGTTGTCAGGTGAAAGCAACATCTAGAGTTCATCTTGTCAGATGTTTGGACATTCCAAACTTTCCCCCAAAAAAAGCTCTAAGATTTTCTTTCAATTCCAGACAGAATAATTCAAAGTAAACAAATCAAAGCAATAATAATGATATTTTTACACTGGTGGGAAGTGGCACTTCCAAAAAAAACTGAGTACAGCCTTTGTGCAAGCGCACTAGAGACATAAGCGGGAGCGCATGGTTCAGAGCTGGTACTGTCGGTGACCTGATTTATGGTCGTAGTGTGAGTGCATGTGACAAGGAATGGCGTGGCGATCAGATGGCACAGGGATAGAACTGTCACTGTTCTGCTACCACTACAGGGCCACAAGACATCATATGACACCAACAGGAACAGCCCTCCACTTGTGATAGCGGGAGAGACAGAGATTAGGAGAAAGACGTAGAGAGGCAGATGAGGGCACCGAAAGGTCTGAGAGAAATGAGAAAGAGCCACATGATTGCCTGTGTCACTGATCACTGCAATCTGGGCTCCACTAATAAGTGCACCTTTGTGAAAAAACATGAGGAAAAAGACACCAGCGCAGCGCTTTCCTTCAGTCTTATAAGTTATGTATGTTTTCAGCTGCATTTGTAGTACTAAAGAATGGCAAAAGGTTAATTGCTGAGAGCACAATCTGCTAATGCCTATTTGGCAATGCATGACCTAAAGACACATGTTGTGCATAGAAGCACCCCACATGCTAGTTTTATTTTTCCAAGAAAGGAAGACACTACTCACGAGGTCAGGAGACAAAACTACAATGTTATGTGCACCAACACACACACACAGACACACACACAGTGCACACACACGTGTTCACCTCTGGCCCTGCGGGCACTGAGCCGGCCAGACCTGTGTTCTTCTCACCGAACTACAGCACATCCTACAGCAACCTGTCGGCCTCCCTGTTTTCCCTTTTCTGCACCCCAATTTCAGCACACACACACACACACACACACACACACACACACACACACACACACACACACACACACACACACACACACACACACACACACACACACACAACAATTAATCTGCCAAGTATTTTCAACATCAATGATATGGTCTGTAAAAATGTTTTACTTTGAGAAAAATCCATCACAAGGTGACATTTTCAAGTCTTCAAGTCATCTTTTGTCCATCCAACAGTCTAAAATCAAAAATTTGGAAACAAACTAATAGTCACATTTTATAAGATGGAAATAAATGAATTTTGGACATTTTCTCTTTAAACAGACTTTAAACAGTTTAAACATTTCTTCAATTTTAAGCCAATTAATTTCCATTAATCAGTTAATTGATTAACCAATGAATTGTTACAGCCTACCCATGGAAAAAAATCTGTCCTTTAATTAATACAGACTTGTGTCTTTCGGTAATTTACTTTTACTGGCAACATTTTCAGTAGGTACCAATCAAAGCAGATACCATCCAAGACATTTTGGACTTTTTCTTTCTCATGTCACTTTCATTGACTCCACAAGCTGATCTGTCATCACCAACATTTTGAGAACTACTCTTTTGTCCACATTATCAATAGTTAACAGGGCTTTACATGGAGCTTGATTTAAACTGAAGTTCAAATAAATGTAACTTTGACCTCCACTGTGTCCAATGGGATTACTGGGAGTTTTAAAACGGCAACTTTACTATGAAGAGGAATAATTGAGAAGTAAACTTCTTTTGCGGTGAGTTTTGTAACTGCTCTCCAATCCAACCACAACTGGAGTTAAAAAAAAAATCACAGCCATATCAGAAAATATCACATAGGACAGGGAAACTAAAATTAATATAATGATTGTTGTGTTGTACATTCTACTGTAAGTAAGGTAAGAAAAGTTTGTGGCAGATAAAAGTTTAGGTTCCATATGACCCAAGAGGTGTAGGAATATTGTGCGAGAGAAAGAAGAGGAGTTCCATGATTTGCTTAATGACTAGGGTAGTTTCAGGGTATTTCACAGATGTGTAAATTGGGGCACCCTGAGCCCTTCCTTCTGAATTTGCTCCCTCTTCCTTCGTTCTCTTTCCTCCGCAGTCATCCACACTCACACTTGGATAATTCTCTTCTAATCATCTCGAGCTCTTCTACTCCTCCACCCTCATTTACGCTCCCTCATGTCTCCCTCCCTTTCTCCTCTCTCCTCACCTCATCAGACAGGTCTCTGCCTCACACCCTCCACTCCATCCCCTCAGTCCTGTCCTCTCTCACTGACCCGTGCTCCCCCCCAGTCACAGGGCATTGTGTCTCTACCTGCCAGGCTCCCTGACAGCCCCACGTCCCCCCCACCCCCTGAGAGGAGACCGACTGCCCATCCGGAACGCTGCCGTGGCAACCCTGCCAGCGCCCCCTTTGTACCCCCCCCACACACACACACACACACACACACACGATCTCCCACGAACCCAGCAATGAGAGTTTGACAAAGTCCTCCTCTACAGTGTCTCCCTTTTCTTATCTCCTCTTATCCATGCTAACTTTCCCCATCTCTCATTATTCTGTTTTTACCCTTCCTCTCTCTGTTTCATAACCCTAAGAGATTTGTTTTCCCTTTTGACCTGACTAATACGTCTTTACCTCTTTTAGCTTTCTGCTCTCTTTGACACTCATTGAAACTCTTTCTCCTTTTCTGAGGCCCAGATAAAAGAGAGTTTAACGTGAGCGGATGTTACGATGACCTTCATTCTGAGTTTGCTTGAGGGTTGCTGTTTGTTGTGGTGGGAAAAAATACTGACAGAAAATACAGCAGCAGAGAAGCATGATTAAATTGTCATAGAGGCCAGAAAATAAGACGGTAACTTTTAATTTTTTTTTTAAAAAGTGGATTTATATGTTCAAGGACTAGATAAATATGTATGGCCAAAGTTAAACATTTTAGAGTAATATGGTGTCGCAAACCTTGTCCAATAGTGGTGTAACTCGACCTCGAATCACAAGTGAGAATTAAAGTGATGAAAAAATACAGATATCCCGCGTGGAACAGACCAGGCAGTGACGCAAAAGATTGTGCACATGTGCAGAACGAATCGGGCACTGACACCAGCTCTGGCAGAGTATTGCATTATTACTTATTTATAGCCTTAAACCCAACTCATGCTTGTCACATCTGCATGGCCACAAGGTCAGTGTGCCTGCGAGTAATGTAGCGTTTGTCATCTGCCCAGTGTCTTTAAAGGTTCTGCAAGCAACCAAAGAATGTCAGTGTACACTAAAAGAAAAATGGATGCTTGTTTAGAGACACTGTACAGGGAGATCTTAACTCTAGATCTTTAGTGGTCACACACACACACACACACACACACACCATATTTTATTGGCTTTTCTTTGTGAATAAGACAAACAAAGGAGGACTTCTTCATGCTGTAGTGAGATCTCCACCTTGTTTTCTTGTGCACAGTTATATAACACTATTCCAAACATAGGTGCTGGTAAAAAGTGGGTCTTATAATCAGCTGATAATAGTCTTACATTTCAAAATTACAGCTAATTTATATAAATAAACTTTAGTCAAATAAAGCCATCCAACTAGGGAGTCTTCAGTCTTCTGTCTGGGTATGACTGTGTATACAAATGTGTTGTGAGAGAAGTCACCAGTAACCAGCTGCGCATCTGCCGGGATGTAGTGAAGTAATGGGAATCACTGGGTAACCTTTGTGAGTAACAGGGAAGTCCACGTCTGCTTTTGATGTAAAAAAAAAAAATTAAACAAATTCAATGACTTCACAAAAGCTGAGATGTGGTCCAAAAGGGCTGTGTACCATCTGAAAACTCCCCCAAAACAAATGCTGAGCTTGGAGGGAGGTGGGAACAAAAAACATGTGGGTTACATTAGCTAGGAGAGTCTTTATTTATGGCACACACATGACAAGGAACATAACCGCTAACACTACGACAAACACAAACACTTGTGACTCTCTTCGCCAAAAAAAACTCCCAAATAAATGTCACACAAATCATCCTGTGGTAGTAAAACCATTCAGCGAACAAGCTACAGAATTTTGGTTCGGGACTTCACTTCAGAGGAAAAAAAGTTTAGGTTCAATTCTCACTCAGGGCACATCCTTCTTCTCTCTCTTGTCTTTCTTCTTCATCTTTTTTCAATCGTGTGTATCAAGAAGAGAAAAGTAGGAAGTGCAACTTCAAAAGTGATTTATTTTTTATTTTGAAAGTTCTGCATGACGTCTGCTCCAACCAAGCGATCGGCACATTAAAAAGTCATTTTAGCTTCTCTTCCAGTGAACCCATGAAGGGGTCCTAAGTGTAATGCCCATCGCTGCCCTCCCCTCCTCCAAACCTCTTGTAATTGAATACTATCCCACAGCCTGGGCAAAAATCAGCTTAGTGAATGCAGAGAGAAGGGGGAAAAAAATATGAAGAAACGATTATTATTCCACCATCAGGTTTCAATTACAAGTAAGAGGGGGGGTTAAGTGAACATCAAGTCATATTAAAGTATATAGGAGGCCACTGGCGTTGGGAGACTTTGTTGAAAGCTCTGGTGTATTAACACACATTCTTACACGTGGCCAAGTTACATTATTTGATTATTACAACCATAGCCACAGGTTTGGCATGCCAGTTCTCGCTCTCGCTTAGAACCGTTTCCACTGAGAACAAGAACCTATTAGTCTGAAAACATTGATGAGAAAGAGAGAGAAAAGATGTCCTGTCTACATCTGGCATGCACAGAGGCCAGAAACCCAGCTGGCTGGCTGTGTGTGTGTGTGTGTGTGTGTGTGTGTGTGTGTGTGTGTGTGTGTGTGTGTGTGTGTGTGTGTGTGTGTGTGTGTGTGTGTGTGTGTGTGTGTGTGTGTGTGTGTGTGTGTGTGTGTAGTCTTAGGCGCAGGCGTGTATCTTGCGTGTATGTGTTGCATTGCTTTAAAACTTTAAAGCTTTAATACTGTAAGACATGTAGGACAGATTTAATCAATGTGACACTATGTTTAATGAACTTGTATTGCAAAAATTAGAAGCATACACACTGAAGTTGAGATTCAAAATAAGTGTCTGCTGTTTGTTTCCGTCCAGTCACACATAAATCTCCTTGACATCCTTTAATTCTTGTCTCTTTCATAGCACAGTATTCACACTGCTGTCTGCCTCTTTCTCAAGTAGTCAGTCTTTCTCACTTTGTCCTTACACGCCAGATTCTGTCACCTGTCTCTGCTCGTTCAATCACTCCCAGAGAGGCAGAGGAATGGCCTCCACATTCCCAGAGGCAAGACATAAAGGGCTGTGAATGGATGGATGGATGGCGAGGGGGACGAAACCAAAGACTAAATTATTAAGTGACACTTCGCTTTGAGACACACAAACACACTCATAAGGCAGGAGGGTAAACGCATTAGAACAGTTAGCCCCATGAATGCACCCGACAACTTGAGTACATGCTAACTCACGTCAAAATCATCAAACCAGGTCTGGGGCTCTTAAAATTTTTACGCTACTGCTTAAAGGGACGTCGTGAGGCCTGGAAGGCTTTCTGAGAGTGACTAGCCTTGTCATCGTAGCCATCGCTGCCAATAAATAAGTAAATATGAAAGTGCAGTGGCTGAGCAGCTTTGCCACAGATTTGACAGCACCTTACCACTGTGAGTTTGTGCCCCTGTGTGATCATCAACAAATACGTATTCGCACCTGTGCATGTGCATATGTGTGTGTGTGTGTGTGTGTGTATGTGTGTCCTCTCCCAACCTCTGACAAGCTCCAGGGGGGCCTTGGTCTCGCCACCATCTCCCCAGCCAGAATGTGCCAAAGTGGGGCTTCATTCACTTAAGTTCCACCTGGCCTTGATTTCCCGTGGACGAGGCTCTAGCACACTGGGAGAGCTCAGGTCTAATTTGGTACATAAGGAGACAAGGCGATGGGCCATTTGGCCACCATGGACTCAGACCCTATGTTTAAAGTCTAACTGGGAGAGGAACACAGCACCTCAGTTCTTAGTTTGTGGAGATGCAGCAGAATTACACAAGGGACTGGATAATCTGAGGTTCTCTATCTGTCCGTATCAGGTTCACTCACCCAGAGTCCTTTCATACACGTATAAAATTGAAGACATGAGACACTGAACATAGATCCAATGCCAAGAAATGGTCTTAAAGGGTTTATTCACCCTGAGTGCAAAACAACGCATTTAGATACATTTTCACTGATGTGAAGTGTATCTTGAACACCTTTTCAGTTGTATTTTTACAGGCTCTGAGTGTTTTGCCTCCAACCAAGTCTAATGGAAGTGAATGGGAATTAATTGATGTTAATCAAAGCATAGATCAATATAAAATGTTATTAATAATATTATTATTTTTTTTAAAAGCTGGACATTGTTCCTGGAAAGACGTATTGCCTCTGAATTGTTTAAATAAATTTCACATGCAAAAAATAGATTCCTTTCACCTCCAGATCCAAGACTCAGAAATCTAATACCTTGAATAAAACCAAATCTCTCTGCATGGCAAACCAAAGGAAGTAAGATTTGTTTTTAAATTTAAGTGAACTGACCCTTTAACTGGTAATTACATTTGATTCTATCTTAAAGACATTTCATAAAACTTGAAATAATTGGCCTGTTTAGTTCATTTCAGGGGTTTTCAAGAAATGTCTTTTTTTGTACAAACATATGAAAAGTATCTGGTTAGTCAAACCTGATCTTTGACAATTCCTGAAACAGATTTTTTTGTTTTTGTTTTAAACAGTTACAGGCACGTGACCATGTTAAAAGAGTTTTAATGTTTTAAGAAAAATATTTTTTACTAAGAGCTCCAGCTAAAAACATGTCACACTTTGTTTGACGTCATTACGATCACCAATGGACATCGAAGGCAGTCTGGTGTAGTTAGCCCGACAATAAATTCCATGGCTTAGTGATACTTAAGCAACTGTGAAGAGTGTTTGTGGGCTCGTAAATATCTTCACACTATGGATGTATCTGTATCAGTGTGTGTATTATGTTGGTGTGCGCACATATGTGTTTATCTGTGGGTACGCTCATTGTAAAGCTTGCTAATTGCAGTTGAGACTCCTTTAATTAACACAAAGAGAGGTCTCTGGGGTATGTATGGGCACTCTGAGTGTGTCACGAGTTTATATCGAGCCAACCTGTGGGACACAACAGCCTAATCAGAGCCTTTTAAGTTCTGCCATGCTTACACTGGAGGATTAACTGAAGACACACTTTAGTTGTGGAAAATGAGTCAACCAAGGATCACACTGGTCTCGCTGACAAAACAAGCAAGGAATTTAAAAGAAGAAAAAAAAAATACCCCAAATGTGCATTGAAAATGAACACTTTGAACTAAGTACACGATGATGCTGACAGTAAGAAGTGCTGTATTTTAAGGTTGTAATGGCTTTATTTCATTAAACTGTACACAATATGGTTGCCGTGCTGGTGTTGTTTGCTGATTGATGGTTTGTGTATGGCAAAGGTCGTCTCAGGAGACATGACACAGGATATGCCTACATCTTTCTCTCTTCCCTCTGTCCACCCACTCCTCATCTTCGCCTGCTCACTCGTCTCTCTTTTCTTTTTAAAAATAACTTCCTCTCTTTTTATTATCCCTGCCAATTTGGACAGGAGCCCTGGTCAAAGACAGATTACACCAAGTCGCATATCAAACCTAATCAATCTTCAGCCCCTGGAAGGCATCACTCTCGCAATGAATAATTACAGCAATCCAGTTATGAGCTGCCAGTGCCAAAATGTTGCCACCACCATCTTTTAGGATGCTGGAACCCCTGGCTGACTAACCAATGAACTTTGAGGGGGGAAGTTTGCAAGTCTGTGTGGTTCCTGCAAAGGAAAAATTCTGAGGAAACACAAGATGAGTCCCTCAGTTATCACAAGTGCTACTGCTTTTCCTTCGAGAGTTAATACAGTCGTTTGAACTACATTAAATCCAAGTGGCACCTGGGGTATGCAGAGGTTGGAGAGCTCATATGTGGAGAGAATGAGAGTGATCATATGTGTGTTTTGATCCAGGATTTTGTCTGGCAGGGTTTCTGTAGTCAAACTAAGGCCAAACTCAATTTGGCTTCCATACATCTTTGGTATAGCTCTGTCTAGCAGGAGAGGGAATGTGCTACACCACCTTCCGCTGCTTACACACACACACGGGCACAAACACACACATACCAAGAGATAAAGATGATTAAAAGGAGAGAAAAGGATGTAGTGTGAAGAGGGAAAAAGAGATAAAAGAAGGTAGAGAGGGAGAAGAATGAATGATGAATGAGCGAATCATCGTGTTGGTGAGGGCGCTGCTATCAGCGGGGAGAGGATGCTCCAGTCATACACTGTCAGTCAGTCATTCAGCCAGTGATATGTGATGTATGAAAGAGTGTGTGCGTCAGACAAGATGAGAATATTTCATCAAGAGGCATGTTGAGTGGAAAATATAGAGAGAAAATTGACAAGAAACACCTTTTCTTCCACATGAGGGGGGCGGGTGGGAGCCACTGTGTTGCACATGAGAGGAAGTGGTGTGGAGACTGAAGGGAGGAAAAGAGGAGTGAGTGTGTAACTGCAGGGCAGCTGTATTGAGCGGAGGAGGGTGTCATTTAGAAAGTGGCTGGCTCAGCAATGGCCATTAGTAGCGCTGTGACACAGTGGAGCGTCAAGCAAACAGACAGACGGGGAGAAGAACAGGCATGGATGTGGGCAGTCAGGCAGATTGAGGACAACAGATTAACGGGTTAGAAACAAACTAAAGGACTGCAACCAGTGAGCATTTTCTTTTTCAATTTATGTGTCAATTATCTTTATAATTAAATGAATAATGTTTAGTCTCAAAGGAAACAGTGAAAATGCTCAGCATTGCTCCCAAATAAACTCACTTTACAATAATATGACAAGCATTAACTCACTTTTGAGAAGTTAAAAATTGCTAAGGTTTGTCCATAAATATCTCGATTGATCATTAAAATTGTAATTTTCTGTCCATCGCCAAATGAACAAATTGTTTCAGCTCTAAAATTATTTTAAAATGTTGACATGTATGCAGGAAAACATGCTTTTAACATGATTCCATAAAAAAGTGTATACAAATGTAGGATTGCACTCTACACATTGAGACTCATGTGGACACTTTTTAATAGAGCAATGCAGCAGAAGTGAATAAGCCTTTGTCATTTCTATAATTTGTTTCACATGCAAAACTACCAACAGTTCAATATAGGTGTGTTACGCTAATAGCAGCTAATGTAATCCTGAGCAGCTGGCCTCAAGCAGAGATGACGAGTGTACTATAGAGGTTGACTTCTTTGTAATGCCACAACCCTTTTTTTGGCGTTGACATATGCAGTAGTACTCTACTCTTTAATATATAAAATCCTGTTCCTGTTTAAATGAAGCAACATTAGAATATTCATTTGATAGCTTCAAACTGTAATTATTGAAATGACACACTGACAAGTTGTAGGAGGACACTAATATTTACACCACTTTAAGTAATCTGATATTTTAAGCCAAGGAAGCCTTTTATAACATTATGGTGAAAGACTAGATACTTAATACGGGAATAATACAGCCGTTCAGAAAACCACACACTAGCCAGCGCCACACCGCAAATAACTATGATTTTAAACAAGAAGGAGTGAAAGAGCGTAAAGAAAGTGAGAGAGAGAGAGAGAGAGAGAGAGAGAGAGAGAGAGAGAGAGAGAGACATAACTAAAAATTACTAAACCCCGTGAAATTCCTTAGACAGCAGAACTACCAGTGAAGGCTAAACACACCAGAGTCTGGGTGTTGGCAGACACAAAACACCACCACAAAATGAAATGTGAGAGACCCAATCATAATCCTTAGCTCGACCTTCTAGCACCAATCATAACCAGATCATATCACAGCAATAGCTGGTTATCTGATAAGAGAAGTGGTATTTTTTATGAACTGTCTCCAGTAGTTATGTTTATGTAAAACTGTGGCAGATTATTCACCTATTATTCACTTATTTGTGACTCTTAACCTTCCACACTCCTGCTCTCTGCTTTTTTTCCATTTTTGTTGAGTCACAAATAACTTTTAGGTGAAACACTACAATCATGCCTTATTTATTTGTCTGAAAGACAATCTGAGCTTTTACTTCACTTTCCCACCAGCCTGTCCAGCTGCCCATTGCCAGAAAGCGTTTTGCTGGGGACAGTGTGGTCCTATTGGCGCGACAGGAATTCGCAAACAGGGTGCAAACCAAGGTTACTGAGACGGAAGGCTCAGGCACGCTCCCAAACGAGGCAGGCGGTGACACAGCCAGCACAATCTGGGGTCCTTCTGCTGACTAGCCACACTAGGACTCATGGGAAGGGAATGTAAGGCCCTATCACGGGCCAAGTTTGGAGGAGTGAGGAGTGAGAGGCAAACTGTTTGAAGAGGACCGGGTTAGCACATGAGACCGATGCATGTGTGTGTGTGTGTGTGTAAAAAAACCTTGACAAGTAAACTCTGGCTGCCATCACTCGTCACTTCTTTGTGTCGGAAAAGACCGTCTTGCCACACCCCGCGATATTCCCGTTCAGGCCAAGTCTACTCCCATCCCAATGAAGAGACATTAAGGGAAGAATAATCACTTTGGACGTATGCTGCCAATTTAGTCTGAACTTATTTATCTCATTTAGAGTCAGTTTGGAGGGATATACACATGGCAAATACCGACTTCTCAGTTCCCACAGACAGAGGAGGAGAGAGCGCTGCCAGGGTTCAGAGTATTCCTCCATTGAGCTTTACTTTACTGTAACAAGAGAGGGGGTGACAAGGGTTTGCCAAACCCTGACAACTGCAATCCTGTCACTGCTCGCTGCCAGTTTATCTGTGGCTTCTTTTTTCAGTGGATGCTTCAAGTCTAATTCAATTTCTTCTGGTGTTTCAAGCATACAATTTTGAATTAGGGTCTTCTGAAAATACACATTTACCTTTGGAAAGAGTCACATGTACAGAGTCTCTCACACACACACACATGGGTAGATGTAGGGGGGACAACGGCCAATGTAGCAGCTCGCCTACTACCAAACCACATGATGCAGGGACCCCCCAAAAACTCATATCCTACTTGACTCTGGCCATGCATACTAACTAGCACAGTAATGCAACTGGAGATGGCCTCTTTTCATTGAGCATGCACACATGTGAACACACACACACACACACACACACACACACACACACACACACACACACACACACACACACACACACACACACACACACACACACACACACACACACACACATTAGGTTTAGTCTAATTAGTGCTGGTATTTTCAGGGCTTGTTTGCGCAAATTGGAAATGTGTGATTTGAATTAAAATATGGTGGGGTTTTTTGTTCCCAATAAAAAAAAAAAAAGAAAGGGGTTTCACCTTGCCCCTTTGTTGGGGCTCATATGAAAGTAATTTAGTCCAGAGAGAGAAAAAGGGAAAAGGAAAGAGAGAGAGAGAGAGAGAGAGAGAGAGAGAGAGAGAGAGAGGCAGTAAAAAAGACAGAAGGAAAGAAAGACAGAAAAAGAAAGAAAAAGGGGGTGGGAGATACATTCCGCTTGGCCCAGAGAGAGGCACTGTGGGTGTCTGAGGGCCCTCGCTGCCAGTAATTGCTTCCATATAGGACTTGTCCATGGTCACACACACAGACAGAGTTTGCAATGTAAAAGCAGATGTTTAAAGGTAAAAATCAACCATTAAAAAAAAAATAGAAAAGCAATTATTGACGACATAAATTTGTACTAAAACTGTCCATTTATTTGACCGCTGAACTTAGTTTTTGATGACGTTTGTGTTTATGCATAGTGTATAGCAGCTCCTCAATGAGGTGATGAAGCCCACAGGCTAGTAGGTTAGGGTTAGGCCCCAAAAAGGGAGCAAATAATCCTCAATTTGAAGAACAGTATCATTAACTGAATCTGTTTAATGCTGGGATTACACTTATGCAAAGATACAAGCAAACCTCTTGCCAAAAACCTACACAGAGAAGGGCGTTATGGGTAACTGCAGGTCACAGAGAAGCTGGCACACCTGCCAAAGCTCAACAATGTACAGTATGTGTGGTCCTGTGAGGTTGATCTGACTCCTGTCAAAAGGAGATATTAAAACTGTAAAGAAAAAATGTCAGAGTTTCAAAAGTTGCATGTAGAAGAGAGAGACAGCCACACAAATATCTCTGAATGAGCTGTGCATGTTTAGCTGTGCAGACTTGAGAAGCGTTAAGTCGACAGCGCTGTTGTGGCTGATAGGATCTGGTGAATGGGGATAGCTTCCCTTTTGCAGTTATCAATTATCAGTTACTAAATCCTGTGTACTTAAGTATAGTTACATTTTTAACTATACTTAAGTTTAATTTTTAAGTTTAATTGTATTTTCTAAATCTGATACAAATCTACAGAAAGTATCTCACAGGTGCAGACACCTGGACACAATTTTGATAAGAAGATGTCTTTGACCTTGCACTGATTGTCACTGACGGTCTTTCTGTGAAGTACATTTAAATGACAGTAGGTCCGCACAACCAACAGTGACACCAATTGGTTTGTGAACAACCATTTTGAGCCATGAGTTCGGATATTGGCCGTCGCCATCTTGCGAGTTCAGAGCGGTTTGGAGCCAGATGTGGCCATATTTGGACGTAGTGGGAGGGAGAGAGTGGTGGATCTGACTCAATCTAAATTGAAAACCTGACGATACTACATCCTGACCAAACCTGACTGGACCACAGGCCTATCAATCAAACTAACTCATTCCCAAAAGCTTTTTAAAGCTTATTATCTAATTAATGACGCAATTATTTGGACATGAACTGCCAGAAAACAAAAAAGAAGGAGGGACTATAGCTAACAACACAAAAATGACTAGTGGAAAAAATGTATTGACTTTGTATTTCATAATGGAAGTTGAATGGAAGTCTATGCAGCCGGAGGCTTTTTGGAGCTAACCCCTAGTGGCACTCTGTGGTATTGCAGTTTAAGGCACTTCCGCATCTGCCTCATTGTTTAGACCCAGAAGCTTCGTCCACTTTTATACACAGTCCGTGTCAGCCTCAAATGAGTGTCCACTGTCAGTCTGAAATGTGTGACTTTTTTTGAAAAATTCTTTCCAACATCTGTCTCTCCCCTGCTCATCTGTTTCATGTTGCTTACAGCAGCTGTTGCTAAGCAACAGTTCATGGCAGCAGGCGTAAATATATATTCTGTTTACAAAAAATAATCTATAGTCAGTGATTAACATTAAAATAAGATAATTAGTCATACATTTGATTAGTCTAATACGTGACTTACAGTATGAGTGACAGAGATGAGGGGACTGTTCTTCAAACAGACCTGTGTGTTTCAAGGGAAAGGTGATGCTGTAATTAGTAAGTAATCTATGTCAATATATTCTCAGCTTTATTACACTCAAATTTAAAGTCGCATTTAATTTCAAAGAGACTTCACAGACATAAATTTAAATTTATGAGTTATAGATCACTTTTTTCTTCATGTGGGTATATGAAGAGTTTGGGCTCTTGTATCATGATATTCTGATTCCGTCAAAGTGCAGGCGTTTCAGGACACAGTGAGTATGTGTGCTCCTTCTTGGTGACACACACAAACACACCCGCAGACAGACACGCACACGCATGATGAATAGTATATGAATAGTCTGAGAGGGGCAACCATAGTCATCCTCTGCTCTGCTGCCAAAAGAAAATGTACAGTATTAGGCAGACAGTATGTAACCACATGTGGCTGCATTAGACTGTCATGCACTGTCTTTCGTGTCAACAACTAAGTAAAAATATCCCCCTTTCCTCTTTCTCCATACATACCATAAACTCACTTACATCATTCATACACAAACAGAGAAGAGAGAGTGAGGCAGGAAGACAGAGGAGGAAGAAGGTTGAAACAAAACCTAATAATTTAATATGGTTCAGATGGAAGGGGCAGGTAAGAGGAGAGGGAGATATTTAGAATCTGAGTAATTCAAAGAGGAAATCAGCTTTGCCATTTAAACCAGTTACAGCCACTTTACCAGGTGCAAAAGTCTATAGCAGCTCAGAGCCTTGAACATGGACAGCAAAAGAGCCAACTACATAAAAATGAATCTTAGATTTACTGGGTTCTGCTGGAGTTTAAATAGCAGATGGACTGTATGCGCGAGTGTGTGTGCGTTTGAGGTTCAAAGCGTTAATGTGACTAAGACCACTTGAGAACGTTAACATGGCAAGTCGAACACGTGTGGGCAAAGTTTTCAGTCACTAAAAATGAATGAAGTCACAGGTGCCGCACACACACACACAGACACACACACTTACACGTGCACCCATGGCTCCCACCTGAGCAGTAATTTTTAAATGATTGTGAGCCTGAATGACTGAAACGGGTGAGCTCACAAATCAAAGGCACGTGGGGTTAGTTGAAGATTTCCAGTAAAGTGGCAGAACACAAGTGTGTAAGTACAGTAAGATGTGTGTGTGTGTGTGTGTGTGTGTGTGTGTGTGTGTGTGTGTGTGTGTGTGTGTGTGTGTGTGTGTGTGTGTGTGTGTGTGTGTGTGTGTGTGTGTGTGTGTGTGTGTGTGTGTAAATAAAATTTTAAAAATAACAGAGTTAAGGATTTGACTGTCTTCTCCTGACTTGGTCTGATCTTTGTGGCCATATATTTCGTTATCCGAGTGTGAACATTAAACATCAGAGACGATTTGATATTTGACTGAAATCAACCATCTGTCCTAACATCCCTCTGCCACCACACTCATTCTGTACATTTCAGCTTCAGTCAGGAGGTCCCACAGGGTAAACTGCTGCAGATTGGTAAGCGCTTATGTGTGTGTGTGTGTGTGTGTGTGTGTGTGTGTGTGTGTGTGTGTGTGTGTGTGTGTGTGTGTGTGTGTGTGTGTGTGTGTGTGTGTGTGTGTGTGTGTGTGTGTGTGTGTGTGTGTGTTTGTTTGCTAAAGGAGTGGCTGTCACTGTATCAGTTGCCACAGTAGATAAGGCACTGTGCTGCTGTGGTTCTGGTAATGATGCTGGGACCACTGAGACAAGTGGAGGGGAGGTGTCTCTGCTGCTGATCGCATTGTATCAAACACACTTTTCACAACAACATCCTCACATACACACAAAAACAGTGTGTATCGACAAAAGTGGCAACTTCTCATTTTCTTTGTAAATTTCTGTTCTTTTTGTCTTTTCCGGTTGTTCACCCCCTCCGTGGCTGTTGTCAGCTCTTAAACCGTTTTCACCTTCACTGCAGAAAATTTACTTTCTCATACAAGCAAAATATTCTGTAATTCAAAGATTTTTTTTTTCTCAAAACATAATCAGAAGAATCAAGCACAGCAATGACCATACAATTGTGGCCACTGTGACAAAATTCCTGACTTTAAATCACGTAAAAAGACAAAACAATTCTCAAAACTTTATTATTTGCATCATGTGATGAAATTAAATTAAAGGAGATGTTCCTTTATATACAAGTTAGGTCATTTTAGCTTCAATAACTTTCAAAAATAATGTAATTTCTCATAATAATATTGCCATGATTTTCAGATACAAATACATTCTGATTTACTCCTCTAAGCTTTGTATGGTTTCAGTAAGGTTTCCTGTGTCTTTAACTAAAAGAACATATTGCATAGTTCCAAAGAGACATTCCCAGTTTTACACTTTACTCAAGTTAAGGTGTACTATAGAGCCCGTGAAAACAACAGTAAAATGCCTTGCATTTCTGGAGTTTTTTTTTTTTTTTTTTTTTTTAAGTCTGTGCTATTTTTTTAAGAAACGATCTTGTTTTATCTTACATGTCTTTGATATTTCTTATTGGGAAAATGAAGACATAATTTTCTGAAATAAAATCAGTAATATAATTGAAATTGTTTGCAAAAATTGATTTTTGAAAAGAAAATATAAGATTTAATAAAGATGACAACTCGTTGAAATTTTGCATTTTTTTTTATGATGTCCTCTGTCGAGTAATTGACCAAATGGTCAAAGTCACAGTCAGACAGGGTGATGGCGCACAGCAGGGCGGATTGCATCACAACAAAAGCTAAAAACAAAAGACACACTGGTTAAATACAACAGATCCCTGTAATTATTAGATTTCTAACCAGCGCCCTTCCCACACACGTCATACACTGAGGCCTGGGAGCCTTTAGACCAAAGGTGTCTCGATCCTTTCTGATTATGTGGAAAAATTCACAGCTAGGACTGCCTATTGAGAGAAAATAAGGGGACCACACTGACTTTATAGACAAATATCTTTCCTTTTCTCCGCTATTAAAGCAAAAGCAGGCATCAAATGTCAGCTCATTTCTTCTGATAGCTGTTATTTAGGTGCCCTAGTTGGCTGGACTTCAGTGTTTGGCAGTCATAAGCACCTCTAAGGAAAGCTAATGAAAAATCAGGTTCAAAACCCACGCATACATAAAACAAGCTTTTATTTGGGCTGTTTATTGTTCAGCGAAATGAGGAAAAATTAAACGAGTAATGAGTAATGTATGAGTCTATGACAATAGATAGGAACAGTGGTATAAACACAAAAAACATGCATCATTTTTCTCAGAATAGGAGACACAGAGGATGTGGTATGAGGTTAGTAAAACCCCACAACAGCAACATCCACTGTCCTATGCCTAACCCTCAACCACTGCTGTTTCCGCATGTAGTGTTGGAGAGGTTTGTGGTACAAACGGGTTGCGATCCAGCAGGAACGAGGCCTGAAAGGACATCAGAACGCACTTCATTTAAACAGCATTTCCTACCTTGGGTCACTGCTGCACAAAACAAGCCAAAACCACGTAGTGTCTAAACACACAGTCAGGAGCAGTGTGTGTATTCTGCGAGGCTGTGAAGATGGCGGGGTCAATCTCAATCAAGGGGGAGAACGACAAGAAAACAAGCACAAGCTCAGCTAAACAAATGGGGCTGGAGAGGGGCAGAGGGGTTCATGGAGGAGAGACAGAGCCCAAACAAACTATAAGACTGATGAAGGTAGTGTCAGGGAAGTGAGGTGAATAGTAGGTCCTTAATGTGTGTGACATACTCAAACATGCATCCAAATGAAAGAGTTTTTCCCTCAGGACATATACGACATGGTCCTTGCTAGAGGCCGCCAACGAAGCCTAAACAGTGGGATTATCTGAACACAACACTGACGCGTTGGCCTGTGTCTGCATAAAGGAGAGAGAAGGCACTGTAAACTGTTTACAGGAGAATGCAGGGTTACTGCTTTGTGTGTGTGTGTGTGTGTGTGTGTGTGTGTGTGTGTGTGTGTGTGTGTGTGTGTGTGTGTGTGTGTGTGTGTGTGTGTGTGTGTGTGTGTGTGTGTGTGTGTGTGTGTGTGTGTGTGTGTGTGTGTACAATGCAATATTCTGGCTTTTGTGAAGGGTGTACTCATCTGATTGAGACAGCATCAACAAAGACACAGTGCCATGTGTCTCAAACACATACACACAAAACGCTGAGCAAGCGCTCAAAAATGTATTCAACAATGCACACAAACGCAAGAGTTTAAATCTTAATGCAACTTGTGCATCAGTCTGTCGTCAGTTGACATAAAACTGAGGTTGGCTGTTAAAATAATTATATATTAATATTTAACATTTACTGTTATTATTTGAATGTTGTATGATTTTAACAAATTAAATCCAAAGCTACCAAGACATTTTTCCAGCGCCATTAACCCCCACTCCCACTTTTGTCCTGAAATACTGTATTCCCTGGCTTCAGGTTTACGATGTGGCATATTGAGCCATGATTCAATAAACACAAAGTACATAAATAAGCAACGATGTACACAACAGAACCTATTTACAGTATGTAGACAAATGGAGTGACCGACACAGTATCCCGTTGAGCACCATTAGCCTATTGGCTGTAGAGCTGGATTTTTAGGATTGTGTTCATATGTCTTTGAATTTGTAGTTTTGGAGCAGATCCTGAAAGTCTTGGTTTAAGAATATCTTTACTCATTAGCGTGAAGATATTCTTAAACCTGCACGAAGTTATTTTTTGACCACTTGGGGTCAGTGATAACTGCTAAATGCTCCACTGTGTTCACTTGCTAGTCGCTAACTGTCTGCTGTTTGATGCTGAGCGGGTTAGGTGCAGATGATTTTTACAGCCTTTACACTGGAAACAGCTCCATCCTGCAGCTAAAAACGACACAGTGACAGTAAACTGACACAGTAAAGTTGTGCGACGGACATCTAAACAATGAGCTGAAACTCTCATAAAGCTCTGTGAAGCTGAGGGGAGCTTGAGATTCAAGTAATAACTCTCTGTAGGTTCATATTGGTGACCCCTTTCACACATTGTGATCACATTGGGCAGCAGTGGCCTGGAGGTTGAAAAGCTGTGCTTGGAGAAAAAACAAAGGATCATAGGTTCGAAGGGCCTTGAGCAAGGCACATAACCTTACCAGGCACTTAAGCTGTCCAGTGTGTGTGTGTGTGTGTGTGTGTGTGTGTGTGTGTGTGTGTGTGTGTGTGTGTGTGTGTGTGTGTGTGTGTGTGTGTGTGTGTGTGTGTGTGTGTGTGTGTGTGTGTGTGTGTGTGTGTGTGTGTGTGTGTGTGTCTTTGTCTTCACTGCTCAGGGAATAAATGCAGAGGTAAATTTGACATTGCTGTGACCTTTTAGACTAAATTTGACATTTACACTCTTTGCTCTATCACACAAATACATGGGTGTTTAAAAGAGTTTTCCTGTAACGCGTAAACAGAACACTGCACAGTCATGAGCGTGGAGCAGAAGGAAACTATAACCTTCATTAGTAAGTACTCCAAGTTTTGTTGCTTAACATTAGCACCTGAGTTACACATTGTTGCAATTTCACCTTGGACTTAAGCAGTGCGCACATCAAACTCGGGAAACTGGCTACAAAGATCTTTTACATTTTTTTAAGCGGTGGCAGAAGTCGCATCAGACCAGAATCGCAACCAGTTGGGTTTTCTTTGACATTTGCGGTATTGTGCACCATGAATCTGTCTCGCAGAGTCAACACAGAGTTCTACTGTGATGTTATAAGACATCAAAGGGAAAACGTTTTTATCACCTGCAAACAATACAATCGCTGCTCCTCCTCACCCCTACTTATCGTATTTGTCTCCGTGTAACTTCCTTCTATTCCCCAAATGTTTGACACAAAATTGTATGTGCGCTCTCAGCTCGTGTTTCTGGTCCATGGTGTCCTCACAAATGTGCATTTGCCAGTGGTCTCAAAAACTCATGTAACTCAGGTGTTGACGTAACTAGGAATTCTTACTCGTGTAGGTTATTGCTTTCCCCTTATTCATGCCCATCACCGTGCAGCGCACTGTTCAACAGGAGCAGTCTCTTTTTGATTGCCCCTTATAGAGATTAACAAAACCCTCCAGCTTTTGTTTTACAGCAAACAACTGCTAGGCTCATTTAAGCATGTCTCACACATCACTAAATCTTTGATGATGTCTTGTGGCTCGCAGCAAATGTAGCCGGCAGATCTACTTGTATGTCAATGCTGTGTTTGTTTCTTTTCTTTTTTTAGGAAGAAAAGCTGTTTGATGGACTACATGTGCTGCTCGATATGAAAGCATTTCCAGGTTTTGGAAGCAGGAAAAAAAAACTGGTGAGTAGAACAAAAGAGAAAGCGGGGGATTTGACTCAGGCCTGCAAGCTTAGTTTTTTGTTTTTGTCTCATCACAGTAAAATGACCCCTAGTGTTTCTTTGTGCCCAAAATAAGATAGTCAGCTACATGCTCAAACAATTAGCCTCTCTTGCACATGCTGAGCCTGTACAGTAGGAAGCTAAACAAGCAGGGAGGACTGAAGAATATGGCACAAATATATTTGGTGTGGGTGTGTGCGTATGTGTGTGACAAAGTGCCTCCCTCCGAGAGAGGCTCTGATTGTACAGACAGAGTGGCTGTATGTGATAATGGTTTCCATTAACCTGGGCTGAGCTGGAGGACCTGTGAGACTCTCTATTCATCCCTCTCTCATTTTTTTCATCCTGTCGCTGTCTCTCTTTCTGTCATATAGTATAGTATAAGGACCCTTACAGTGACACAAACCGCAAGAGAAGTATGTTTTTTTTTATTGTGTGACAATGGGCAAAAGGGTCAGAACTATATCAAGAAACCTGGAGTCTCCAAAAGATTTAGCTTATCCAGACCATTAGATGTACTTGTTTGTTATCACACGAAGAATGTGGCCCCTCACACATTGAGAACCTCCAACTTGTGTGCATGAATACAGCTTACTTTCCACATCAATAAAGCTTGCAGTGTAGAGAGAAGAGTAGAGGGCTAAAGAAATGAAGGAGGCTCAGGGTGGAGCGAGACTGAGATTGAGGCTGCAAAAAAGCCTTTTCTTTTCAGACTCCCGTCTTTACCTGGACCCTCTCTATTAGAGCAACACGTGTAAAGCACAAAGCTCCTCAGAGATGCTTTGACTAGAACTAGGATGTGGACATGCACGGCAGTGGCTTCATGTCATGTCGTGGTGAATAGGAACAGAAGAGGTAGTGTAGCAATTATTGCAGTGAAGCCATTAAGGGCCAGGGGTGGCTTCTTTAGACTATCACAGCAGCTGACTAATGGATAACCTTGTTTCCTCGCTTGCTCACATCCTAGATATAGCTCTTCGAGTTCTCCTGAAAAAAAAAATTCAGTCTATTGAATGAACGGAGCAGAGTTTTTCAAAAGCTAAAACAAGGTTTTCTTCCTTTATTGGCATGTGAGTGTGAATATAAATTTGTGTGAATGTGCAAGGTTGTTTCCTCCATCTAGTTTAAGTTTACCCCCGGGCATTGAGTCCCCGTTGCCAAACCCCTTCTTCTTATCCTGCAGTAACGCAGCACATGTCACACAAGACATGTACTGCAGTATTGAGTAAAGCGTGATCGGAAACTTGTACACAGTTAATGAAGAGCAATGTCCGCTTTACAGGACAGTGTCAGGGCCGACACAAGGCGGAGGAAAGTCAGGCGATGTTGCTGATAGGGATGGACATTTTGAGCAAAAGTACTATTTGATATGTGGTGGGAACGAAGCGACCGTTTACTCGAAGACATCCCCCCATCGCTGCATGTGCACACAGAAGAAGAAAAAACAGAGACTCAGTCACACCATTATTCAGGCTCAACAAATGTCATCAAACTTAGAAAACCCTCACTTCAGACAAATCTGGTGGGAAGCATGTCTTCAACTGTCACGAGGACTGTTTGCTCTGCACGTCAAACACAAAACTTAGTTTGTCTGGTAACAAAGCTAGCTATTGATTATTAATCTCTGGATGTTGTCCTCTCTGTGCTTCGGCCTCAAGTGACTCAAGTGACTCTTCATAGCCGTGGTAGACTTAAAATATGCTAGCTTTGTTAGCTTAGTTTGCATTGCACTTCATTTTAGTTTTGTTATTTGTGGGATTTCCATTCAGAACTTTACGTTGTAACAGTCTGCATATTTCTGCTGTTTGTTGTGTATCATTTTTTGTCACAGTAACACGCATTTTACCAGGGCTTGGGAGTTACGTGTTCCTCTCCTCCTTCTTTCGTTGTTTAATGGCAGTTGGCAAACAGCTTCTAGGCCCAATATTGCCACTTTCTGGCAGCGGCAACGCATTTCTATCAAGCATGGGTAAACAGAAGGCCAAAGTCGCATAAACTGCTTTATGTTTTATCTTTATTAGAAAATGTTTACATTATGATCTATCAACTGAGAAAATGAGTGACAAATTCCACATGCAAAAAAAATCAGGGTGGATAGATTGGTAATCATGTGATTATTACTTTTGACTTTCTTTCCTGAAGTATGTCCACAATCATTACATTCACTTAACCAAGTGCTTAGTATTGTAACCATGTCAACAAAGCTCTGTAATTGTTGCATTGGGCTGTAGCACTCCTGTTATTGTAAACATATCCCATGTTCATATTTATTTGTGCTGTATACACCATACATAAATTTCTGACATATAAATGGCAAAGCTTTTAATTAACTTTTCGTACACGTTTCTGGTTTATTTCAAGTCATTTAACACCACCGTGGATGAAACAGGACTTGTGCATACTAAATTACTTCATTGTTTATGTAGTTTATATATCAGGGTGGTTCCATACCAGGTCCTCAAAAGTCAAGTCTTGGGCTCTGTTTTTGTTAATCATGGGCTTAGAGCACAGGCAAGTATCTCGGTGTGATGCCTCCGTGAGTGATTTTTAAAGGTTGCACTCATGTGATTTGGCATATGTCTACATTTAACAATAACGCTGTACAATCCGTCATGAGTTAACTCGGCTACAGGTCTGCCTCTATTGCAATTAAAATAGAGGCTTCGGGTGGTATTTGCCAGACATGTTGGAAAAAAGGCAACGAAGCATGCAGCTTAACTCCTCTCTGCTAACCTGGAGTTTTTGCCCGAGGATGTGGACAGAGAGTTGGTGAGAAGACGTGGTCTTGAGGAAGTCCAGTGATGTAGAACTGAGAAGACATTTTAATTTTCCCAAAATGAGTCAATTCAGTGTCAGCAGGAAATGAATCCACTGTGTCTTTAGTGTGTCCGTTGAATGTCGCTGTCTGTTTACAACAGCACCAACGATTGGCTGCATATCAAGTGGAATACTTCCCAGAAATTTGTGCGGTCATTTTACATCAGCCTGGTGGTTGAGTTTGCTTTAATTAGTAACGATGGCGTTCATAATATTGCTGTGTCAAACAACCGTCTAAGGTGTTATTCAACAAATTATTAGGAAGGCAAAAAAAAGCTCTCAGATGGGAGGTGCTAATGTAAAGTATTTGCTTTGTTATTGCCACAATCAAGTTAGAAGCAATTGCTAGTTGAAGAATGCACGATGAAAGGAAAACAAAGTATGTAAAAGGGTGAATGGGAATTTCAAAAGGTTTCTTAGATACACTTCCAATGACAATTATCAGATTTACTCAGCATGATGCCAAAGAAATATTTACACCAAAATTGCTGTGACCAGTTGGACATCTGGTAAGAGTCGTCAACTGCACCTCTCTTCCTGCACTCCTGGTGAAAGTCACCAAATTAGCCACGGTTATGATAAAAACATCTGAGCAAAATGACACCAGAACAAAGTAGGGCCCCATGTACCAGCACAATAGTCCTGGTGTTAGTTTTGTACTATTTGAGTAGTATTTTATACGTACTTTATAACTTGATATTTCTTATTTTATTTGATATTGTTTAAACGATGACATTTATCTCAAGCCTCTTTATGCACACACGCCCATACAAACACAAACACACCTTGTGAATCATGTGTGCCGAAATGACACAGCAGCTATTAGCATTTGATTGCCATGGGTGCCTCTGCTGTTTGCCCATGGCATTGCTGTTGGCACAATCCAACATCACAGACATAAATAAAGCAGTAGGTTGGGGGAAAGAGAGAAAACGAGGGAATGAAACAGGAGAAAGAGACATGATGCTCTGAATTAAACATGCTTTGATTGTGAGTGGAGATGAGTGTGTGTATGGCCTGTAAGTCAACATGCACGTTGGTGCCTTTTAGCCATGCTTAACCTGGCATGGGAGTTAACAGTAGTGAGCTTTGGGGCCCTATCACTTACGTATCTGCTGGGAGAACAAAACAAAACAAAAAAATAAGAAACTTACCTTTGGAATTGAAAGACAGCAGCAGGAGCACATGAAACCAAAGAAAAGTGAGAAGTTAGACGTTTAATGTTTAAATAAATTAGACCATTTTATATTGTAGTAAGAGATAGTGGTCAAATAGTGACAACTATTAATTAAATTGATAAGAAAAATAAGCTACAAAAGTAAAAAAAAAAAAAGAAAAAAAAAAGAAATGGTCTGCCCTTCATGTGCACAAGTAGTTAGAATTTCCTCTCTTTTTTTTTAAAGCTCAGACAACATAACACACTCCTTCTGTCCACCATGCAGCCTGTGTTCACGGGAGGCGAGGGAAGGGTTAACCCGGAGGTACATATTTCGGAGACAACCTCGCTTCAGATGAGCTGTGCGGCTGCTCTTGTGGCGGTAATGGGAAAATTGCACCGAGAGGAAGGACACACGCAATTAGAATCTGGCGAGTCGGTCGGTAGTGGGTGGCGGGAGTCGGGGAGAGAGATACAGGAGGAGTGAAGGATAGGGAGAGAGGGACAAGGAGGGAGGGCCCACCGGACAAGAAGTGATTTAGTTGAAAGCTGTCTTTTTGTGCACTGGCTAAACGCTGCTTGCTGTCTGCTGGCTGGGGCCTGTCCTCGCCCGCCTCGGTGACAGCGGCCCAGATGTCAATCAAATTAGCGCCCATTTACAGCTGATTTGCCCGTGTCATTCGCAATATCCCCTTTCTGCCTCTGATGCGGTGGCACAGGGAGGTGGAAGTGATAGAGGGAAGGAAAAGGGGGTAGAAGAAGGTGGAAGGAGAGTCACTTTATTGCAGTCTTTCTCCGTGAATGTCATCTGCCCACTTATCGTGCATTCCAGTGGGACAGAGTGAAGGAGGAGAGGAGGAAGAGAGGAGATCCTTCATTCCGTGGAGTGGCTCACTAGCACATGCAAATAGGGCAGCAGCGTCAGGGGAGAGGCTGGCGCGGGTTTTAATGGAGTTGGGGCAAACTCATTTTACAGCAGAGAGCCACAGAAGAGGAGGATAATAATATCACTATGTGTGTGTGTGCATGTGTGTGATTGTGTGCGTGTGAGCAGGATGCTGTTCGGAAGACACGGGACCAATGGAATACTTGCTAATGTGCAAAAAATGTTAAAAAGTGTCCCCTGAAATCTGACTAAGATGAAGGAGCACTAATTCAAAGCATCAGCAGCAGTACTTGTATTTCACTTCACAACCAATTGTGCTTCCTAGTGGTGCTGTTTATAAAACCTGGCAGACAGCTTAGAGACACCGAGCACAGACACACACAAAAAAAAAGGACGAAAGCAAGAAGGAGTGAAAGAGGGGGGAGGAAAAAAGGGTGTCCTGATTGATGCCGTTTGATTCAATTTCCAGCGTGTGGAGACATTTCAGGGCCCCGAGGGCCTCTGTGTCTTCACAAAAGCAAAGGAGGGAAAGATGGTGATAGGCTGGGCATGAGTGGGGAGGAGTGTGTTTGTGTGTGTGTGTGTGTGTGTGTGTGTGTGTGTGTGTGTGTGTGTGTGTGTGTGTGTGTGTGTGTGTGTGTGTGTGTGTTTGGGGGGGGGGGTTGCTCACTAATTTCAGATGTGCCTTTCAACAATAAAGGGTACTGATGTTCAACTTATACCCCAAATCTCTGCTAAAAGATACACCTAATTGGCTTCAAATGGAGTCAGAGAGTAAAAGGGTGACGCTTATCTTCAAACATTTGCTCCATGCCAGCCCCCAAACACACACACACACACACACATATATACAATCACCATGAGAAAGGAGGTTGTGTCTGAAGTGCATAGCAACACAAGTGTTTTTATCATCCGTCATATGCTGTTACTGATCTCACATTTTAACGATCTTCACATGTAAAGGCTGATTGGTGAGAAGTGTAACCCTGCGTGACATTTACACGGGGTTAAATTTTCCAAATGGTGCGATGATTAAGGTGATTGATAAGCTGTTCTCGAGTTTACAGCTTTGTGCACACACACTGCTCTTTGACATATAAGTACTTTATATGCGCAATTAAATGACAGTGCATTTTATTGCATGCAGCTACAACTGTCATTAACATAACATGGTCACCGCTTGATGAGCAGTGGGGAAAAAAAGTGCCATTCAGCTGTCAGGTCCCAGTGAGAGACTGAAAAATGGCAGCTTGCATATTGGCTCGTACACACACACACACACACACACACACACACACACACACACACACACACACACACACACACACACACACACACACACACACACACACACACACACACATACAATCACCCACACACCCAGAGGGAGGGTTGGGCCTGTCACTGCTCCGTCAGTGACTCCTTCCATTTAATGCTGGTCCTGTCACAACAAGACAGGAGCAGAATGAAGTGGATCACCTACAGGCACCACACCTCGCCTGATGGTCTCTCTCTCTCCCTCTCTCTCTCTCACTGCTTGCTGATCGGGCTCAGCACAGACAAGGCAATGACACTGTACAGTTCATATCAAACTCGTGAAGACCTCTGACTGAACAGGACAGGGGACTGCAAATTGGGTCTTGTGTTTCCCAGAGACAATGATTTTGGAAAGTTTGAGAGACCAGAAAGAGCAAGAAAGGGTAGAAATACAGACAGAGGGAGAGGTAATCACTGTCTCTATGTGGGTAAATTACCTGAGTTGATTTCAGTCCAATCTGTCTCTCAGTCTCTAGAGGGGAGGAGAAGTGTGGGTGTGGGTGCGGGGGGGGCATTTCCCAGAATTCACTGCCTCCCTGCCCTATTCCCTGTCTGTACACACACACATACACACACTCCTTTAAGCAATTTGTAGTTGACACAGAAAAACACATATTCTTCCTTTGCAAATGACTTCACGCATGGCCTACGCTTCTCCCCTCCATCATCAAGCCCAAATTTCCTTAATGCATTATTAGGAAGGCATGAATTAGCACCCATGTGCTTTTAGTTTGTGTTTGATTGCTGCTTAGTCTCAGCTATGGCTGCATTAGGCCCTCACTAGTGGGTAAGACAGAAAAGATAAGAAAGAAAGAAAGAAAGAAAGAAAGAAAGAAAGAAAGAAAGAAAGAAAGAAAGAAAGAAAGAAAGAAAGAAAGAAAGAAAAAA